>NC_133658.1:193182324-193540569 GCF_037893015.1 Macrotis lagotis | reverse complement strand
AAATGTGGGGGTAAATTAAAAGGGATTCATGTGCAAAATCATATATGTTTTAGGCTTAGAAAGATAATTAAACCACTTAACACAAAGTGGTCAGGGAGGAATTTCCAGATAAAAGGTTGGGGGGGAGGGCATAAGAAGCAGGAAAGTACTACTAATGTTCTAAGAAAAAGAATAATCAATGTCCTTTGAAAAGTATTTTCAGCATATAAGATGAGCAAAAATAAATAAGACTATAAAAATTGGATAGCACCATATTGCAAAGTACATTAACTCAGTCCAAAATATACTTTTGATTTCATTAATTAGGCAAGAGGGAAAAAGGAACATGTTTGTATATGTGTGTGCATGGATATGCATATGTTTTATGTATGTATGTATGTGTGTGAATACACAATAATAACAACTATATTAGTCTTGCAATAATATAAGAGCCAGGAAGATATGCACATGGTATAATATAATACACATGGTGATTCAAGGATATTTTAGGTAATTGCAATAAGAGTTGAGAGGAAGATAAATGAAATAGCAAATAAATGAAGTGCAAAAAACTTGGAATATATTTAATTACTATAACAATGGAAATGTAAAAGATAGCAACAAATCAACTGAATCTAAATGCTGCAAAAATATAAAAACTATACATAAAACAGATGAATTATGAAAAGGTACCTCCTTCTGACTCTATAGGTGGACAGTTGTCTATAAATATCAGACTTTTTGATAAGTTGATTAGTTTTATTGGAATTTTTCCCCTCTTTCATTTTTGAATGTAGAAAATGGTTCTCTGAGAGGGAAGCAAAAGAACATATTTGGAATGGAAAGTTTAAGCTGTAAAAAGAGGCAATATAAATATAATGATTTTTAAAAGGAACTGATAGGAGAGTCATGATGAAATAAAGAAATATGGCAGACATAAAACTGATGGGGATTAGTAAGTAATTGGATATGAAATATAAAGGTAAGCAAGAAGTCAACACTGAGGGCTCAAATGGGAATCAGGTCGAAGAAATACCATTAACTAACAAACTGGTGAAGCCATAATAAATTACAAAAATATAATAAGGTCAATTGTAGGCATAGAATCACAGTTTTGGAGATTTAAAAATGAAAATATATCATAGGGTATCTAGTTTAACTACTTAACAAAAATTGAATATATATACATATATATATATATATATATATATATATATATATATATAATTTTAGGTTGTCACCAGTTTGCTAAAATTAAAAAAAAATGGTAGTCATCTCTGTGAGGCTAAGCATTATCACTTTCAAAAACAGGCATTATATTTCCCTCATAAGATTGTTGTGAATATCAAATGAGACTACTTATAAAAATGCTTTACAAATTTAAAGTTCTAATAAATATGATTTTATTTGTTGCAATTATTGAGAAAACTCATTGAATTTAGAATGAGACGACATTGCAGAATTTTGGGAAAATACCATATTTCCCCATGTATAAAGCACACTTTTTTTTCGAAAAAGTTGGGGTCTAAAAATTAGAATCCTCTTATACAGTGCTTGTAGCTTTTTTTAACTTGCATTTCTTTCTTTTTTCATGCTTGTTGTCTTTGGGCTCATTGTTTCACATTTTTTCCCCAGTATATTAGGTTACATTTTACCACATTCTGTCCAGAAATGGCTCAGAAAAGATTTTCGTCCAGTGCTGAATTCAATTTGCAAAATTAATGGAAATTGTGCTTCTGAACTTCACTTTAGTCTTCCTCCAAGTAAGAAAACAAACACCAGGGCAAAAGAAGGTCATGTGACACAAGACAATCAAATGGCCTGAGTTAGAGAGGAAACTGAAGAGAGATATATTCGAAGAGCAAAGGGTAATTGGAATCCCTGTGTCCACAAAAATAGTTCAGCATGAGGCAAGAATTGCTGATGAAGAAGTGACTGATTTCAAAGGACACAATTGATACTTCAAGTTCATGAAATGGAATGGACTAAGCATGTGTCCATGCACCAGACTTGCCTAAAAGATGTCTGAAAGCTATGAGTAGAAGGTCCATGAATTTCATGGTGAATAAAACTTGAGTTCAATAACTTCATGTAAAACATGCTTTTCAAATTCCAGGCCCCAAAATTAAGATGCTTCTTATGCATGGGGAAATACAATAATTATACATGTCTGATTATAAGAAGTTGAAGGCAGGAGTGGGTTATGATCAAGTAGAACTGTAGTTAGAAAGGAGCTTACCAAATTTAACAGTAAGGGATAAGAAATTAATATCTAGATGAGAGAAAATAGTCTAAAAAGGAGGCTTTTAAGGAATAAAGAAAAGATGAACACATTTGTAAAATATGTAGACAATGGAGAAAAATTCTTGAGAAAGAAGTAGGAAGAAATGGAATGAATAGTGCATGAATAGTGTTTGTCTATAGCAAGGAATAGAGGTCTATAACTTCCTCTAGAACAGAAAGGAGGGGGAAAGAGAGGAGTTGATGTTTCTAAGATTTTAGGAGTAAAAGAAAGGAACTTAAGCTACCATGATAAAGATTTAATCTCTTCAGGAACAGAAAAGATTAAAACATATTAACTGTTTAGTAGACATTTTAATGGCTATCCCTTAGAAGAGAGAACCATTAGTAGGTTATGTAGTAGTGCAAATTCCATTGGAGGTATTGGTTGCACTGGAGAACCACAGAGATTCTAGTAAAAATGCAGTTAGTGATTTGAAGAAAGGGGGAAAATGTTAGAATACTCACAATGAAGAAGGAGATAGGCCACAAATGAGAAACCTCAATGATATCAACGCAGCTAGGTGGCATAGTATATGTGGAGCATGATGTGAAGTAACAAAATGCTTCAATTCAAATTTAGACTCTGTTATTTACTAGCGTGTAGGTGAAATCAATAATACATTATCTATCTCACCTAATCTATAAGCTAGGCATATGACCTTTTCCATGGATTTAGAATAAAATGAGCTACTTTATGTAAAATACTTTGTAAACTTTAAAGTGTTATCTTATCTATCATTCTTATAAGTATATTAATTTATACATGTGCTAATATATTTAGGAATTTTTTCCTCTTTTTATATGCAAATTGTATGTGCCTTTTCACATGCAAGTTATATCTCCTATTAGAATATTATCTCATTGATGCTAAAGATTATTTTCATTTTCTTTTGGATTCTGAGGTCTTAATACACCACCTAGCATTTTAGCAGGTTTTGATGATTCTTACAAATATTGCATAATTTCATATTCCTGATCTTAGATCCAGATCTAAAATTCAAATTTTAATGTATATATTAAATAAATATGATACATGATTCTTAGGAGAAATCAAAATTGGTACAAATTGAAAAGTAAAATATAAAAATATGAAAATGTACTAAATTTAAAAAATCATATGTAAGTAAGTTTGTCTCACATGAAGCTGATTTCTCTAAGCTCTATTAAAGACCCACCTACAACATTACACTCAGGAGGGCAAATTAACCATTCCCCCTATTGCCTAGCAGGAACAAATACTGACGCTGTGATAATAAGCATGACAGATCTTATTTCATTAAAACCAGAGTAAAATCTTCCAAAATGTTTCTTAAACTATTTCTAGCCAAGCTGTAGTCAAAATGCATACCTTTCCCTACTCTATTCTATTGAATGTCATGTTGATTCCAGAACCTATAGGGAACTATTTAAGTAATAACAATGCTTTGTGTTTATAGTGTGCTTTTCATGCAGAAGTCCTGCCATGCTTTACAAATATCATAACATTATCCTTAAAGAGATTAAGTTACAAAGCCAGAAAGTGAACCTGGGACTTTAATTTCTCTTTCTACTAACTCTCAAACTAACACAAAAATATATCTATTCGACAACTCTACAGAGTTAACACATGTGAATTTCCTCTTTAAATCCCTCTCGAAGAACAAAAAAGAAGATTCACTTACTTGCATTGGTTTCTTGACATAGAGAAGTCGCATCATATTTTGAAGAATATTGCTTCTCAGAAGCATATATTTCCATTTTTTATTACTTGTTTTATTCTTATTCTGGATTATTCAGGATGAGTTGTAAATCTGAGTAATTTAGCATTTGTTTTGCACATCAATGCCAGAAATTTTCTTAATTGGCAAACAATACTATATCATGCATACCATCACACATATTGTTAGCCTTAAAAGCCAATCAATAGCTACTTTCACAAATAAGGGTAATAATAAGTAGTGCTCTATGGTTTGCAAAAAAAATGTATATACATTTTGGCATCAGGTTCTCTCAACAACCTTGTAAACTTGGTGTTATTATTAA
Organism: Macrotis lagotis; assembly: GCF_037893015.1. NCBI lineage: Eukaryota > Metazoa > Chordata > Mammalia > Peramelemorphia > Peramelidae > Macrotis > Macrotis lagotis. The sequence goes on along the minus strand of NC_133658.1, from coordinate 193,536,285 downwards.
TCACTGACAATTTATAGATTAGGAAACTAAGATGAAATTGATTAGTAATTTGACCAGGATCACATAATTCCTAAATTTCTTGGACTACATTTGGACACAGGATTACTTGTGCCTAAGTCAAACCAACTTTCATCTTTCATCATTTACCTCAGTGTGTGTTGCATTTGCAAGCAGCCAGAATCAGTAATAGCAAGACCTAACATAATGGGAGAATGACTGAGAAGATTAATGGGGAAATAAACAGAATTCAGAATGGAAGCAGTACAGCATAGATGAGTTAAAAGGTATAAAGCATGAATTCTCAAGGAAAGCTAACAAAGTTATTACAGTTTTTGTTTGTTCAGTGTCTTCTACTCCAGCAACTGCATTTCTGTCAGCTCTTCTTATGGAGAACAAGTTCAACACAGTTCTTGAGAACCAAAAATATGTATGGCTTTCTTTGAGTCAATAATGAAAGAATATTGCCTTTTAAGAAAATTGTGTCCTTTGAATTACAGAAGTAGAGTAGAAAGATTCCAGTCTAAACCTTACTAAAGAAAAATTCACCATATATTTAGTGCAGATGTACCCTCAAAGTAATCTTTACTGCAACATATTCAGCCTTTCTTAGGAGAATTAACAAGTACATTTCATGAAGGACTAGCTCTTATATTGTCCTTCTTTCAATGTGGAACATTGAACTACTTTCTGAGGTATTCAAGTTATTTTTGTATAGCTCTAATTCTCAGGAAGTTTTTCTTTATGCCTTAGTCTAATTTTTGTTCTTTCTAACTTCCAAACATTGTTCCTGGGTCTGTCTTCCAAAATCAAAAAGAACAAATTGCACATCTGGTACACAGTGAAGTTCTTCAAATAACTTGAAAACAGCTATTATGTCTCCCTGGGGTCTTCTCTCTCCTAGACTAAAGATCCCACTTCCCTTAACACCATTCTCTTGGGAAATTGACTCAAGTTCTTTAATCATCCTACTTGCATTCCTTGGGTGGCATTCCAGTTTCTAACACTTTGGAACCAAGAATTGAACATAATACTTCAGATGTTTCTGAGAAGGATCAAGAAGAACAGCTAGAATAAATATTAGCCTCGCATTCTTGGAAACTGCCTCTTGATGTTTATCCCTATTGAATGTCAGCCCTTGAGTTTCAGCCCAATGTTCTCTCCTGTCAAGATCTTGTATCCTGATTCTGTCAGCCACTAAAGTTAGTTATCTCTCCCAAGTTTGTGTCATGAGAGTGCTGCTTCTGCTTTTAGTAAGTCACTGATAAAAAAGTTAAATCCAAGAGAACCTTTACAATTATGCCTGAATAGCCTTTCAATTATTCCAGTTCAGTATTCAAAATGTTGTCTACTTCACCCTATAAACAGGAGTCAAAAAAGCAGCAAAGTAGTATTGCAAACCTAAAACTGCAAATCAGCAGCAACCTCCTGGTAACAGTGATGTACTGCTAAGCAGAAATTAAGCCAGAAAGCCAGTTGTCAGCAGAAATGAATAGGTGGAGAGTCAGAATTTGAGCTCTAAGCCTTAGCTTAATTTTCTTCTCTGATAACCTTTACCATAGGCTGCTATTTCAAAGTCATCCTGATGTCGAATATAGATGGACACCTGTTACTAAAGACACCTTCTTTTCTCAACATATTTAGTAATTATATTCATCTTGATAACATCCCACTTGACAATTTTATCATTGATGGAATTTTCAGCCTGTGAAGGTTATTTGGATTCTCTTCCCCTTATGACCTTATTTTCCACCACAAGTGCTCTTTGAGAGCAAATACCATTTGTTATGTTATCTTGGGAAACTGCCATGATTCGTCTTCCAGGAACTAAGGCAAAATTTTATTTATTTTTTTCTACAGTTTGTCCCTGCCTGTCAAGTCACTCTAATAGAGTGGAAGTAAGGTCTCCTGCCACCCTTCATTGAAGTTTATTCTCTACTAGATTTCATTAGGTAGCTGACACACTGTGGAGGTACTGCATAGCTCTTAAGATTTGTATTGGAACGGGGAGCTCTTGCCCCTTAAATCACTTTCCCAAATATGAACCAAGTGAGTGTACTTAGGACAAATAACTAATATTTTCAAAGTTCTAAGGCACTCTTTCTCTCTCCTTCTTACCTCACTTCTTTTTCTACAACTTTTATTATTAGAAAGTTGTTTTGTTGTTGCTGTTTTTAATGACTCAAAGTCATGTGCACTGAGGGTAGAATAAAGGTGAGATTCAGGTTCAGAGAGCAGGTCATTCAAAGATGTGGATGATGTCCCTAAGATAATTCAAACAACTTTTCTCTTGCAAAGTGTGATGGAGACACTCCCAATGCTTGTTAAAAGACTTCAGCAATTGCATACAAGGGTTATTTCAGGAGAAATGGGCTAAAGATTAACATGAGAGGAATGCATGATAGGGGAAATACAAGCTAATCACTAGAGATAGGAAATAATAATAAACCTCTCTGCTTCATGATAAAATACTGTGAAAAAGCACCTGGGATGCTGAAGAAGTTAAAGAAGCTATGAAGAATCATACTGGTTAGGCAAGGAATGGATGCATTATCAGAAACAAAGAAAAAGTACACACAGAGATATACACACACATAAATACACAATAGTATTCCTTCATCAGATAAGAAAACCTATACCTTCTCTATAACTATTTTCAAAAATTATTGCTCTCTTTTTGCACTTTGAATTTGATTGATATTCCTGCTCCAAATCAATGTCATTCTATTTGATGACCAGAAATATTATTTCCTTAGATGATATCACAACCTCACAATGCTTTTTCTTGTGTTTTTTCAACATCTTCTGCAATGTCTTCAGTGTTAATGTTAATTCCACTGATTTTCATTCTCTTTTTGTCTATTGACTTCTATCTCCTTCCACAAACCTGAAAGTGATCTCTAAGATTTCATCATCACAAAACCTTGCCAGTTCTGTCCTATTTGTTGCTTTTCTGATTCAATTACAATTTTCTCACTAATTTATCTATGCCACAGCCCTATATTGTAACCAACAGTCATTCAATACATTTTACTTTATCCCAGAAAAGAACTCTGGCTCTAATAAACTACACTAAATTCACTACCAAACTCCTCTACAGCATTTTATAAATTCTCTTAATTCCACTTTGATTTCCCATACTCTACCCCTTCCTTATGTGCTCTATGCCAGTTCCCATGTCTCAAATCCAAACTATTGCCTCACCTGAATTCTTTCCCTATGTTTTGTTGAAGAGTTCCATAAAACTCCATAGACCTGCCTCAGTTTTCAAGTCTGCTATTTCTTGAGGAGATATTTTTTGTGATATAATGTAAATGTACTAAAGACAACAAGGCACATTTCAACTCTCATTTTACTGAGAATAAAATGTCATCCTGGTAGATCATTTTCCCAAGGTCACAGGCAATACTTGGAGCAAAGAATTGAATCCAATTCCTCTGATTCAGGGACCCAATTTCAATGATCTTCCTTATTAGGATATGATTAGGATCTCTTCAATTTCTTTGGATAACAGGGGCAGAAAAAAATTAAGATCACAAGCCATGAAATGGGCCACATCATTTTCCCAAATTTTTATTTAGATATATGCATGTGCATGCATATATATATATATATATATATATATATATATATATATATATATATATGGAGGAGAAGTATGTCAGTATTTGAGATAAGATGAAGAGTACTATCAGCTCTGTAGGACATACATATTATATTTTCTTATTTTTATATTATTTTTTCAACAGAAAATGTATAAAACAAGAAATAGCTAAAGTAAAGAGGATACCCAAAAGTATGACTGTTTATAAGATCTCTAAATTTTACTTTTTTAGGAACTTATTTCTAGGAAGGAGAATGTAAGTTGCTAAATGTTACTGGAGTTTCTACTTAAAATAAAGGGTCTTGGGAAAGCATAAAAAGGACAAATCCTGCCAATGAAGTCAGTTTTTGGACAGTAAACTCAATAACATTGAATCCAGTTGAGCATTTTACAATCTGTAAACCATTAAAAAATGAGAAGCACTAGTCCTGGAGTCAGGAGGACCCAAGTTCAAATCTGGATTCAGACACTTATTACCTAGCTGTGTGACCTTGGACAAGTCACTTAACCCTATTGTCTTGCCAAATTAAAAAAAATGGGAAAAGAACTCATTTAAAAATAAATATTATATTAAGAAATAATACAGTTAGTGAATTGCTGAATATTTTACATTCTAATTATATAATAGCTAAAGAAGGCAAGTGGTTAAAAAATGATTTAGACAGCTGGTAGAATTTAATACCATGGTCCTGTCAAGACAAATATTTATATTTAAACATAAGTATGCATTATTTATTCAGTTTTCTGGTGAATACTTCTACAATTTTATGAATAATCACAAGAGACTAGTAAGTTAAAGAGATGTTGATTTAATCAAAATATTAAGGAAAGTGTCAAGATTTTAATCACGCAGCATTTTTCAAAGTCCTTGTATTCCCTTAATTTTAATGCAAACCACTAACAGTGATTTACAAAAGTAAATATGTTTAGAGGCCTCATAAAACAATAAAATATATAAGATGCTTTAGAATATGAGTTGTTTCATTTTTTGATTCTTTTACTTAATGCTTACCAATGTTCCTGGCACATATTAGGAGTTTAATAAAACGCTTGCTGAACTGAAATGAATGTGTCTATGTATTTCTTCCTCCTGTCTATCAGAGCTATGCTACAAACTTGAAGAAGAATTACTACTAAGTTGTAGTTGAAAATACATTTGAATTAAATAAAAGAATTAATATTAGAACTTAGTGTGCTGTAGAATAAACAATATTGAACTTTGAAACAGAAGACTTTAATAAAAGGTCTTCCAATACTACCTTTGAGACCATGAGCAATTCATCCTACCTCTCAGAGATTCAGTGTACTGATCTCTAAAATGAAGAGCTTCAACTAGATGATCTCTCTAAGGTTGCTTCTCATGCTAAATCTATGATGACATGATAAGATTTACTACTCTTGAAACTTTTCACAATTCACAATCTATCAGATATATTTCCTCAATTCTAGGAATAAAAGTATATATCAGACCTGTTACTTCATTGTTGTAGGGAATTCTTTGATGAATAAAACTCCTTTTAGCAAAATAGGTCAGCATATTATGAGTTCTAAGAAGTATCTTTCCAGTTTTGTTGAAAAGGATGGGTTGATAAGCATGGGCATGTTGGGCATGGAACATGGAGCATCTAATTTACAAGAACTCTCAATGAACAATCTAATGAATAATGTATGGACATATAATTGAAAGAAAATGACCAAATACATTTTTTGTTTTCTCCAGACTCATTCACTCATTCTTCAGCTGTCTAGATGCTTAGTGAACTCTCTCTAAGGGACATTTCATACTGATGGTAGACAGGGTAAAGCCCAATTCGCTATACCTACCTAATGCACCTCAGGACTCCTGATTCCAAGTTGAAGAGATTTGTGGTTGAATATGAATAAGCTTTATATAGGATGAGAAGACAGAGGGACACTCTTCTACAAATGTGAAATAACTGATTGCAGATCAAATGTTAAAGATATAAATAGAATATTCATAGAGATTCATTTCTGCAAATGGAGTTCCTCATTTGCCACACTTTTGAAAAAATTTGAGCTTTTCCTCTAATTCAAAACTTTATAGGATTGTTTTGTTGTTGTTTATGTTATTGTGCTTGTTTTCCATCAACCCTATGTTGTTGGGGTTTCTTCATTTTAAGATGACATTTCTTTGTGCTCTTCATAGGTTACTTGGGATATAAGATCCTTAATTCTAAAGGACTTAATCCTAAATTTAAAATTCCTATAACCCATTCATCATTTAATTTCCTCCTATAATCTAAACATCTATTGAATTTTTTCCTTTGATGTAGTCACTTGCTCACCCTACTCTTCTTTCTTGCAACATTCTACAGATTACTCAGCAGTTTTGCTGATTTTTTAAAGACAATGACAGATGCTTTTTCTTCAATCAAAAGTAAAATATTTCATAAAGAATAATAGCTGTTTACAAATTTTAAGGCATTGCAAAATCATTTTATCAATAATTCACATTGAATGTCCTAAAGTTAATGCTCAAATTTTATGATATTGCAATTTAGGATGTCTGCTACAATACTGGAATACACAGACATTCATTGACTTCTATTCCTTTGGCTGTTAGAATATTATTATAGATATCCCCACCCCACAATTTGTACTATTCAAATAGATAGCAGATGTTCAGAAAGTCTCTGTTTCACTGAACTTTCATAAAACTTTATTCAGAAACTTTCATTATGTTCTACAGTTCTACAGTATAAATTTCCCAAACTGCACTTGATATTAGTGTTTTAGTCTTTAAATATATATATATATATATATATATATATATACTTGCATTTCTTACATGAAAGTAAAACTACAAGTTTTATTTTATAAATAAAGCCCATTTAAAGTGAGAAAACAATTGAATAAAATATGAAAAAATAAAATGGATAAGCCTTTGTTTAAATTGATTGAAAAAACAGACAATCAGATTACCAGTGTCAAAAATGAAAAGGGTAAATTCACCTCCAAAGAAGAAATTAAAGCAATAATTTGGAGCTATTTTGTCTAACAGCATGAGAATTAATCTAAGTTAAAGTGAATGAATATTTATGAATATATAAATTCTACATATTATACTTAAATATATGCATATATTTAGCATTTTAATTAATATGCCTATTTAATATACATGAAATAATTAAATAACCCCATTTTAGAAAAAGAAATCAAACAAGCTATCAATTAATGCCCTAATAAAAATCTCCAGATTAAGATAGATATATAAGTGAATTCTACCAATTACTAACAATTAATTTCAATACTATATAATCTGGAAAAATAGGCAAAGAATGAGTCCTGCTTAATTCCATTTATGATACAAATATGGTGCTGATCCCTGAACCAGAAAGAGACAAAACTAAATAAGAAAAGTAGACCTTTTTGTCTAATGAATATTGACGCAAAAAAAGAATAAAATGACAAAGATTACATCAATTTATCATAATAATGATACAATATAATCAAGTGGAATTAGTGCCATAAATGCTGTTCTAGTTCAATATTAAGAAAACTGTCAGTATATTTGACTATAACAATAAACATGTAATTTCTCTTTTCAAAAAATTATTTATTTAGTTTCATCCATATGCACATATATATTTTTAAATTGCGAAATTTCCTTTCAGCCTCCCTTACTACCTTTTTCCCCTCAGGGGAACAATCAGGTTAGCATTATACATACATACTTTTGTTAAACATGTTTACAGATTACTGATTTTCAGTATGAGGAATTCGGATTAAGAGAAAGAGAAACATAAGAGATAATTTGTATAAAGTGTTCATCATATTCTGAAGGGTTTTTTTTCTGTGCCTCTGTGTTTGTGTGTTTTATTTTATTTTGTTTTTCTTCCTCTAGATGGGGATAACATTGTCTATGGATGGTCCAGTACAGTTGTCCTACTTCTCTGAACTGATGAGACGAGCTGCTTTCATCAAGGTTGTTTTTCTTACAATGTCATTGTTAATGTGTACATTGTTCTCTTGGTTCTAGACCACTCATCATGAGATTCCTGAAGTCATTCCATGCTTCTCTAGAGTCCTACTATTTATGGTTTCTTATAGAAAAATAGTATTCCCTAGTATTCATGTATCATAATTTGTTTAGCCATTCCCCAATTGATAGGAATCCCCTTAATTTCCAATTCTTTGCCACTACAAATAGAGCTGCTATGGATATTTTGGAACACATAGGACTTCCCTTTTTTATATATAATTTCTTCTGGATATAGCCCTAGAATTGGATGGATAGAGACCTAGAATTCGACACGCTATTTCTCAAATATTTAAAGAATGTTGTCAAATTTATAAGAATATAAGTGACTTCCTAATTGAAAATGGTCAAAAGACATAAAAAGGCCATTTTCAGATGAAGAAATAAAATATTCTAAATCATTATTGATTAGAAAAATGCAAATTAAAACAATTCAGAGGAACTAACTCAAAACTGTCAGATCATCTAAAATAACAGAGAAAGAAATTGAAAATGTTGGAGGGAATTTTTGGAAAATTGAGACACGAATGTACTATTGGTAGAGTTGCAAATTGATCCAATCATTCTAGTGAGTACTTTGGAACCATGTCCAAAGGATGATAAATCTGTGCATACCTTTGATCCAGCAATATCACTAATTCTTCAAAGCATAAGAGATGATGAAAAAGGGAAAAGAAATCACATGTACAAAAGTATTTATAACAACTCTTTTTGTGGAGGCAAAGGATTGGAAATTAAGAGAATATCCATCATTTGAAGAAGGGTTGAACAAGTAGTATATGAATGCAATAAGTACTATTATTCTATAAGAAATGATGAGCAGGCAGATTGCAGAAAAACTTGGAAAGATCTTCATGAACTGATGCCGAGTGAAGTAAAAAGAAATTAAAAGAACATTGTACACAGTAATATTGTGTTGCTGTGATCCTTACCATCAATACAGTGATGAAATATTCTAAAAGACTTGTGATGGAAAATAATCTTAAGAGTGATCAGTGATCAGCCAGTGATATTGCTTTTTCTTTCTCTATGGCATCAAATTACTGGGGATTCTATCCTCAGAAATTATAGGCAGGTCTGGAAGTCAGTAAATAAAACTACTATTTCATTGAAGCCTGGTTGTCACCATTATGACCTGCTTTGACATCTTGCCCTGGAATATCTTCTTAATTTTCTTATTCTTAGAGAAGAATTGCTATATCACTTTTGCCACCCATCATTCTATTATAGGTTTCATTCTGTCTGGAAAATGGCATAAGTAAACAATCATGATATCTTGACAACATATATATGAAGAACTTAAAAAGCCAAGAATTAAAATTAGTTTGAAGAAGAGGAAGAAAAAGAAAGAGAATGAATACAGGATTTAAAAAAAAGGTGAAAATATAAAGCTAGGTGATCAAAAAGAAGAGGATCAAAGATGAAAAACAGAAAGTGTTGCAATCTAACTTGCACCTGAAATGCCTCTAATCTTTGCTCTAGATGTGGTCATCTAGTCTTCAGTTCAAGACTTCCAGTGTTGGAGAACTAATTAATTTTAGAGGCACTTCATTTCACTTTTGGATAGTAAGAGCATAAGAAAAAAATAAAGTGCTATATGGATATATTTTTTGTGGTCTAATATGAAGGTATTATTATTATTGGAAGCAATAGCAGCAGTAGTAATAGTATTATTAGAAGTAGCAGGAGCATTAGTGTTTTTATCATCAACCTCAACATATAATTTCATATAAAGGTCAGATAGAAATATTCTCAGAGAAACTTTTAGACCTATTTTTATTGTTAATATGAAATGAATGATTATATAGAATTTGTCTAGTTAAATAAAATATCTCTGTTTTATCCTTGCTCTTTTCATCATTTTCCAAGATAGTTTATCTCTTTAATATTGTCGATATTTCACAATTTATAAACTTTTTCCAACTCAAAGATATCTGCTTTTCAACTCTGTAAAGAACTTCACCTATGGATTTATTTCTCTTAAAAATGATCTTTCATTTATTTTTTCTTTTAATATTTATTTAAATAGTGTTTTTATGTACCTGTAACTAAAGTCCTATGTTGATCCTTCATCATAACAAAAATATAATTCTGTATTTTTGTAGATTATACCAATGGTTCATAGATATGAAAATCCTTAGATTATGATACTTGAAAAATATTTATGTCTGAAAATTGAGAAGCAACTTCAGAAATTGTGTAAAAATTCATTTAGAACTTAGCTTCCCAGTGATGATGATATTGACATTTTTTTCTACAAAAGCAACTGAGAACAAATAAAAGTTACTGTGTTCAGTTCTGGGCACCACTGAATAAAAGAATATCAATAAGCTATTGAGCATATAAAATACAAAATTATAGTGAAATTTGTATTTTGTTCTGTACAGTTACCAAAGGATCTAGGATGAAAAGCTCCTTACAATGATTCCTATATTATGAGATAAAGCTTCAAGAACTCTTTTTGAGTCAATTCATTCAGCCAAAACAATTTTGCCTTTTACTTTCCCCAAAAAAAACTCCACAAAAAAAAACAAAAAAGAAAAACACTACCTATACCCAGATTTGTCATAACATCGTCTTTCCTAATTCTTTAGTATACTTATGCAGTGCTATGTATTGTAGCAATCTACTCTAAGTGCATTCCCTATATTAAACTGTGACTACCAAGAGGGTAAGGAGTATAATTTAGCTGAACTTTAGGTTCACAACTGAATAGTATATATGACGATTTGCTATGAGCTAAATAAGTTAATAATTCAAAGATACCTGATATTATCAAAGTTTTGGACCCTTTATTTGATAGAACTGTTTTAATAGTTGTGAAGTTAATTTACTTAATAATTCACTAATAATTGCTGTTATTTGTTTTTAATTTATCACTTCATATCTAACCTGATAACAGAACTTTCTGAACTTCTCTTAGGTTAGTTCTTGACAGGAGGCACTGGAATTTTGTTCTACAATGACAGTCTAATATATTTTGCTTATACACAATTTGGAAATTCCCTCCTTTGAATCCCTAGATGTGTGATCACTGGACTAGGATGACTAAAAGGTTTTATTGGGGGAAAATAGCTCCTGTTGAAAAAAGTGAAAATGGAAGAATTATATAATGCCCTTTATACTCATTCAGTAAGAGAGAATGTCAAGATTATTACTTAATAGAGTTTTGAAATTACACATTCCCTCACAAAATCATTATGTCCTGACGTACAAATTTTAAGTATCTCCTGAACTTAAAATTCAGATAACTCCTTGAGTACTCTGCAATTCTTTTTTTCTTCATGATTTTAGCACTATTATTTTGAGCTTTATTTGTTTTAGCTTATCTGACTTTGTATTGCTTGAAACATAATTTGCTGATATTTGTTTAACCCATTACAAGTTTAGAGTGCCCTAACAGCAAAATTGGATGAGAAAAGGTTGAATGATTTTATTGTTGAACAATTCAAAATCTTCTGGTTCTTGCCAGTATCCTTTCTAGAACACCACACAAGTCTGTAACAGCTGACAGGCAGATATAAGAAAGAAAGAACATCTGTGAATTAAAATGCTTTCCTTTTTGCTGTTGGGGAAATTATCTTGTCAATGCAGAAGTGTCCTACTGCCTTCGGGGGAAGTTCTACTTCCACATTAGAAAAGATAAGTTTTCCAGTGAGGGCAAAAGCAAAGAAAGACAGTTTTAAATAAGAACTTGCAAAAAAGGAATGACCTACTATTGGTTCCTGAATTTGGGCTATTTCTCTTCAAAATCAGCAGAAGGTAAAACTTTACATATGTAATAGAATTAAAGAATCACTATTCTTTTTTTAATATCCAAACTATCTCTCGATTTTAGCATTATCCAGTTTCAAAAGAATGCCAAGGGCACCTTTTACTACCATCTATTAAAGGAATTAACTGTTGGGCAAAGCCCTAACAATACTTACAGTCATGTTAACTGGAAAACAACTGAACCCTCAGTACTATCATGAACATATGTTATCTACTGCTATAGGGAAAATCTACCAAAGATATTATAAAAAATGCAACGTCTTCACAGAGTCCTTCACTACAAATCTTATTCCTTTGTGACTGCTCGTCCTACAGCCAGACAGAGTTGGCTGGTCCCTCAAAGTATACTTTTAGAAGAACCTTCAAGAACTCACCTCTTCCAAATAGCTCTTTCATGGCTCTTTTACAGTAATTGAAATTTAAGTCACTTCTAATCAAAGCATTTTGCAAGATCATAATAATTAGTAAATTACATCAATAGGGAGTTTAAAATTTTAAAACCTTTTATTAATATTACCTCATATCTTTGGAATAATACTGTTAAATAGGGTAATTATTGCCATTTTAGACATGAAAAAAATGAATACCAACAGATTAAGTGATTTATCCAGTGTCACACTAATAAAAATCTGAAATTGGATTTGCACTTAGGTGTATCTAACTCCAAAGTCACTCCTATATGTGCTATACCATCAAGATGCCATCAATATAGTTGTCATACGGGGATCAATATATTCTTGGTCTTTTAATCAGTATTATTTTAACATTCCTGGAATTCTTGATCTGTTGTCAAATTTATACTGTTTTAAATTTTTCAACTAACTTTTCTCACAATCATTGTGGAGATTTGCAGCACAAATGATATTTTGTTTGTTTTACAGATAAGAAAAATAAATTCCCTGAAGTCACACTGCCAGTAAATGTCTGTTAGCAAAAAAAACTGTGTTTTTGGGACAGCAAGATGACATAGTGGATAGAGCATCAGACTTGGAGTCAGAGGACTAAAGTTGAAATCCAGCCTCAGACTTTTAATACTTACTTAGCTGGGTGAACTTGGACAAGTCACTTAATCCCATTGCCTTGCAAAAACAAACAAACCAAAAAATTATGCCTCCTGATTTCCAGTCTTCCAACCACTGAAAGGTAAATCTTTTTTATTTAATGAATGAACAGGAAAAAACAGGACCAGGATGGATGCCCCAGAAATATGTTGCAAAAACAGGAGCAAAATGATTCATGTTCATTTGTGATGACATACTTAATAAGAAATAGATTTAAAAGAGAAACAATTCAAATAGCATCCCTCATATAAATTATGCTCAAATCAAATCATGTCACACTATTGCTGATGAGGTATTATAGTTAGAAAAAATGATAACAGTTTATACTCAAAAGTTTAGAGAGACACTTTTTTAATTGTCTCACTATTTTCTGAAATGAAATCTGAAAATTTAAACACTGTACATATATGGAACAATAATCTGATTCCCTGAAGCCTCTGTAGTGCACAATTTCTGGCAATTTTTAGATATACACTCTATTACTATCCTTGTGTTATTACATTTTATCTGAATTTCTACTGATACATGGAAACTGGCTTTTGGTTTTAAAATCTCAAGTATAATCTCTATTGCCCCCAGATCTTGATATTTGAACAGACTCAATTATATTTTCCGAAATTATCCAAGCACAGGAATCTTTTGCATTTCCTATCTCAAATGTAATAAGGGAAAAAAATAGCCATGAGGATTTGTTCATAAGCAATTCCATTATATTATATAATATATAGGAAATGTAGAATAAGAGACTGGGGGAAGTGAGATTCATAGTTAATTGGCTTGAGAAGAAAATGTATAAATTCTTGCAAGTTACACTAGGCAAGAGAAAAAGTGTTAAGAGCTAATTAAAACCAACTTGCCTTCAATCCCGCCTTGGTATTGTCTTGTCACTATTTGTTTTTAAAAATACCTTAAAATTTAAGTGAAGAGGAATTTTTTAATCCTGGAATACACCTATTGAATATGTGATTCTTCATGAATAGGAAACAAATAACTTTAAAATACTAATGAAATGAGAATGATTTTTGTATGGTTGGATCAAATAGATTTTTATTAACATTTTATACAGATAACATGTTGTGTTTGTTGCCTTGGGTCAAGTTCCTAAGCTACCATCATCTTAAATGCCATTTTTTAATTTGTTTGCTTTTATGTTTTTGCAAGGCAATGAGATTAAGTGACTTGGCCAAGAACCCTCAGCTAAGTGCCTGAGCTCAAATTTGAACTTTGGTCCTCTGCTCTACCTAGCTGCCCCCAAGACAGTTTTAGTTCCTAATACAGAAATTTACTAGCAGTGTGACTTCAAAAAGTTCATTAGCATTGAATGTCATGGCCTCTGGATCACAGATCATTTTTTAAATTAATTAATTGATTTTTGAATTTTGATATTCTTCCCCCATCTCGCTTTCCTGCCCCCCACCCTCCACAGAAGACAGTCAGTTACTCTTTTCCATGCTATGCAATGAACTAAATTAAATGTGTTGAGAGAGAAATTATGTCCTTAATAAAAAAATTATAAGAGATAGCAAAATTACATAATAAGATTTTTTTAAATTAAAGATAATAGTCTTTAGTCTTTGTTCAAATTCCACAATTCTTTTTCCGGATAAAGATAGCATTTTCCATTGCAGATGCCCCAAAATTGTCCTTATTTTCTTTCTTTTTTTTAGATTTTTGCAAGGCAAATGGGGTTAAGTGGCTTGCCCAAGGCCACACAGATAGGTATTACGTATCTGAGGTCAGATTTGAACTCAAGTACTCCTGATGCCAGGGTTGATGCTCTATCCACTGCACTACCTAGTCGCCCCCCCCCAATTTTCAGAATAAATAAAACCCCAGTAGTTTATAATACATTAAAAAAGCATAATATCAAATACTGTTTTGGGAAATATTCATATAATTAACCAAAAAACAATCAGAAATGATTGAGAGAAAAATTTCAGTTTATGAAATACACATAAATGAGAGCTCAATGTAATATGAAATGTACTCCAAGAGTTCTGAAACTGTACAAACAGATTAAAAGGGAAACGTCAGTGCTTCCTTGAGTGGAGTCAGGATAGTGAAGAAGAAGCAGTCAAATTTCCTAAACATCCCTCCCCTCCCAAAAAACTTTAAAATAATGCCTCAAATTGAATTCTGGAGTGATGAGTCAGCAGAACATTTGGGTGAGACATTTTTTTTCCCATCTAGGTTGGAGGTTGGAAGTTGTTTGGTAACTCCACTTCCTATGTCTACTTCTAGGTCAGAAATCCATGGTGTGGAGGAATACTTGCAGTAAAAACAAGACAAGAAACTTGAACAGTTTATTTTCAGTTACAAAGGATCAGGAGCCCAGAAAGAATTATGTCTTTTAACTGCAAAGGAGCATGGACCCTTCCTGGACAAGAGTGCAATAAACATACTTCTACTCAGATCATATCACCCTAGAAGGATCTAACAGTGCAATTAGAAGAAAATTAAATCTGAAACAGCAGGCTAGTGTAATTGGGAAAGAGCTTTTTCATCCAAACCTTCAAAATTAACCCTGAAAACAGCGATGATAAAAAAAGGATCATAAGTGAAATAGATAATTTTGATCATGTGAAATTAAAATTTTTAAACAAACAAAAGACAGAAATTGGGAAAAATCATAGTACTTATGTGAAAAAGGTCTCATGTCTCACACATATATAGGGAACTGATCTAAATTTATAAAATGTATAAAAATTCATAAAAATAAGAGCTTTTCCTGCACTGATAATTGATCAAAAGATATGAACAGGCAGATTTCAGAAGAAATCAAAGCTATTCATAGTGACCCGAAATTTTTTTCTAAATCAATATATAATTGATATATGTGAATTAAAACAATTGTGACATATTACTTCATATTTAATAGAATGACTAAGATAAAAGAAAAGGAAAATGATAAATTCTGAGGAAGATGTAGATAAATAGGTATCTACATGCATTGCTGACAGTATTGTAAAATGGTTTAACCATTCTTGAGAACTATTTGTAGAACAAAAGGCCATAAACCTGCTTATTCCTTTTACTCAACAATAACACTACTAGGTTTTTATGCTAGAATGACAGATTAAAGAAAAAGGAAAGGAATCTTTTAAAGAAATTATTTAATCAGTTTTTTTGTAGTGGCAATGAAGAGGAAATCAAAAGGATATCCATCAATTGGGGAATAACTGAATAAAGTATATTATTTTGATTAAATATTACTGTGCTGTAAAAATGATGAGTATGATGGTTTCAGGCAAACCTGGGAAGGTTTATATGGACTGATGGTAAATGAAGTAAGAAGAATCATGAGAACTCTGTAACAGCAAGATTTTAACAATGATCAACTGTGAGACTTGACTATTCTAATCAATACAATGATTCAAGACAATTCCAGAGGACACAAGATGGAAAAAAAGTTAGCCACCGCAAGAGAACTGCTGAATTTTCATGCTCTTTTAACCTTATAGTTCTTATTTTTTCAATATGGTCAAAATGAAAATGTTTTATAAACATTCACTTAGGTAAATGATATATTGATCACCATTTCAATAGATGGGGAAAATAATTTTAAACTCTAAATTTTTTAACAAAAAGCATTGAATAAAATATTTAAAATTAAGAAAATTTTAAACTTTAAAATTGTTTTATTGATAACTTTAGTTTTTATATCATAGTCTTTTCTAGCCATCATCGTGACTTCAATTAACTTACAATTAAAATTACAAGGGTTAGACAAAAGCAAATTTCTGAAGTTATTTGTCTTTTCAACATTTTGTATGCATAATCTTACACCTCACTCCTTAAATGAAGGAGGTTCTTCCCTGGTCTCTTTCTCTCTCTCTCTCTCTCTCTCTCTCTCTCTCTCTCTCCTCTCTCTTTCTCTCTTTCTCTCTCTCTTTTACATTCTCGCTTCTCTCTCTCTCTCCCTTTCTCTCTTTTTTTAATCAGAAAGACAAATCTATTAAATTTCATTTTATATCATTCTGTCATTTACATTGTTGTCTACAGCATGTTTATTTTTCTCATTGCTCTTTTTACTCCTTGTTTATGTAGTACATAAAGATTTCATCTTGTTTCTCTAAATTCCTCTATTTGTAATTTTTATGGCACAATAATATTTAGTTATATTTTTATATCACTGTTTATGAGTCCATAGTTTCCTGAATGTTTCACTTTGTCAAAGAATAACAAGCATAAATCTTTTTTTATCAGTCTTCTTTTCCTTCCCTCTGTTTCTTTTTTTTTAATTTTTTTTTTGCAAGGCAAATGGGGTTAAGTGGCTTGCCCAAGACCATACAGCTAGGTAATTATTAAGTGTCTGAGACCGGATTTGAACCCAGGTACTCCTGACTCCAAGGCCGGTGCTTTATCCACTACGGCACCTAGCCGCCCCCTTCTGTTTCTTAATTATAAGAATTAAATTTCAGTCTTTGAAATATTTCTGCACTCCTGTCTAATTAGTTATATCAATAAAAAAAAATTATTAAGTGAAAACAAGATACCAGACATTTTATGTTACCTTTTTTTTCAAATTTCTGCCTGTCCTTCTACACTCATTGTTTATCTACATGGTTCAGATCCTCTGTGTCCCTCATCAAAATTATTATTAAAATGTTAAAATTCCCCAATACCTTACTTTATGACTTGCTCACCCACTCTTTCTTACACATGCAACTCAAAAAAAAAAAAATATATATATATATATATTTATATTCCCATAATTTGCCCAAAACAAAACAAATCCTTAAAAATAAACACAAATTCTTAATCTTGATTTTCAAAGACCATCATAAATCTAAGACCAAATTAATTTAAGCTCCCTTTCTATCTCAAGCATCTAACTTTATACCATTTGTGGTACATAATAGAGACATTTAGTATTTGCTGTTCTGAACTGAATTCTAATTTATAGATTAAAGCTAAAAATAAAAATGACACAAAATTGTGAAAATAAATCAAATTAATAAAAATATTGAATAATTGTTAAATGATTTTATATATATATGGTCAAATTATATATATATATATATATATATATATATATATATATATATATATATATATATATATAAAATCAGATATCACATTCTGGGGAAATAATGACAAAAGTGAAGCATTCCTAGTCTTCCAGGTCCTATAATTCTTACCCAGTGTAAGAAAATCATTATGAACATAAAACACCATATACACCATGTGAATATAAGATAAAACTGGGAAGAGCAAGAAAGAACTCCAGCAAGGGGTCAAAGCTGATGAGCTATGAAAGCAACTAGGAATTCTATGAAATAGAAATGAATAAACTGTATTCTGGCATAAGTTAAAACTTGTGGGAAAACAAACAGGTCAGTTTGTTTGAACTAGGAAGTATTTAAGATGTCTGTAACAGTAAGTCTGTGAAAGTGAGTCTAATATGAGAAAAATAGTATACAGATACATCTATAATGTGTTCTGCTTATAATAGATAGATTGTTTCAGTATTAATAGATGGATAGAGTACAGAGAGGCAAGGATGGCTAATAGAGAATTCCAGGTAGAAACATGTAATGAAAAGGGGCATATATCTGATGTGTTAAAGAAAGAGTAATTTCTAGTTTCACTCAATAGTATAAGACATGATGGAACAGAGTAGATGACTATAAATTTAACAATAACTACAATGAAAATGATTAATATGATGATGAAGATGATGATAATGGTTATGATTGCAATTACATTTACATAGGACTTTAAGGTTTGCTAGTTATTTTATTTGATCCCCACAATAATTCTGGGAGGTGGCACTTTTTAAAGATATGGAAATTGAGACAGAGAAGTTAAATAATTTGTCCAGGGCAACATAGAAAATAATATATGACATTGGATTTGAACTCAGGTCATCCAGATTGCAAGTTCAACACCCTATCTACTGTGTCTCCAAGCACAATAAACATATATATATAATATATTATATATATATTATATATATATATATATATATATATATCTCACATGTATACATGTAGAAAAAGTCCTGGAAAGTAAATCCAAATTGTGGAATTTTTTGGAGCTACTAAGCCTACAATTACTTAAAACCTCCCAAACAAATTGTACACTTTTAAAGCATTGGTTTTTTAAATTAATCTCACTATGGTTCATGAAATGATCTTAAGTATTCCCTTTTTATGGGAATCCCTTTTTATGATCTAAATTTATAAAATGTATAAAAATTCATAAAAATAAGAGCTTTTCCTGCACTGATAATTGATCAAAAGATATGAACAGGCAGATTTCAGAAGAAATCAAAGCTATTCATAGTGACCTGAAATTTTTTTTCTAAATCAATATATAATTGAGATATGTGAATTAAAACAATTGTGACATATTACTTCATATTTAATAGAATGACTAAGATAAAAGAAAAAGAAAGGGGAGGCTAGGTGGCGTAGTGGATAAAGCACCGGCCCTGGAGTCAGGAGTACCTGGGTTCAAATCCAGTCTCAGACACTTAATAATTACCTAGCTGTGTGGCCTTGGGCAAGCCACTTAACCCCGTTTGCCTTGCAAAAACCTAAAAAAAAAAAGAAAAAAGAAAAAAGAGAAAGAAAATGATAAATTCTGAGGAAGATGTAGATAAATAGTTATCTACATGCATTGCTGACAGTATTGTAAAATGGTTTAACCATTCTTGAGAACTATTTGTAGAACAAAAGACCATAAACCTGCTTATTCCTTTTACTCAATAATAACACTACTAGGTTTTTAATACTAGAATGACAGATTAAAGAAAAAGGAAATGAATCTTTTAAAGAAATTATTTAATTATTTAATCAGTTTTTTTTTTTTTTTTGTAGTGGCAATGAAGAGGAAATCAAAAGGATATCCATCAATTGGGGAATAACTGAATAAAGTATGCTATATATAAAGTATCCATCTTGTAAAATAAATTACAATATTTTAAAGGACATGAGGCATACAGTTTTTGGAAAAAAAATGAGTTTCCAGGGGCATCAAGGTGGTGCAGTGGATAGAGTACTGGCCCTGGAGTCAGGAGTACCTGAGTTCAAATCCAGCCTCAGACACTTAATAATCACCTAGCTGTGTGGCCTTGGGCAAGCCACTTAACCCCATTGCCTTGCAAAAACCTACAAAAAATAATGAGTTTCCATTTCAAACTGATTCTTAATTCAGCAGTAGATCCTATTACATTTGCACTGTCTTTTTCCCCACTTACAACAATGCAATAATCTGCAAATATACCATTAGGACCCTTATTCTTGAAAAAGGAATTGTATTGTGAACATATTTTAAATAAATTGTCCTTTTGCATTGTGAATAAGCCTTCTAATTGTATATATTTTGTAGCTAGAATGTAATCTCCCTAAGAGGCATACTCTTTTTCCTTTTGTAACTTTATATCCTCTGAATTTACCAGAGTATCTAGTTTATGTTAAGAGTTAAAAAGTGCTTATTGAATTGAATTGAAGATTTTGTATGTGGATGTGTATTTTCAATTTTGATAGTCTATCTGAGGGTTAGCTATGATTTCTGCAATAACAGTTCACTATTTCATATTACTTTACAGTTTTCCAAGACTATTCATCACAACAATCCCATGAAGCTAGTAGGTCAAAGATTAAGTCCATTTCACAGATTAGGATGCAGAGACTCAGAGAATAAAAGGGAATTGTGAAAGTCACACAGATAATTTGAAGAAACAAGGACAGAAACAAAAGTCTTCTGACTAAAAGTCAAGTATTGCCTCTATTTCACTATTGATGCTATAACCAAAATGATAAGCATTATCTAAGGGGTAATTACAACAGATTTCAGAGGTTACGCATGCTTTCATATCTCTCCCTTCTTCAAGAAAATAATTTTCAAATATTCTAGCCCTATCCAATTGCAAAGTAACAAAGTAACAAATATAATAGAAATCAGTAAAAAAAGACTGACAATTATAACTTTTAGGTACAACCTTTCCCCAGGGAAGCTTTTCTATGATTAGCAATTTCTTTCTGAAAGTTAAAATATTGAATTTGTTAACTTCTCAAATTTTTTGAAAGAGGTTGAACCACTCAAGTTTTATCAAGAATCAGGAAGACAGTGATCCTCAGTGAGAATGGTGCTTATTGCACAGCAATTATTTGAGATAAGAACCGATTCAGATCCTCTTATCTCTTACATATATGATATATTCCCATTTAAAATGAATTTGAATCTACAAGTAATGACTAGTTCTATTCTAATATTATACTTTCTCAGAACTTACATTCCAGGTAAACAGCAAAATAATTATGTGATATCATAAATAAATAAAATAAACTTATAGATACAAAGACAAAGCAAATTCAGTCAAATGATTTCATTTGTGTAACTAAAGAAAATTCCTCTTTGAAGATTATACATTTTTCTCAAAATCTTACTTTCATAAAATTGTCCAGAGCATTGTGAAATTAAACAATTCCTTAGAGTAGAGATTAGGCTTGAATTCAGGACAGAATCTGAGATCCACTATATGTCTACAATGTAAACTACTCCAATCCATCTATCTCTATCCTGTCTCTTTCTATAAGATACAGATGTATACATATGATAATTATTTATATCTAATATAAAGAAGTACTTAGATTTGAATTTTGAAAGAAACTTTAGAGATTACAATCACTGTATCATATGTCTAAAGATAAAATGAATTTAGGAGGCTCTGTACCATGCATACTTATTCTTTATTGTGACCAATGAGGCAACTAAAGATAAGAAATATTGGGATTCACCCAACTTAATATTTTCTAAAGTCAACTACATTAATATTTATACATTCACATCTATATGTATATATTTCTTGAAAAAAAGTTTAAAGATAATTTGCCTACAATTTATTCACTTATCCCTGGCATATATTTAATTTCAATTGTCTCCTGCCTTCTGTAATAATAATAATAAACTAGAGAAAGGCTGGTAAAGGGGAAAAATATGTAGTTGACTTCAGAAAAGATAGGCACAAGTCCTATCGAATAGAGACAGTATGGTGCAGTGGAAAAGGACACCGACAAATTGTACCTCTTGATGCATACTACCTATGTGAACTGAACACCTGATTTAACCACCCTAAATCTGTTTCTATGAAGGGGTTAGGCTAGTAAACTCTGAATTCCCTTCTAGTTCAGCAACTATAATCATGTAATCTGACAATTAAGAGACATCTAAATTCCCTTCCATTTTCAGATTGATGTTCCTCTTTTTAATATATACCTAGATTTAGAGAAATAGAAAATCTGGCAAAGTCAAAAAATAGATGAGAAGGGGATATTTGAAACCCTTGAAATTTAAATTATTTTAGAAAAGTACAGTGAGAATATTTTTTTTTGAAATTTATGTGAACTCAACAGTATGCTCAAGCTTGGAACAGGTACAGAAATGCTTTAAATAAAAATGACTAATATGTAAATATTTAATTTGTTCATAGATATTCAGAATACTTGAAAAAATATTTTTAAATAACATATTTAATTCTTCCCTCAATTTCATATCCTAGATGAAAGTCCATTAGTTCCAAAAATAAGACAGAGAGCAGGAAGTGACAAAGGTACAGCAAACCCTCCCTGTTCCTCAGAATAGTCTATAAAACTTGACATAGATGGCAAAGTTGTTTAGGAGTTTCAACATCATATAGAATTGTTTTTTCACTATTACATAGAATTGATACCATAAACTTGGGAGATTGTGATAATAGTTTAATCTAAAAATAAGATCCTGGTAAAGAAAACTTCTGACTGTTGAAGAAATCTTTTTATTTTCCATCCCATCACTTCACAGGAAGCTATGAATCCTACAACCACTTAATGATCTTTCAGTAAGCAGCCTCTGTTCACCAGAAATGATTGTTTTAGATAATCATCTTCTCTTTTCTATACACATCTAAAGTTCTCATAATAAAACTTATCTGGGCTTTAGAATGACAAAGGATCATTTCTTTGGCTCTAGTAATAGATAAGGGTTATAAGGAAGTACTGAGGGGCGGCTAGGTGGCATAGTGGATAAAGCACCATCCCTGGAGTCAGGAGTACCAGAGTTCAAATCTGGACTCAGACATTTAATAATTGCCTAGCTGTGTAGCCTTGGGCAAGCCACTTAACCCCATTTGCTTTGCAAAAACATTAAAAAAAGGAAGTAGTGAGACAAGAAACTAGATCAAAAATTTTGATCTCTTTTTATGCCAGAACATAGGTCAACTGTCCCTTAATATCCTTATGTATGTATCTGACTTTGACACATAACACAATTTGAGTCCATTATCAGAGATGGAGTCTCTTCTTCTGTCTCAAGGGAAAGCATTTAGAAGAGATGGGAAATTATATAGCATCACTTTTAAAGATCAGCATTTAGTCCAATTCATTCCACCTTTGGTCTCAGTGACCATGGTTATCCCTAGCAAGCTGATAATTTAATTGCATAAATACCTGATTTTTCTGGGTTCTTAGAAACAAAAAAAAACATGTCTGATATGTTCTTTTTGGCTAGAGATATAGTTGCTGTATTTAAATTACAGGGAATGGAATATAAAAATACTGATTTCTTTTCCACAGTTTCAGCTATTTTTTAAAATTATTTCTAAGCTAAAGCAGATTAGGTTGGGCATTAGAAAGGAAAACTAAACAATATTTCATTCTGGGTTTCAGGTCACTAAATGATATTCTAGTGACACAAAGGTGATCCACTTTCCACACTGTGTAATGCATTCAGGAGTACATATTTAAGTGTAAGGCAATATTTTATATATATATATATATATATATATATATATATATATATATATATATATATAAAAGCACTTTAAAGCTGATAAAAAAAATCCTTTTAGAATTTCTGAAGAAAAATATGAATGTTGTGGCAAGGAATTTCTTGACAATTTATAAAAATTACTCATTTCAAAAATTTAACCTACAGAATATCAATATTCAGTTCCCTGACTTATTTTTTGAATTATAAAGTATCTTCTAGCTCTAATAATGTATGAATTCTGATAAGGGTATGACTATTATTTTCACTTAACTATTACATTTGATATAACACTTTCTGTAGAGCAAATAAATTTATTTCTAGGAAAAAATGCACAGTCCAACCCTTTTCTGAATTGTTGGACAACCTTTTATGACTTTGATGATGATGTACATTATCATCATAGAGCAGAGTTTGATCTTGCAACTATAAGAAGAACAGTTACAAACTGGATTGATGCAATATTGAAAAGAATTAAATTTTAACCCCCCCAAGTCTGAAATCTTTAAAATATATGGTTGCTATAAATACCACTGCCCATTCTAACTAATCTAGCCAACTAGAATATTTTTTTTAATCTTCTTGCATTCTGCTAGTGCTATTCCTGTTTTTATAATAGTGGAATGGCTACATAGTCTGAAAATTACCCAAAGATGAAAAATAAAAAATAGTCATTGATTTTTATGGTCACTCCTATTATGATTTATGCTTTTAGAACAGCAATACACATCAATCCATCAGTGGATCACTGATATATCAATAAAATACCTTTTAGTGACCTGAAACCCAGGGTGAAATATTGTTCAAGTACAAGTTCACACTAATCTGCATTAGTTTAGAGAAAATGAAAAAAGTTGAGTTGAAATATTATCTGGAGATAAAATATGGATATAAATATATATACATATACAAATGTGTAGATATATATTTACCTATATTGAAACTTGTTTGTACAAAAACATACAGATGCTCATATATAGGCCACTTATGAAAAACATTTATATATGCATGAATAAAGGCATGTGTGTGTTCTTATTTATATGTCTATATATGCATATGTATATATGTATACATATATATATATATATATGCATAGATATTCCTCTGTAATGATTGAAACCTCAGTGACTTTGAATGAGAATGCTGTGGGTGATACAATAATGCTTTCAATTCTTGAGTAGAAAAAGTCTGTTTACTCCTCAGAATTCAGCATCTTAGATATAATATTCCTAAAAGTTAAACTTATTCCTTTGAAAAGATGCTATTCCCTTTATGTTGCTAAATTTGGAATATGAAAGCTATACTCAGATTAAAATGAAGAAGTAGAATATAAATATACTAAGAATCTATATAGAAACTACTCTGGCCCACACAACAATAATGAACAATTCTCATCACGACTACATGTTGCTTTCCTGTTAGATTTTCCACATTATGTTTCATGACTAAGAAAGAGGAATCTGAGCTATCAGCAACTGTCAATTTCAGGAGGCAGCATGAAAACTGATATCCTTGAGAAATTCTCTCAATAGGAACATGTTGGTATATCATTCAATCTCATATCTCCTCATTAGATTTCTTTAAAGATATTCCACTACCTCCCAAACCAGTATAATTCTTACTGGTTTACATGGTTTCACATATTCTTGTTCATCCTCACTTTCTCCTTTTTGAGGCATGTTAGTATCCAGACTCTTGAACTATATTCCAAAAGGTCAAGGTACAAATAATCTAGCAACTGCTTTCCTCAGGAACTCCCTATTTTTGTCATAATTTGTCCAACATTGAACAGAGAAGAACAAAGGAATTCCCTTTGTTTTTTAGTCTTATCTATGTTCATGATATATTTCTGATATAATTTCTGATGTATATTTCTAGTATTATTATGAATTTGTTCCCCTTTGTTCTTCCAAACATATTTTGCCATAATGTAAAAAAACTAATTAAAATAAAAGCCCTATAAATCACATTAGAAAGCCAGAGATTAAATTTCAGCTTTAAAACTCAGAGAAAACAAAAACAAGCCTTATATTAAGCCAGTATCTGATTTTTGAATATTTTTCACCAATTGATTTTTAGATATGACTTCTAGAATTCATCAGAACTAATTTACTTGCTATTTCACATATATCTAGATGATTCAGTAAATAGAACACTGAGCCCGGAATCAGGAAGAATTAAGTTGAAATCTGGCCTCAGGTAATATTATTCCTTGTGTAAACCCTGGAAAGTCATTTAACTGCTATGTATCTCATTTCCATAACTGTAAAACGGAAGTCTAAGACTACTGAGAACATTTGAATGAGATATTACTTAGACTTTTAGCACAGTGCCTCATACCATATAGTAAGTGTTCAATAGTTTTTTAAATACATTGGAAATATTTTCTATTAGAGCTATTGAAAAGTAGAATGGGCTGCATTGAGAGCATCTTTCTAAGTCTTCAAGCAAAATCTAGATTGCCATTTGTTAGTGATAATAAGGTAGATATTTCTGTTTAGGGACAAGTAGAATTAGAAATTGTGAAAGTTGAAGAAAACTATTCTGTCCTCACTAAATAGTCTCATATTTAACCTGAAGATTACTAATTTCTTTAAGTGGTAAAGAAATATTCACTTCTTACCATCCTCAACCACATCCTCTAAATACATTATATTTGTCAAAGTGCTTCTTAAAATACAGTATCAAAAATGGAATTCTTTGCTTCAAATATCTGAGTAGGAGGGAAATTAGAATTTTTGTGACCTCCCTTATGTTAGATGTCATGTATTGGACACTGAATCTGTGAGACTGTGTAGATTTTTTCAGGGTGGGGAGGGAGAGGGAGAAGCAGGGAGGGGGTAGGGGTAGGGGAAGAGGAAGGACAGGGGTAGGGCAGGGGAGGTGGAGAGGCAGGGAGAGACAGAGGGGGAGGGGAAGGACAGAAGTCGAAAGAAAGGCAGAAAGGAGAGAAAAGAGGGGGGAGAATTAATATTATCTACACTATGTTAAGTACTGTCCTAAATACTTCAAACAAATTATCTCATTTGCTCTGTATATCTACCCTTAAATTTTCTATTATGAACCATATTTTATAGTTGAATAAATTGAGTTAGACATAAGTTAGGTAATTTGCCCAAGGGTCACAAGTGTAGTAAGTGTCTAGGATCAGATTTGAACTGAATTGTTCCTTGTTCAAGATACAGTACTCCTACTGAGCTACCTATTTGTCTCCTAGAGGAATAGAAATAGAAAAAGACATAGACAGATGGAGTTACAGAGGGACAGGAAAATAGATAGAGAAAGAAACAAAGGCATAGAAATAGATAGTCAAAGACAGAGACAACTATCATGTTAGCCACTATTTCAACATTTATATTCCTAGAGTTTAGCTCTCATTTATCTTCTGTTTTATGTCCCTATCACACCATAGGCTTTATGTTTATGATCTTTATAAAACAGATAACAGAGTCAAAATTTGTATTCTGTTTTTAGAAGATAAATACCATCAAATATAATGATTTCTATGGGTAAATATGTTTGGGTTGTAAATAGAAAACAATTTCTTTATAAGTGGGAGAGCTTCTTTTTTATCCTTATAAAATAATGTCACTTCTACTACACAACAATGAACAAATTCCAAAATAAATATATAGATGCATATTCCACCATTCTACCAAAAGAATCTCCCATTTCCACCATGTGTGAAAATATATGTTTCTATCTGAATTTTATGTTAGTCCTGTTAGAAGTTGAATCAATTGCTTACTCTTCTTTCATTGGATTCAGGTTAAAAACTTTCTCTTTAGGATCTTAAAGTCTCTCAGAATTGCTTTTCCTAAAATGCTTTCACGGTATAAATTGCTTTCCAAGTTGTTTCAATTTGTTCTACAGTAGTTCATTGAGGTCTCTTCAGTTTCCATTGAAACTGTCAATTCACCATTTTCTGTGATAAACACAGTGCAATACACTGTTAGCACATATATGATTTTGAATATGTATGTGAAAAGTAGTTCCTGACAAAATAATTACATTCATATTATACTTTATTTAACTATTCTGAAACAGGAAGATAACCCTCGGTTTTCACTTTTTGAATACTAACATTTTTATTAAAAAATTAACACAAAATATTTTATTAAGAATAATTATTCTGAAATCACAATTTAGTAGAATCTGTTCTATAGGAGGAATTACCTTTTCACAAATATATACTTACAGTGTATATGTGTACACATGTGTATACTTGAGTATGGTGTGTCCTTGTAGTCATGAACATGTCTATACACTCAATACATCTTGGACATCCTTTTAGCACCTAGTCAAACAATGCATGGGGAAATGCATTTTTTAAAACCAAAAATTCATAGAAATGTGAATTGTGTTCACTGCTGAATACTTCATTCATCCATGGTTTCTGCAATGTGGTTATTTCTTCTATTGATTAAGATTGCACTTGTCTCTCTCTGATCATTCTCTCATTCATGTCCTACTAAAATTTACACAAAAGATGTTTGTTTCACTCAACATAATGAAGACATTTCTTACTCTGCATTGACACCTCAAGAATTCCAAAAAAATATTCAAGCTCTCAAGTAATTTTCTCTCTTTTATCATGTACCAATATATTTTCTAATTCATATATTTTAATAATATTTTATTTTCCATTTATTTTAACCATTCCTCATTTGAAACATGTTTCAACCAAATCAGCTGCACTATGAACCCCTTATTTTTCCTTTGGGTGGTATTAATATCATTGGTTTGTATAATAAAATGTTTCCAACAGTTATTTAAGTTTTTAAATGTGCTTTCCTCGTTTATACAGCTCTAAGATGTGAGGATAAGAGATATATATAACAATCAGTACTCACATACTCATCATACTTCATAAGTCAATCAATCACCTATGAACATAACCTGAATGGAAGAATTTTGGAAAGAAGAATTCAAATTCTTAGCAATGAATCAATTATATTTGAAACTATATTCAGAATAATCTAGGTCACTTTCAATTTGTTCTACAGCCCTTCATTGAAGTCTTTCCAGTTTCCTTTGAAATTGTCAGTTTCATATACTTATGAGTGTCATTATGGACAGGTTGAGAATTTATCTACCCACACAGTAACCAAAAAATTAGAAGAAATAGGTTTACATCTTTATCCCACTCTTTGTTTCTCCTCATCCAGCAAAAGCATTTACTAACACTTGGAAAGTATCCCAGAACATTCAGTATAACCAAGTGGGAAAAAAGAAAGAAAAAGAAAACATTTTGTTTCAGAGGAGAGAAAATCAGGCATAAGAATTTCATAAATGAAGGGAAAATAAACAAAATCACTTAAAATTTATTATGTAGTAGGTACTCAGAACACATACAACATGAAGCACATGACAGAGAAACTGATAGGTTTAATTATGCATAGAATACTTGACATACTCAATAAGGTCAGAAACTGAATCCTGTCTCAGAGCTTCCTAATGGGATCTTGAGAAATCATTTGAAATCTCTCAGCTTTGGTTATCTCATCTATAAAATGAAAATAATAATCACACAAATTTTCAAAGAACAAACTACATGTAAAAAACTACATAATAAATTTTAAGTGATTTTGTATCACAAGCATATGTTTTAGTACTCAATGCTTTGATTTACATCTATTTATATTTATCTATTTATATCTATCTATTCATTTAAGAAATGCAGCCTATACAATATTGTAAACACTTAAAATTAAAAATTTGTGTTGACTTTTAAAAAAATCATATGGCATGATTACTATGTAATTAATTATATAGTGCTGTTGCTGCCACTATTGTTATTATCATTGCTAGTTTGTTACATCCATTGAAGAAACCTTTAGTCACATATTCAAATAAGGGCACCTAGAACTGTGCTATCAAAAGGAAATAGAAAGTGGGTCATTAATTATTACATAAGGATCCCCACATGTTGATTTGTAATATTTTCTGTTGTATTTCATTCTTATTTTAACAAATTTTGGCCATTAACCCTTATAAGTGTAGGCTGCACACTTCTTGTCTAGAATATATTGGAAAGAGGAAGGAAATGAAATGACTACAGTTTTTCCCCCCTACATTTCCCCTACATTATTGCACATTAGAACAGTACCTCAAAAGTCATCACTGAATCCAGTGTTATGAAAGGGCATCAGAATGCCACTTGTCTATTCTGGACATCAAGTGGTGTCAAATGTGAATAGTAACTGATAGAACTAACCCATAATAAAGTTTCTGGGAGGTAATATCAAATACATTGCCTAAGCTTTAATATATTATTGTTTATTTTGTTAAATATTTCCCAATTTCTTTTAATCTGGTTTAGTAGTACTCTGTAGACATGGGAAGGCATGGACTATGTTTCTGATATCTTTTCTGTTTGGAAAAAAGGAATCACTTCGGTAATATAACAATAGATAACAGTTTGATTAAAAGATCTTAAATGAAGGTTAAACCACAAACTTCCATCATAAGCATTTTAAAATTTGGACCAATCTAATTGTTAGGAAATCTTTTATTATTTTCACAAGCCTATTCCTGCCTGTCTTGTAATTTCAACCCATTTCCCCATCATTTCTGCCTTCTGGGGCCAAACAGAATGAGTCTAATCAACTTTCAAATGTTAGAAGACAGAAAAGGCATGGCAATTGTTTAAGTATCTAATTAAAACATTCCAAGAGTACCCTTTCAAAACTCTTTCACATAGGTCACCAGGCTCCTTATATCCTAGTTATCCTCCCTCAGATGTGGGATGCATAAATGAACTCAATAATCCAGATGTGATCTAATCAAATTTTATAAGAGGAAAATTATCACCTACTGTTTTCTGGGCACTTTGCCCCTTGTATTATTGGCTAAGATAATAACTTTGATGGCTATCATTTCACATTATTGACTTATATTGATCCTGAATTCTTCTTAAATGCCTATATTTTTAAACAGGAATTTTTACTATCTTTTCATTATTCTGATAGTTCTTTTTGTTTTAACTTGAAATTTAATACTTCAATATTTATCCCTTTAAAATTAATATCATTGTATCTGGCTAGTCTAATGATCTCTTTTTGAATTTTCATTCTGTCCTCTAGCATATAATTTCCTTCCATCTTTTTGTAACATTGAGAGGTCAACCATGTTGAGGACAATCCAGTCATTTATTAATTGGCTAGGATATGGTGTTTTCTCCCTTATCCTAACAACCATACACATTTAAGATACCCTTAAATAAACCAGCAAGTTAGCTAGGTTTTGAGATCAAATGCATCTATGAAAGGAAGCTAAGATACTTATACCAATTTCAGAACTCTGAAGATAATCACTGCTAATGACTCAGCAATCACACCTTCCAGTTCTTTTAGAAGCCAGATGATTTATATTTACTGACTGGAACTAATTAATAGGAGTCAGGTTCACTTAATTTATATCCCTTTGCTTGGACATCAACTTCCTATTAGATTTGTTTATTAATCTATGTTCATTCAATCCAACATAGGTTTAACTATATTGAAAATAATAATAGTTATACAGAAACCAAAGTTCAGAAAATATTAATGGAAATACTTAAAGGACCATAGGTGACTAATATATTCTGTCATTGTTCTAAGATTTATAGGTGGAAAAGGATTATGTCATGGGAATTATCAAGCATAGCCTCATGAGGTTAATCAGTGCATACCCCTGACCTGTGAAGAAATTAGTTTTTTGTAGATAGTAAATAACATAAAATTCAAAATGTTCAGAAAATTTAAAATAACAAATTTAGAAATCATTTTACTTATTTGTTTTTTCCAATAAGTATAATTTAAAAATAAATATTTTAGCTTTTTGCCATTATGATTTTAATGATGGTTAAAGGTATGTATTACTTGAATAAAGTATCTGTATTTTAAAAGACCCTCATGTGTTTTCCTTAATTAGCTTCATTACTTTTCCCATAAATATCTTTTTTCTACCCCCTAAATTCGGTATTGTCACTCACATTATGTTCCTACCCCATTGTTACCTTGAACCTTTCCTTCTCCCTCTTCTCATATCTAATCATTTACTAAGTCTTGTCAATTTAACTTCTTGAACATCTCTCCCATAGCCATTTTTTCTTCTTTATTCCCACTGGCATAAAATTAGAACAGGGCTTCATTACTTTCCACCTACACTACTGCAAAAATTCTATAATAGTTATTACTATCTTCCTTCTCTCCTTTTACAAATTTATTCTTCATACTCCTTCCAGAATAATTTCCTTTTCCTCTAGATGCAACAATATTACTCAACTCAAAAATCTTCAGTAACTCCCTATCACTTACTGAATAAAATTGAAGCATTTTTGAATGACATTCATGACCATTCATTTGGTAAAAGGTGATATTTATATGTTTTAGGTTTGAAAACTTTTCTACATATATGAAGTTAAATAATATTATTCCCTTTTTCCAGATGAAGGATAGAAGACTTAGAGATCTATGAGGGTCTCAGCTAGTAAATGTTAAAGTTAAAATTCAAGGCTACATTTTTAATTACATGTTAAATTTTTACTATATAATACTGCCTTTCTTTTTCCCCTAAATATACCAAAACTTCTCCAACATTCTGTACATTACACACACTGTCTCTGTACCTGAATTGCTTTTCCTGCTTCTCTATTCATTATGTCATGATTTTATTAGCAAAAAGTTATCACTAATTTAGAGCTAGTAAGCTCTTTTTATAGATGAGAAATTAAGTCTAAAAGAGATTAAGTGACTTGTCCTATATTTTTATTATAAAAATGAGATTCATAAATCATTGAGAACAGCACTTGACAAATAATATGTACTATATAAATATCTGTTCCTTTTGTACACACAGTCCCTGGCCCCCTTTCCCCCCATTAAGCAGTTATTGACTATCTGAAGAAGGGTTCAATACCATCTATCGTTTCACTAAATGGCTCCAATAAATTTTTTGTGAATTATTATCTGTTTGTGCCCTCTCCCCCATGACTGTTAGCTCCATAAAAGTAAATACCCTTTCTTTAATGAATTTTGTTTACAGTATAGTGCATTGCACATTGTCTAATAAAAGTTTATTCAGTTGAATTGTTAGGGTATACCTCATTATGCAAAACTGAAAATTTATGGTTTGAGTTTCTTGAATTATAAAAGAAATGCTATCTATAGAAATAGAGAATGTCAAACCCTTTCTATTAATGTATATCTTCCAACAACTAAATGTTATAATGACATTTCATTTTTTACTTCATGGACAATTTGAAATGTGGAAAGATTTTCCAGTTTCTCTGAAGGGATAAAGAAATCAATATAAAGTACTTTCCATGCAAAATCATTGACTATTTAACAGATGAACAATAAATTCATCAGGATGAAAATATACTATTTTCTTAGGATAAAGGTGGGTATTTGGGGAAAAAGGCAACCATGGAAAGGAATTTTCCCTTTCCTAGTTATCGAATCATAATATTTTAAGGCTGAAAGGGATTTTAGAATATCTTATTTCATCAATCTGTTTTGTACCTGGAGAAAGTAAGGCCTAGAGGATGGATGATTTAGATAAAGGTAATCCCAAAATCTTTATCTTTCCTAATTCAATTTCTTTGTAATTCATCAAAAGTGCACCTGATCTGCATGATTCTGAAGTTACTTTATTTTTGGCAATCACTTTTTATTTAGTAGACCTATGTTACCAGAAGAGTAGAACCCTAGATTCCTCATGTGTCATGTTAATATTGAGAAATGAGTTGAAGATGAATTTCATTCAGAGTCCCTGTAGAATGTTACAATTAACATGTTCCAGAAAACAGAAATGTACATCTGTATTCTGCAGATGAATCAGGATCATTAAGATTTATTTTTTTTTCTTTTTTGTAGGCAGAAACAGCTGATTTTGGCCTTTATATTTCTAACCACTGGCACAGTATAGTCGAATAATAAGTATTTCTTAAAATCTGGGGACCAAAATACAATTATGCCATTTGAAGCCACTGGCATGGATAAAGTTGTTTATCCCTGTAGTAAAAAGACCCAGATTATTATTGTCTCTATTCAATTGAACACTTAGTTTTTTATTACAACCTACAATTTGAGAAAAAAATCAATAAGAAAACTTTTTTAATGTAAAGAGTGGCTAAATTCAACATCCCTGTTTACTTATGCTTATATTTGCTGTCTGTATTTTCTTTCTGCTTTCATGTCTTTTAAGAAGCTCTTCAATTAACTCTAATCTCAACTCATCATTCTTTTAGGGAATTTTAGTCTTCAGGAGAATGAAAAGTCATTGAATTTTTATAGAAGATAACTACCACTAATTCAACTATGGGAAGCACAAGATCAGAAATGCCATTGATTATTAAAAAAAAAGAAACATAAGTCTTCTAAACTACTTGGGGAAAAAAGTTAGACATTTAGTGTTGAAAACTAAGCAATACACTCTTCTTCTTAGACATGGTTATTCAAGTAAAGATAATTTATTCCAGGACAAATATTATTCCCCAAAGGAAAGCAATATTTTCCTAAGTCTTGCAAAAATTATATACAGTATTCATATGTAAAATATGTGTGTTTATACATATCTGCAATATATTTATTCTAATAAAAGAATGTGTATATTATAGGTTTCCATCATACAGGGAAAAAAATAAAAATAGTCTTAGAATCAGAGGACCCAAGTTCATATACTCCCTCTGAGAAATACTTTATTCAGTCTTAGTCTCCTCAACTATTAAATGTGATGATTTTTCTAGAAGGTCTTTAAAATACCTTCTCACTCAAAAAGTTCAGTCCTGGGATGCTATGTGTCTTTATTCAATTCAGTTTGTATTGACAGGTATTGAAGTCTATAGGAGTTTAGAAGATTTATTCTAGGTACTAGGGATACAAATAAAAACAGGAACAATAAGCAGCTTACATTCTGCTGTGGAAGGAGGGAAATAGGCATTTATTTGCAAATACAAGTTTATATCATCTTTCAAAATTAGTCTAATGATTTTGTATTACTATGATGTTCCTCTTGCAATAATTTTAAAGAAAAATAAAATTAGATATAATCAGACATATAAAGTCTAAGTCCTACTACCATTAGCTTTGTATCTATAATAAATACAATTGAAGTTTTGGCAAATAATATGCCAAAGGAATTATAAGAAGAAAAGGTAGTATCAATAAAAATTAATTCAAAATCTTACCTAGTCAATGAACTTTCAATTATCTATTGACAAGCATTTATTAAATACCAATAATGCTACATAAATATAAATAAGACAATCCTGAAATAATATCTGCCATAGGAGCAATAACAGGCTCATATGTTGGGATAGACAAAAACTAACTTTTGGAAGAAGCCTAGAGCATATAGGGGAATCATTTTTCAAAATCTCCATTTGTGTTGAATGGGTAAGCATCAGTTTAACAGTCAGGGTTTAATGTCATGGATAATTACATTTCTAAGATACATGTATCCAGGCAGTAAAGTATTTCCTAAAAAAGGCTATATATCCCACATAATCTATATATAATCTAATATGAATTATTATTTTTAGAATCTAATGAAGGCCCCTGTGAATTATTTTATTTTATTAAGCTTAAGGATGATATTTAAAATATCTGCAGGCATTGAAAAATTCTACTGTAAAGATTAATGAATTTTAACATAAATGTTTATTAAGTGGTAAATGAAAGGAAAACAAGTTTCTTCTGTAAAATTTTACCAGTATATAACTTATTTTTGTAATATTAAACTATTTTTGTAATATGAAACTATATTTTAGTATAGTATTTGTATTCTAGCAGCTAGGTCATTCAATTTTACATAAATCAGTAATTTAGAAATCTAATTTTTATATTTATAGTATGCTAGTTATTATTGCAACTATATAAATCTTTATGGAATGGGTGAAATGTGGAGGATTAGATTTGCTTAAAAGTCTTTGTCCTGGGGCAACTAGGTGGCACAGTGGATAGAGCACCAGCCCTGGAGTCAGGAGTACCTGAGTTCAAATCCACCTCAGACACTTAATAATTACCTAGCTGTGTGGCCTTGGGCAAGCCACTTAATCCCATTTGCCTTGCAAAAACTAAAAAAACAACAACAACAAAAAAAAACAAACCAAAAGAACACTTTGACCTTAGAAGATAGAATTAAGACACCTAAGAGGTACAGTGAGTAGAACACCACTCTTAGATTTAGAAAGTTCATTGTCCTGAGTTCAAATTTGACCTTAGAATCTTTATAACTGTTCAACTCTGTAAAAGTCTCTTAACCCTATTACTCAGTTTCTCTTTGGTAAAATGAGCTGGAGAAGGAAAAAGCAAATCAATCTAATATTTTTGCCAAGAAAATCCAAAATTTGATCATGAAGAGCTGAACACAACTGAAATAACACAAAGACAAAAATAGAACTAGGGAAAATTAGAATAGCTGTCTTTGAAAGTTTTTGATTCTGTTCTTTAACATCCTTCATTTTGTTCTGAAACTGAGACCTGACTCTCAAAAGAGATCTGGTACATACATGGACTGCATTTCACATCTCATGATCACATCTTATCAGATAATGTCCTCAGACCATCCTCTCTACTAAATAATCATAGAGTCATTCATTTCACTGTATTTAGGTCTAAGGATTTGTTAATAGTTTATATGTTGAGAGACTTCCAGGGCTGAACCAAAATAGCATTGTGAAGATAACATACTACCAGAGCTTTTCCCCTACCAAGATAAATGAAGCTTATACTCTGATATTCACAAAACATATCCCACCAAGAAAAAGAGAAGAGTCAAAGAAGTTTTCAACTGTAGGCATTGTGGAGGATCTTCTGTAAAGGTCTGTCTTTGGGGAAAAGGGGAAGGAAAGTCCAGAAGATAGGAGAGTAAGGAAAGCCAGCAGGATACTTTTAACCAAAGTGCAATCCAGGTCCCAGCAGCTTAACAACAGTAGAGGTCCCAACATCTAGATGGCAAGCCAGCAAGGAGGACACAACCCCCAAACAAAGTATGAACCCTGAGAACAATGAGCTAAAAGTCAGGACTGTGTTTGGAACAAACCACTGTTAATTCAGAATCTGGACATAAAATAGGATAAAAAACATCAGAAAAGGCAAGGCCTGGACTGCATAGGCAACATTTTGACCAACAACAAGCCAGGGATCAGACCCTAGCACCAGCAAAATAAATGCTTGGATCTATACTTCCTACACCCTAGGAGCAGAACTAAAAACAACAAAGATGAACAAAAAGACTAAAAGAACACTCACTCTAGAAAACCACTTTATAGACAAAAGATGATAGCAATGCCATGTCTGAAGAAGAAAGCATTGAAAAATCACTCACAGGGGAAGTATCAAAACAATCTATTAATTGAACTCAAATACAAAAACTCATTGAATAGCTTAAAAAAGAATTTAAAAACCAAAGAAGAGAAGAAGAAAAGTGGAAAAAAGAAATGAAAGTCATGCAGGAAAATTATGAAAAAATGAACAAAGAAATCAACTCCATTAAAAGTAAAAATAACCAGCTGGAAAGGGAAATGCAGAAGCTAATTGAAGAAAATAAAATCCTAACAATTAGAACTGAACAAAAAGAAACCACTATAGGATTCCATCAAACAAAATAAAAAGGCTGGAAAACATTGAAGAAATTGGTTTTAGGGAAAGTGAATGACTGGGGAAAATAGATCCAGAAGAGTCAATGTATAAACCATCTGACAACTAAAAAGCCTGGACCAACAAAAGAACCTGGAAAACATCATGCAGGAAATTATATGGGAAAACTGCACAAATCTACTGGAACTTGATAACGATATAACCATTGGAAGAATCCACAGAACCCATTCAGAAAGAAACCCCAGGATAATAACTCCAAGGATTGTAACAGTCAAATTCCAGAAACCTCAAATAAAGGAGAGAATAGTGCAAGCAGTAAAAAAGGAAACAATTCAAATATAAAGGAAACACAATCAGACTCACACAGGACCTATTAGCCTCAACACTAAAGGATTATAAGAACTGGAATAGCATGTTTTGGAGAGCAAAGGACCTGGAATTACAACCCAGATGTACTACCTGGCAAATTTCAGCATATACTATCAAGGAAAAAGATGGATGCTCAAAAAAATAGAGGACTTCCAGAATTTCCTGACACAAAGACCATAACTGAACAGAGAATTCAATGCCAAATACACAATGCAAGAGTTCCATAAAAAAGGTAAATGAAAAGAGAAGGAAAACAAAACAGAACAAAACAAATGTTAGTCAAGACTGTCAAATTGGGCAGAGCCAAGATGACAGCATGAAGGTAGCATTTCCCAGAAACTCCTTCTTCAAAATACCTCTCAAAACCATCAAATTATGACTAGCCAAAATTTAGAGGTGCAGAACCCACAGAAAGACTGAGTGATACACTTTCATAGTCCAAGAAAACTTAGACTTCCATGGGAAAGGTGTTTTTCACAAGGACCAGGAGTTGGAAAAAAGCTCCTAATTCAGAGCAACCCAGAGTAGCCCAGGGATCACTGGGAACAGTTTAAAGGGGGTGGTGAGAGAAAACTCTGCAGCAACAGAATGAGTGTGGAGTGAGGAGCACCATCTATATAAACTGCAGCAAGAATCTAGAGAAACCAGAGCACAGCTCAAAGACAGTCAGGGGGCTGGGGGAGACTGCAGAAATCTCTCTGCTCTCCCTGAGGCAGGACTCTACTGTTTGCTCACACTCAGATTCAGGTTGCACTTTGGCTTTCCATACTAAGATAGCAGGCAGCCTCCTCATAGCTCCAGGACAGAGCAAAGTACCTGTGGTCATCTACATATCAAAGCACAGGGAAGAAAGCATAAAACATTGGAAAAATAAAGGTCAAACTGGGTGTCCCCCCCAAAAAAAAAAACCCAAAGTCTTGGAAGTGCTGTAAATTAGTCTTGAGCTGAGGAAATGAATAAACAGAAAAAAAGATTAATATAATCATAGAAAATTACTTTGGTCCCATGAAAGATCAAAACACATACACAACTGATGACAGAATTGAAGCTTCCATATCCAAGACCTCCAAGAGAAATAGAAAATGGGCTCAGACTATAGATGAGCTCAAAAAAGACTTTGAAAAGCAATTAAGGAAGATGGAGGGAAAATTGGGAGGAGAAATGAAAGTGATGCAGATAAATCATGAGAAACAAATCAGCTGCTTCGTAAAGGAAATACAAAAAATACTGAAGAAAATAATATGTTAAAAACCAGTTTAGACCAAATGGCAAAAGCAAAACAAAAGGCAAATGAAGAGAAGAATGCCTTAAAAAGTAGAATTGGCCAGTTGGAAAAGGAGATAAAAAAGCTCTCTGAATAAAATAACTCCTTTAAATGCAGAATGGAAGCAATGGAAGCTGATGACTTTGCAGGAAAGCAGGAAGAAAAAAAAAATTCTTCCAAAAAAAGTCAAAAATTAGAAGAAAATGTGAAATATCTTGTTGGAAAAACAGCCCACCTTGAAAACAAATCCAAGAGAAATAATTTAAACATTATTGGGCTACCTGAAAGTCATGACCAGTAAAAGAGCCTAGATTTCATTTTTCAATAAATAATACAGCAAAATTGCTCTGAGATCCTATAAACAGAGGGTAAAATAGGAATTGAGGGAATCCAACAATCACCTCCTGAAAGAGATCCAAAAAGAAAAACTTCCAGGAACGTTATAGCCAAATCCCAAATCAAATTGAAAATACTAAAAGCCGCCAGAAACAAACAATTTAACTACCATGGATCTATAGACAGGATTACACAGGATCTGAAAGCATCTACATTATGGGCTCATAGGGATTGGAATATGATATTCCGGAAGGCAAAAGATCTTGGATTACAACTGAGAATCAACTACCCAGTAAAACTGAACATCCTTTTTCTGGGGAAAATATGGACTTTCAGTGAAACAGGGGACTTTCAAACTTACCTATTGAAACAACCAGAGCTGAACAGAAAGTTTAATCTTCAAGTACAGGAATCTGGTGAATCATAGAGGGGGTGGAAGAGAAGGACTAACTATGAGGAAATTAATGTTATTGAACTCTTTTTATTCCTGTATGGGAAGAAGATACTGATAACTCATATGAACTTTCTCATTTATAAGAGCCATTAGAAGGAACATATATAGACAGGAAGGAACTGAAAATAATAGTACAATATAGTAAAAAGATGGCATCAATGGGTGATAAAAAAGTATTGGGAGGAAGAGAAAGGTGAGGAAGAAGGGGCTGAGATATTTCACATAAGAGTCAAGCAAAAGCTTTTTCAGTGGAGTGCAAAGGGGGAAGGCAAGGGGGAATGAGTGAGCCTTCATTCTCAACAGCAATTGTTCAGAGATGAAATAACACACACACTTAATAAGGTATAGAAATCCATCTTGCCCTAGAGAAAAATGAGAAGAAAGGGATGGAATGGGGGGGGGAGAGGGAAGATTGTGGGAGAGAGTACTCAGATACAACACACCTTTGGACTGGGACAGGATGAAAGGAGAGAAAGAATAGAATAAATGAGAGTGGGGAGGAATAGAGTAGAGGGAAATACAGCTAGTACTAGCAACTGTGGGACAAATATTGAAGCAACTTCTCTGGTGGATTTATGATAAAGAAGGCAACTCATCCCAGAGATAGAGCCATTGGAATCTGAACATAGACTGATGTACATTTTTGTCTCTCTTAGCATTCTTTAGATTTCTCATCTTCTTGGGGTGGAGGAGGGTTGATGTTTACTCTTATAACAATTATTGAAAAATTTAAAAGAAATAAACCAAAAAAATTAAAAAGTAAAAAAAAACCTTATTATAAAAAAGACTATCAAATTGTATACAACCCTAAAAAGGGAGATTTAACACTTCCTATTCTTTAGAACTTTCCTTCTGTAAGGATAATTAGAGGGTAGAATATAATTGAAGAGAATGAACCTAAAGCATATGGGTATAATTGGATCTTACCTATCCATTGTAGAGGTCCAAGATCAAAAGGCCCTGAAGAAAAGCAGGATGTTTACTTAAACTTAAGTATCTCATTATTCTTTGACTCACTGTAATCACATGGTGCTTAACACTTTGTCTATTGAGGGCATCATAAACTGTGAGGACCTGAGTCAGTGTCTCTGTAACTTATAATCATTTATAAAGATCTCAGTGAGAACTCTAGAGTCTCCCGCTATTTAGAGATCTTTAAAATTCTTATAGTTAATTAGTTCAGGGTTTGACTTAACCAGTGCTTTACTTAACAAGGGGTTAAGTACTCTGGGAGCAAGGGGGAGGGTTAAGTAGGAGAGAGAATAGGCCTTGCTTCACTTAAAAA
The DNA here is from genome assembly GCF_037893015.1 of Macrotis lagotis. Lineage (NCBI taxonomy): Eukaryota > Metazoa > Chordata > Mammalia > Peramelemorphia > Peramelidae > Macrotis > Macrotis lagotis. The sequence goes on along the minus strand of NC_133658.1, from coordinate 193,495,803 downwards.
GATGTTAAGTACCCTGAATGGGGGTGGGAGGAGAGATGAAGTGTGAAAGAAAAATATACTCTAAAACAGCAGTCATCAAAACTGCCTGATAACTGGTTAAGAAATAGAGTAATGGAACAGTGTATTAGGAAAGGTTTAAAAGAAACTGTAATAAATGACTACAGCAATCTACTATTTGACAAACCCAAAGACAGCCTCTGGGATAAGAACTCACTATTTGACAAAAATTGTTAGGAAAACTGGAAAATAGTATGGCAAAAACTAGGCATAGATCCACATCTCACACCCCCATAACAAAATAAGGTTTAAATGAGTACAGTATTTAGACAGAAAGAGTGGATATCACAGAAAAATAAATATACCAAAAATACTCTATCTAATCTATAGAAAAGGGATAAATTTATGATCAAACAAGAATTAGAACAGATTATAAACCGCAAAATGAATGATTTTGACTACATTAAATTAAAAATGTTTTATATTCTTTTGTTTCTTTTTGTATTTCTTTTGCTTTTTGTAAGCCAATGGAGTTAAGTGACTTGTCCAAAATCACACAGCTAGGTAATTAGTAAGTGTCTGAGTCTGAACTTGAACTCAGGGCCTCCTGACTCCAGGGTCTGTGCTCTATCCACTGAACCATCTAGCTGCCCCACAAAAGATTTTGTATTAATAAAATCAATGCTGCCAAAATTAAAAGGAAAGCAGAAAGCTGGGAAATAACCCTCATAACCAGGAATTCTGATAAAGGTCTCATTTCTAAAAGATATAAAGAATTGCCTCAAATTTATAAGATCATTGCCCAATTAATAAATGGTCCAAAGGATGTCAACAGTTTTCAAATGAAGAAATTAAAGCAATATATAATCAAATAAAAATGCTCCAAATCACTATTGATTAGAGAAATGCAAATTAAAACAACAATGAGGTATCATCTTACACCTATTAGATTAGCCAAGATGAGAAAAAGGGAAGATGATCAATGTTGGAGAGGTTGTGGGAGTATTGAGACATTGATGCATTGCTGATGTAGTTGTGAATGGATCCAACCTTTCTGGAGAGCAATATGGAATTATGCCAAAAGAGCAATACAACTGTTCATACCCTTTGACTTAGCAATTTCAATTCTTGGTCTATATCCTGAATATGTTATAAAAATTCGGTATAGTCCTACATGCTCCAAAATATTCATAGCAGCTGTTTGTAGTGGCAAAGAAGTGGAAATTGAGGGGATGCCCTTCAACTGGGGAATGGCTAAACAAGCTATGGTACATGAATGCAATGGAACAGTATTTTTCTATAAGGAACACATAAATGGTTGGACTCTAGAGAAATATAATGACTTATAGGATCTGATGCTGAGCAAAGGAAATAGATCCAAGAGAAAAATATACACATCAACAACAGCAACATTATGGGATGAACAATTTTGACAGAAGCAGCTCCTCTCTACAGCCTAGAGATACAGGACAACTATATCAGACTATATTATCCCCATCCAGAGGAAGAAAAACAAAACAAAACACACAGGAAAAAAAGACAACCCTTCTGAATCTGAGACCACTTTATAAAAATTATCTCTTAATTATCTCTTTCCTTTAATCCCATAATTCCCTATGCCAAAAATTACTAATTTGTAAGCACATTTGACAAAAATATTTATATGTAAAATGCTAACCTGGCTGCTTCCTGCTGAGGGGAGGGAGGTAGGAAGGGAAGATGGGGAAAAATTTTGTAACTTGGAAATATACATATTCATATGGATGAAAATAAATAAATTTATAAAAATATTTTAAAATAGTTTATATGTTACAGTAGAAAATAGACATTTTGATTAGGGGCTTTCAAAGGATATAATCAAGCAAAACTATAGCTTCTAATAGCAGCTATTTCTTATCACAGTTATATACAGAGTATATATTACCCTATTATATACCCTGAAATCATATTGCATTAATGACCCCCCTTCTGCTTTGTTGAGATTCTTCCAATCATTGATGATATAACAGTTTTCTTATACCTTTATAATCCATAAAAACCAATCCTGATTTACTGTAAAGTTTGTCAGTATTCATTCTAAAATAGGTTTGTGCTATTACATAAGCAATTATATTACAGAAAAACAATGTTCATTGAAATATGTTAAACTGAATTCAACTGTACAACCTATATCAGATTGTTTGCTGCCATGGGAATGGGGGAGGGAAGGTAAGATGGTGTAAAAATATGGAACTCAAAAGCTCGCAAAAGGATGAATGTTGAAAACTATCTTTGCATGTAATTGGAAAAAATGAAATTAAAAAACTAAATGGTTAATCAAATCATACAAATCTCTTCTCTCTTTTTTCTATTAGCTCCTTTCCAATTTTTTTTCATTTCTGGAATAAATATAATACTAATAAAATTATGATTTATTCAGACCCTGAAGGCCTGCAATCAATGCTTGGTGATGCACCTTTTATATGCTCTACTGAGAATAGCTTACTTAAACTCTTTTGGCCTATGTTATCTCATTTATAAAATGAAAAATTGGACTAACTAGCATCTGAGATGTCTCTTATCTTAAAATCTATGACCTAAGAACCCTTTGAGACAGTAAAGCAGGATATGCCAGCATACAAAAGAAATCAACTTCTTTTTTCTTTCTTCCTGTTTCTGTTCTTTCTTTCATTCCTTTCATATATTAAAAAAAAAAAGCGTTCTACCAAGAGTTTCCAAAGAAAGATTATCAAAATGGTAAAAGGACTAAAGCTCATGACACTTGACACCTGAATTCAGTCAACTGGTAATAAAACTGCTCATGGATCCTCCATTCTCAAATTTATTTAAATTCACTAATCTGAGAAAACAATACTCTGCCTCATCCACCCTTAACACCTAGAGAATGTAAACTCCTTGGAAATAGGAATTCATGTTTTTGTATTTGTATTCTACTAGCCTAGCTTAGTTGTGTCCACATTAATTGTCAATAAATACTTGTTCAATTGAATCGCATAGATCTCAAAAAAAAGGGAGGATGGCATTTTACTGTCATAAAATATTTGAATCACTCATATGGAACTGGAACGCAGATAACTGACTGCTTGGTCCTTTAGGTCACAAATGTAAATACTATGTGAAAGTTGCTTTCTACTTAATTTAGGAAAACTTTATGAATAAAAAATAAATGTCAACAAATATAATGAGATCCCTTGGATGATGTTCCATCATTGAAGGTTTCAAAACAGAGGTTAGAGGGCTGATCTCTATTCAGGTATAATGAACAAGGAATTACTATTAAGCTATAAATTTAAGGCCCATACAATTCCAATAATTTATGGTCCTATGAGTATAATCATTGTTCTTTGCTAAATAATCTTGATTATTTTTTCTAAGATATGTATTCACACCAAACTTAAATTAATTATATTATTTAAGTTCATGCTCAATCACACTCTGCTCTTTTTCCATTATGTCAGTTTTCTTTATTTGTGAATATGTTTCTTATTTTTTAAGATGTCCCTTCATAAGTAAGCAAGCCACTTATTGCAGTGGAAAAATCCATTCCCCAGTGGGTAGAAATTGGAAGTTATCTGATTCTTTCATACAAAGGAAGGAACAATGTAACTTTTAAGAGACTATAAGAATGTTTAAAATATTCTCAAGTAGGATGCAGATATGAAGGGGAATTATTATCAGTAATATATTTAAATTCTCTGCAATGAGTCAGTGCAATATGAGAATGAGCAGAAGGTTTATATTTTGGGAACAGATTGATTTACTGTGAATTATTACAGTTTGCATCACAGCATCTGGAAATACAAAAAATGGTTCTATGAGAAAAAGTTAGGTGAATTGAACTGAAAGTGCATGTTAAAATAAAAGAGATTTTAGTGTCCTACCATCTAATCTTGATGATATTAATATCACAAGAAAAATGTTAAACTATTCTTAAGTTTAGGGTCAGTGGGGATGATTTGATTGTTGGTATTATGATGCATGAAATTCCATAAAATTAACTTATCTGGCATTGTTGACCAGAGGGGTGCTTTGATTTCTTCAAAGTTTATTTGATAGATATTTTCAATTCACTTTTACTGTGTAAGTCTATATTAATAACATATGAAAAAACTGAAAATAACTCACATAAATAAAATAAATAATTATTCTGAGAATAATGTATATTTGTATTGTTGATATTAAACAGTAGCTTCAAATTCAAATAAAATGGGAATAGTAACTCTACATTAGGATCTCGCCTGTCTGTATATTAGAAAAATATATTGTAACATTAACTATGTTTGTGCACTTTTATTTATTTTGGTAAATGTTTCCTATTTCCATTTACTTTAGTTTGACCCACTCCTATGCCTTAGATGCCATGGCCAACCTGTTTGATACTTCTGATAAAGAAAATACATCAAAAATGGATTAAAAATTATCTAATGCTCCTAACATTAGAAAAAAAAATTCCCTACTTTGGAACTCTACCACCCTAGAGACAACTCAAGAAATCATTCAAAATCAGAGAGAATAAGTTGCCTGTAGATCATAGATTAAATAGTAATCTAATCCAATTCCTTCAATTTGTATAAAAGAAAAGTAGAACTTTATTGTAAGTCATTCCCCAATTGATAAATAGTCAAAGGATATAACCAAGCAAGAAATAGATCACTTTATAAATTGCAAACTGACTTATTTTGACTATATTAAATTGAGAAGGTTTTATTCTAATAAAATCAATGTTGTCAAAATTAGAATAAAGAAAAGCTGGGAAACAATCTTCACAACTAGGAGCTCTGATGAAGGTCTCATTTCTAAAATATATAGAGAGTTGCATCAAATTGATAAGATTACAAATCATTTTCCAATTGTTAAATGGACAAGGGATATGAATAGATAGATTTCAAATGAAGAAATTAAAGCTATATATAATCATATTAAAAATGCTCCAAATGATTGATTAGAGAAATGCAAATTAAAACAACTGAAGTATCTATCACCTCACACCTATCAGACTGGCTAAGATGACAAAAAGGGAAAATGATCAATGTTGGAGAGGTTGTGAGAGGATTTGTATTTTAATGGACTGTTGCTGGAGCTGTTAACTGATCCAAACATTCTGGAGAGCAATATGGAACTATGAACAAAGACCAATCAAACTTATCATACTCTTTGACTTAGAAATTCTAGTACAAGGTCTATATCCAGAAGAAATCATAAAAAATGAGAAAAGCAGCAGATGTTTCATAATATTCTTAGCAGTTCTTTTTGTAGTGGCAAAGAATTGGAAATTGAGGGGATACCTATCAAATGGGGGATGACTGAATATGTTATAGTATATGAATGTTAAGGAATTCTATTGTTCTATAAAAAACCCTGAATGGTCAGATGCTAGAGAAACATTTAATGAATTACAGGATCTGATGCTGAGCAAAGAGAGCAGAACCAAAAAGAACATTATACACATTATCAACATCATTGCAAGTTGATTAACTTTGATGGATGTAGCTCTTCTCAATAGTTCAGAGATCTGTGACATTCCTGGGAGATCTGTTATAGACAATGCTATCCACATCCAGTTGAAAAACAAAATGAAACAAAACCAAAAACCCTAAAGAATCAGGATGAACACAACATTCACTTTTTTAAAAATTTCTGTTATGTATTTTTTCCTATCTCATGGATTTATATTTTTCCCTTAATTCTAACTTCTCATATCAAAATTGATTAATCTATAAACATGTAAAACATAAATGTGTATTTGCAATATTTACCTGACTCTTCACCATTGAGGTGAAGTGGGGTAGGAAGGGAGGGTGGAAGAAAATCATAACTTAAAAATATGATATGCATGTGGATTAATGTCAAAAATCTTTCATAACATGTAAGTGAAAACATAAAATAAAATATCATTAAAAAAAGAAAAGTGAAGCCCAAAATTTTAAGGAAGACATCCAAAGTCACATGAGCAACAATTAGCAGACCTGAGTTTTGAGTCTAAGTTTTTGATTCCAAGCCCAGGGCTGTTCCCACTGTCTTAATGTGCTTCCTGATATATGACCTCTAATATGCCTCCTCATATCATTCTTGACTTTGTTTCTTATTAACAACTCAAATATCTTCATAAATGAGGCACTCTAATTGAAAGTAAAGGCTATGGGCAGCTAGGTTGCTCAGTGGATAGAGCACTGGCCCTGGAGTCAGGAGGACCTTTGTTCAAATCCACCCTCAGACACTTAATAATTACCTAGCTATGTGACCTTGGGCAAGTCACTTAACCCCACTACCTTGCAAAAAACAAAAAAAAATTAAATAAAGGCTATGATATAGCACAAGCAAGAATATATTCCCTACTTTCTTTCTTTCCCCTTAAACTTAATTCCTCATACCCCAAATGACTAATCTGTAAACATGTTTAACACAAATGTGTTTGCACAACTTTCACCTGACTATTCATCACTGAGGAGAGGCAGGTGGGAAGGGAGGGTGGAGAGAAATTATGTAATTTTAAAATGTGCATATTCATATGGATGAATGTTGAAAAGCTTTCATAATATGTAACTGAAAAATAAAATAAAATATCAATTGGAAAAAAAAAGACTATATCCTCAAGAAGTATACAACTTTTCCTGGAAATAAGTAAGGGATTCAATATGCCTCCACAATGTTCTGCAAATGTACCTATGAGATTTGGTTCCCTAGTAAAAAACTCAGTCATCTCTGAGATGAACCAGGCAAACCAATTAAATCTTCTACACCATTACTAAATGACTTAGGACAGGAAGTAAAGGATGCTAATGCTGATCGTGTAAGAGATTGATGTAGCTTGCATGTAATTAGTAAATTTGGCTTTCAGTTACAAGTCTAGGGTTAAGACCTTCTTGTATAAAAGGATCAAGGGATTATTTAGTGAATGTGGGGGGCCTAGATCTTGTCTTACTCAACATCTGTTCTTTCTGGTCTCATAAAGTATTATATCTTAGTCCTGAGGTCAGTAATCTTGCAGGAAAAAAAAAGTAGGGACACATTGCTCCATTTCCTCTATGAAACAAGTAAATTTTGAGATTCTCAGAGACTAATGGCACTGAATAACTTTGATTTTGCTTTGTGATCCAAAACTTGGTTCTTGGACAGTAACTAATGTATTTCTATGCCATTCTTTTCTTAGCTCAAGCAAATAAGTATTTGAAATTTGAAATGTTTTAAGGTTTAAATAATAGTAGCAGTGGTAGTAGTTTGTAGTAGTTGTAGCAGTTCTAGGAGTAGGAGTAGGAGTAGGAGTAGGAGTAACAATAGTAGTAGTAGTAGTAGTAGTTATGATGCTTATAGAGCATTTTAACGTATGAGGGAGGAGATGTAACACATTTAAATGGAGGAAGATATTGGTGAAAATCAAATTATTGATATTCTAATGACTAATGCTGATAGAAAATTAGAGCCCGTGCTACCTATAAGAATTGAAAGCAATTAAATAAATGAATTAGATCAAAGTGGGGTTGTGTATATGTTTGTGATATGCACAAACATGTTTTCTGTGCCATTTTCATGAAGTTAATTTAAGGTTATGCCTTTGTTCCTAATATAAATATTCTATTTATTTTTAATATTCGTTCTGCAAAAATATTTTTCATCAATGAATATATTGATCAATTATATTTTTAAAATGCTGTGAAAAGTTAATGAAGATTTATTGAAAGTCTGATATGATCAATTTTTGTCCCTGATAGAAACACATTTGAAAGGAAATAAAGCATCAAGAAGCAAGGAAGTCTTATTCCAAAGTCATTGGAATACATTATACTGTCCATGCTTGGAATGTTTTCTTCTCATTTCTACTTCCTGTAATCCTTACCTTCCTTTCGTGGTTGATTGGATAACATTCTCATATTAATATTATCTACATTCTATACTTTCTATTTATTTTGTTAGATATTTTTAATCACATTTTAATCTGATTCTAGTTATGCTCAGAAATGTTTCAGGTCAAGACGTTCCCTGCTGGACATGTGTTTGATATTTCTATTATATACCACCTCACCAAGAAGATTGTAAATTTGCAAAGTGGTATTGTTTTATTTTTTTTAGTGAAGTCTTGTTCCCTAGCATAAAATGAATAGATAGAAACTAGACCTGGGATTCACAGAGGTAGACTGAAAAATATCTAGACATATAATATATACATATAGAATGTATTTATGTGTATACATACATTTATGAAATCACAGGTGTTTATGTGTATTATGTACATATTATGTGTATTGTGTACATAGTTTATGTTTTGTCCTTCATTTTTTCCAAGGAAGACCACGACATCAGGGACATAATACCACAGCAAGCACATGAATTGGATTTGAGTGAGGGGGTGCTGTGCTAAATCACCAGCCTCATTTTCTCCTTCAGAACCAGTGAGGGATTAGGATGACTGGAGATGGCCATAGACACTTTGCAGTCAGTGTTAAGTAACTCAATCAAGATTACACAGCTACTAAGTGTCAGCGTCTGCATTTGAATTCTGGTCCTCCTGATTCTAAGATCAGTGCTCTATACACTGCACCATCTAACTACCCTTTATTATACACTCATCTATTCATGAATGTGTATTTTTGTGAGTTTATATATATATATATATATATATATGTATGTGTGTGCATGCACACATATAAGTGAGCACATTGTCTGTAACGTCTATGTAACATATATTTTACAGAGTTTGTACCTTTCAGAACTTAAGTAGAAAACCTAGGGGGTCTTATTCAGAGTTATGTATTATTTGTCAGAAGCAACTTCTGAACCTAGATTTTCCTAGTATCATGGTCACCTTTTCATAGATTGAACCATGTTCTTTATATTCCTTGAAAATCTCACATTTCTTCATGAATTATTTGAGAATTCCTTCCCTTGGTAAAATTCCTTTCTCTGTAATATAACTTTTTTCTATGTCCAATAGAAATGTATAACTGTTATTGAATAGACTCTTTAACAAAAACACTTCATATATTTGAAAACAATTATTGACACTCAGTCAACTGTCGAAATTTTCTTTCTTCATAACTGTATGCTTCTGTGTTCAGTATATTTTCCTTACTATACATATTATTTTGGAATCATGCTTCCCCAAACTTTATGTAGTATTTTTAACTCACTTGAGTGGTAGGGTGTACCCCAGCCTATAAATATTGTTTCCCATTAGTCTTTCTTTTTAAACCAAGACTCAGCTCATATGGGACTTAAATTTTTCCAGAAAGTGTTTTTGTTCTGTAAATATTTAATAGGTTTTCAATTTTACCAGTATGAGAAGATTTCATTAGATGATTTCTAAGGTCCCCTATGAGTTGTAAAATTAAATAATCATGAGTCTGCCTATAGTTTTGGCTCTCTTGTATCTATTTATCTATCTGTTTTCCATACTTCAATATTGCAAAAACCTTCTAAGTTCACCATCTTGGATACACCCTCCCTGTCTATGGAAAGCCATGCTTCTGTATCTTAGTAACAAGTCTGAGAGTTGCTGTGGCAAAAATTCATCATTACTTTGCATCCAATCTGATGATAAGTCACTTCATACTTAACTAGACTGGTCCTAAGATAACAGATGCACAATCTTCTCCTGAGGACATACTTTAAACCTTTTAAGTCAGAGGCTTAATTCTGCTAGCATAGACTAAAAGAATTAGTAGTGAAACCCCATAATCCAAAAAGGCATCAGATGAGAAATTAATTAGAGGGCCTTGAATACACACACATGAAAACTCAAATCATTGGAAAACAATTTGCATAGTGATTTTAGTCTTATATATAGATGTCTTCCTCTTTTATTTTTTCTTGTTCAGTCATTTCAGTTGTGTAGGACTCTTTCAGACCTCATTTGGGGTCTTCTTGGGAAAGTAGTTTTCCATTTCTTTCTCCAGATCATTTTACAGATGAAGAAACTGTTCCTACCTGAATTTAGTGACCTGCACAGGGTTACACAGTTGGTTAGTATTTGAAGTCAGATTTGAACTCAGAAAGATAAATCCACTATTCACTATGCCACTTAGTTGTCCTAGAAAGAATATGGGAGTAGCAATCAAGAAACTTGCATTGGAATCATATCTCTTCTACTTACTTCCTGGATAAATTAACTCTAAATTTTATTTTTGACAATTTAACCCAATACGTGATAGCAAAGGAGAAAAGAGTCTTTGTTTTTATTTTTGTTTGACTTTGTACATTGCTAACATAGAAGTTAGATACTCTAGATAAATATTGTCTCTGAGACTTCCCTTGGATTAGGCAAATATAAAAGTACTTTCTGCATGAAGGTTGATATATTCATTTAAGAGAGCTTAATATCACATTCTATATGCATATATAAATACTCATATATGTGCTTGCAACACTTAATTAAACCTTCTATCCCAAAGTTACCAACAGTATAACAAGATAATTAAATGAATTAATGATATTCTGAGATGAAGAAATGGATTTACTATTTTTTCTCTGCTTTGTGAATTTGGATCATAAAATAGAATATCTTACACTGGAATATATGTACCAGGAGGCTAGAATGCATTTACCTAATGTGTCTCTTATTGATGGATTGATGTTTATTTCTTTTTTGTTTTGTTTAGTTTTATTTATAAGCATAATACAATTAATAGTATTTTTCCAGAAGAAAATGTATGGTGACATGATTTTAAGAATGTACCCAATAAGATGGGAGAAAAGTATTTAAAACATACTTGGTGAATAAGTACTCTGTTCTTGATTTGCTTTACACTTATATGCATAATCCTTCTTTCCTTTCTTTCTTCCTCCTTTCCTCACTATATTCCTTCCTGCCTTCCTTCCTTCCTGCCTGCCTTCCTTCCTTTATGTCAAATTTGAGCACAACATTTCAGATAAAGTTTGATGAAGATATAGTATAATAAAGGAGAATATCAAATCCCAATTTGTTGAAGTTATGGTTGTTATTTGATGGTAATAAAATTATTATTTTTGGTTGCCATTCAATTTTAATTACTCATATTGAACATGCATTTTATTAAAATAAATTTCCTCCAGTGAAATTTCTATACAATCACAGATTAAAAAGGAATTTTTTAAAGTATGAAGCTAACTTTGGAATGCTATAGAAAACCTTACAGTTATTCCCAATGAATTTCATATTATGAAATTAAACCCAAAGCCTCTTAAAATCATTTTGTGCTCAACTATGACATGGGGACTATTAAATCCCATTCTCTTCTCGGGTTTGTATCACCTATAATTTTAATGGGAATATGTCTATGTCTTTATTCAGTTATCAACAAAAATTAAATGATCCAGAGGTAAGTATAGATAGTCTCAATGGGAGAATTGTTAGATTGGCTTTTTAAGTCATTTACAATTACGCTGAGTCCAGTCATTTGACCAACTGTGAATATTTTATTATATTGTAGTGACTCTATTTCCATTTTCAACAATAATTGCTTTCCAATATATTGTAATTATCTAGGTAAATTATATATACAACATTCCCCTTATCTCCCTGGCTAATAATCCTGAAAATAAAGGAAATGACTAGTACAGCATGATTTTTCTTTCTTGATGAAGTTAATCCTGCCTCTGAAATAACTACACTTTTTCATTGTTTATCAATCTTCTTTTTTAATGTTCATTTAAGACATTTTCCCGAGAAAGCAAATTTAAGGCTCTAGGTTTATTGATGTTGTTCTCATTCCCCATTCCTTTTTTTTTGGAAATTTTGAGTGCATTTGACCTTCCCAATCTTGAAGCACCTTTCTGTTTAATATTATGTATCAGATATCACTGATATTAGCTCAGTTATCACATTTTCCAATTCTTTCCATACCTAAAATCATCATGATGCTATAATTAACAATATCAGTGATTTGGTCCTTGAGAAAAAAGGCATGAATCTTATTCTCTATACATACATATGAATGCAGACACAGATACCATCACACACACAAACATCCATACTATCCCTTATGCATATGAAATTTAAAAAAGCAGTCCTGTTCAATTAGAAGTAGACTTATAACTGGACATTCAAGGATATTCTTTCTGTTAAACCACCCTGGGTTTATCCTGAGAAACTAATGTAAATAGCAGCTTTTACAACTCACAAATGTTATAATAATAATAATGTATAATGCATTCTAATAAAGTGTAACCATGGTCCTTCTATGTTATAGTCAATTTGGTTTTGCACTGCTATATTACAATGTAATACACAAGTGAATTTTTTAGAAAGCAATAAATGAGAATTATCAAAGAAAACAAATCTCAAGATACTTCAAACATTCTGAAGCTCCCTACATTATTGTCAATTTAATATCTTCTCAGTCCTCAATTCCCTAGATATGTTTGTTGCATTATACTTCTAGCTTTAGTTTTCTTTCAAGTTTTGTCATTTAATTTTCATAATCCTATCTTCCTATCTTTCTCCTTCCCAGTTATTGCTTTTGTTCCTTCTATCTTTAACAAGTGTTTTTCACTTAATATGTTTATTCCCCAAATTATAGTGCAACAACCTCTATACCATTTGTCTAAATATTATTCTCTGATACATTCTCATCACTCTCAAGACTTTATGCTACCCTGTGAACTCATTCAAACTTTCTGGAGAGCAGTTTGGAATTGCACCCAAAGGGCAACAAAAATGTACATAGCCTTTGATCCAGCAATGCCACTACTGGGTCTATGCCCTGAAGAGATGATGAAAAAAGGTAAAAATATCAATTGTACAAAGATATTCATAGCAACGCTGTTTGTGGTGGCAAAGCATTGGAAATCAAGTAAATGACCTTCAAATGGGGAATGGCTTAGCAAACTGTGGGATATATATGTCACGGAACAAAAATTGTTCTATTAGAAACCAGGAGGGATGGGAAGCCTGGAGGAATTTGCATGAATTGATGCTGAGTGAGATAAACAGAACCAGAGAAACATTGTACACCCTAACAGCAACATGGGGGTGATGATCAACCTTGATGAACTCATACATTCCATCAGTGAAACAATCAGGGACAATTTGGGGCTGACTGCAATGGAGAATACTACATATATCCAGAAAAAGAACTGTGGAGTTTGAACAAAGACCAAGGACTATTACCTTTAACTTAGGAAAAAAAACTGATATCTTATTGTCTGAATTTGCTATATCTCGTACTCTATGTTTCTTCTTTAAGGTTATGATTTCTCTCTCATCACATTCAATTTGAATCAATGTATAGTATGGAAACTATGGAACGACTGGAAAATTGCCTTCTGGGGTGGGGGAGGGAAGCAAGATTAGGGGAAAAATTGTAAAACTCAAAATAAATTAAAATCTTTACAATTAAAAAAAGACTATGCTAGCACTTTTAGAATGAATTCTCTCAAATATATGCAAAATATATCACTATGTATTTCAATAAGTGAATCTGACTCTATGTATACATTTAAATCAATATTCAATATGTTTTTTTCTACAAATACTTCACAAGTATAGGGATTTTTAAGTGTTTTAAAATAATAATAAAATAAAATAATAAATTCAAAGATGATAATTATAAACATCCAATGTGCTATCTAGGGGGATATAATCAAAGATTTACAGAAAATTACAAACTATTCTAGCAGTACTTTATGCTAAAATCATCAAAATATACTCAACTACTATTAATTTCATGATTTTAAATATTCTAATAAGAGATAACAGTGGCAACCAGCAGGCAACTGACCTAGAATTCTCTCAATAACATTGCTGACACTGGTCAAGGATAAATTGTTGTGCACTTTTCCTTATAAAAAATCAGTGGTTTACAAAAATCGTTGGGAAAATTTGAAAATAATACAGCAAAAGCTAGGCAGAGACCCATATCTCACACCCTAATACAAAAATAAGGTCGAATGGGTACAGGATTTAGACATAAAGGGCAACATCATAGATAAATTAATAGGCCAAGAAATAATCTATCAGATCTATGGAAAGGGGTTCACTTTATGACCAAGAAAGAAATAGAGCACATGATAAATTACACTCATTGATTTTGACTATATTAAATTAAAAAGGTTTTGTACTAACAAAATCAATGCTTCCAAAGTTAGAAGGAAATAGAAAATCCAGGAAACAATCTTCACAACTAGTAGTTCTGATAAAGGTCTCATTTCTAAAATATATAGAGGGAATTGCATCAAGTTTATAAAGTTAGAAATCATTATCCAATTGTTAAATGGTCAAAGGATTTAGACAGATTTCAAATGAAGAAATTAAAGCTATATATAATCATATGAAAAAATGTTCCAAATCATTGTTGATTAGAGAAATGCAAATTAAAACAACTGAGGTATCTATCCCCTTACACCTATCAGACTGGCTAAGATTTCAAAAAGGGAAGATGATCAGTGTTGGAAAAATTGTGAGAGGACTGGGACATTAATGCATTTCTGGTGGAATTGTTAACTGATCTAACCATTCTGGAGAGCAATATGGAACTATGCCCAAAGAGCAAAAAACTTATCATACTATTTGATCCAAGGAATTCCAATACTAGACCTATATTCAGAAGAAATAATAAAAAATGAGAAAGGTCCCACATATTCCAAAATAATCATATCAGTTCATTTAGTAGTGGCAAATAATTAAAAATTGAGGGAATGTCAATCAATTGGGGAATGACTAAATAAGTTATGGTATATGAATGTTATGGAATGCTATTTTTCTATAAGAAACCATAAAGGGTCAGACTCCAGAGAAGCATGGAATGAATTATGTTATCTGATGCTGAGAGAAGGCAGCAGAACCAAGGGAACATTCTAGATATTAACAGCAACATTGTAAGTCGATCAGTCTTGTTGGATGCAGTTCCTCTTTGCAGTTTAGAGAGCTAGGATAACCTGATTAGATCAGTTTTGGACACTGTAATCCCCATCCAGAGGAAGAAAAACCAAACCAAACCAAACCAAACCACACCAAACCAAACCAAACCAAAAAAACTGTTGAATATCTAATGAACACTATATTCACTTTTTTGTTGTTTTTGCCTTTATTTTTTGTTTTATATTATTACAATAATCTTGTTGTGAGAGTAAACATAAACTCTCCCCCCCCCATGAAAAAATGAGAAACATTAAAAATGAAAGAGGGGACGGCTAGGAGATTCAGTGGACAGAGCACCAGCCCTGGAGTCAGGAGGACCTGAGTTCAAATGTGGCCTCAGATACTTAACAATTACCTAGCTGTGTGGCCTTGAACAAGCCACATAACCCCATTGCCTTGCAAAAACCTAAAAAAAATAATAATGAGGGAGGAAAAAAAAGTGTATTTCACTCCATGCTCAGATTCCATCAGTTCTGTCATTAGAATGAGTTGTCTTCTTTATCATAAGCCAACCAGAAAAGTTGCTTTAATATGTTTCCCACAGTTGCTATTACTAGTTGTATTTCCCTCTACTCTATTCCTCCCCATTCTCATTTATTCTATTCTCTCTCTCCTTTCACCCTTTCCCTGCTCAGATATCTGACTACCTCTCTCACAATATTCCTTCTCTTCTATTACTTATTCCCCTTCTCTCCCTCCATTCCCCCTCATCCCATCCCATTCATCTCATTTTTCTCTAGGGAAAGATAGATTTCTATACCCTATTCAGTGTGTATGTTATTTCCTCTCTGAGCCATTGCTGATGAGAATGAAGGCTCACTCATTCCCCCTTGCCTTCCCATTCCACTCCATTTTAAAAGCTTTTTCTTGACTCTTATATGAAATATCTTAGCCCCTTCTTTTTCACCTTTCCCTTCCTCCCATTACTTTACTTTATCACCAATGACTGCATCTTATTAATAGATTATATCATTATATTCTGCTCCTCCTGTGCCTTGTCTATATATATATATATATATATATATATATATATATATATATATATATATATACATATATATATATATGTATATATATTCCTTGTAACTGCTCTTAAAAATGAGAAGTTCATATGAGTTATCAGTACCTTCTTCCCATGCAGGAATACAAACAGTTCAACATCATTAAGTTCCTCATAATTAGTCCTTCTTGTCCACTCCTCTATGGTTCCTCTGAGTCCTGCACTTGGAGATCAAACTTTCTGTCCATCTCTGTTTATTTCAAAAGAAAAGTTTGAAAGTCCCCTATTTCATTGAAAATCCATCTTTTCCCCTGAAAGAGAACATTCAGTTTTGCTGAGTAGTTGATTCTCAGCTGTAAACCCATATCTTTTGCCTTCCAGAATATCATCTTCCAATCCCTTTGAGGCCATAATGTAGATGTTGCCATATTCTGTGTAATCCTGACTATAGATCCATGGTAGTTGAATTGTTTATTTTTGGCAGTTTTTAATATTTTCTCTTTGACTTGGAAGTTTTAGAATTTGGCTATAATATTCCTGAAAGTTTTTGAGATCTCTTTCAGGAGGTAATTGGTGAATTCCCTCAATTTCTATTTTACCCTCTGCTTCTAGGATTTCAGGGCAATTTTGCTGTATTATTTCTTTTTTTCTTTTTTTTTTATTTGCAAGGTGAATGGGGTTAAGTGGCTTGCCCAAGGCCACACAGCTAGGCAATTGCCAAATATCTGAGACCAGATTTGAACCCAGGTACTTCCGACTCCCGGGTCGGTGCTTTATCCACTGTGCCATGGATTATTTCTTGGAAAATGAAGTCTAGGCTCTTTTCCTGGTTGTGATTTTCAGGTATCCCACTAATTTTTAAATTATCTCTTTGGATCTGTTTTTTGAGGTCAGTTGTTTTTCTAATGAGATATTTCACATTTTCTTCTAATTTTTTTTGGTGTAGTTTTATTGCTTCTTGAGTTCTTGCAAAATAATCAGTTTCCTTTTATTCCATTCTATGTTTGAAGGAGTTATTTTCTCCAGAGAGTTTTTTTAATCTCCTTTTCCAGATGACCAATTCTGTTTTTTAAGGCATTTTTCTCCTCATTTGCCTTTTGTGTTGCTTTTTCCATTTGACCTAAACTGGTTTTTATCATATTATTTTCTTCAGTATTTTTTTTTGTATTTCTTTCACCAAGCTGCTGATTTGGTTTTCATGATTTATCTGCATCACTCTCATTTCTCCTTCCATTTTTTACTCTATCTCCCTTAATTGCTTTGAGCCCATCCATAGCCCAAGCCTATTTTCTATTTCTCTTTCAGGTTTAAGATACAGAAGCTTCAACTCTTGTCATCTTCTGAGTATGTATTTTGGTCCTCCATGAGACCGAAGTAATTTTATATGGTCAGATGCTTCTTTTTCTGTTGTTTGCTCATTTCTTCAGTCTATGCCTGATTTACTTCACTTCCATGGATTTGTGGGTTTTAGGGACAATCCACAGGGACCTTAAATCATCCAAGGTCTTATAAAGAGGCTCTGACTGCTTACTGCTCTCTTGCCTCTGCTCTGGGATTTGGATGACCACAGACCTTCCGTTTTGTCCTGGAGCTATGAGGAGGGTTCCTGCTCAGCTATGGTGGTATGGGGTCCCAGAGTGCAACCTGGATCTGATGTGGGAAAATAACAGAGTCCTGCTCCAGGGAGAGAAGAGTGACCTCTGCAGTCTCCTCCTGAGCCCCTTGGTGTTTATGGGCTGACAATTCTGGAAGAACTAGTGACTCTGCTAATTCCCATTTAAGGTTCTCAGTGCAGTGCTGCTCTGAGACTAGCACTCCACTCTGGTGTGACAGAATTCTCTCACCTCCCCTTTCAGCTATCCCTGTCAACCTTTGGCCAAGAAGTATGGAAACTTCCTCCTCTTTGGTTTTCATGATTTATCTGCATCAGGGGCCTGGCCTGGGCGTCTCTTTCCACCACCCTGCCCCAGTCCCAGTGAAACAGACATTCCCTGTGGAACTTCTAAATTGTCTTGGACTGGGAAATTGTATCACTCAGTCTTTCTGTGGGTTCTGTCCCTCTAAATTTGGCTAGAGTCATATTTTGATGGCTTTTGGAGTTTTTGGGGGAAAGAGTTTCCCAGAATTCCTGCTTTCAGGCAACCATCTTGGCCCCACCCTACATTTACTTTTTTGAATACTTTCTCTTATGTGTTTCTTTTTCTTAATCCTAATTCTTCATACCAAAAATGACTAATCCGTAAACATGTTTAAAACAAATGTATGTATACAATATTAGCCTGTTTTGCTATTGAGGGGAGGATGGTGGGAAGGGATGAGAGGAGGAAATTTTGTAACTTAAAAATATACATTATGCATATGGATGAATGTTGAAAATATTTTATAACATGCATTTGGAAAAATGAAATTTCAATTAAAAATGAAAGATCAGTGGAAGGAAGGAACTAAAAATTTTAAGAACATTTGAAAATTACCTTCATCTGGAAAAGTTAGGGGAGAATTAGTGGAAGTAGTCACATCTGAAAATATATGCTTGAAGAGTGAAGTGGCATACTGTTATGAAGAACTGAAGAATGCAAGACTCCTAAATGTTATCTTTTTCTTCATTGAGAAAAAAAAGTTCTGAGAAATCTGAATGTTTTTCAATCCAAATCTTTTTTTTAAGATTTTAATTTCAATTTACAGCCTCACTCTGATCTATAATTACCTGAGAGATTTAGGTACAAGCTTGGCCAACAAAATATGAGATTAAGATTACTTTCCTTCATCTTTCTTAAGGAATCCATTACATTTCCTATGAGGAAAAGGAATGACAAAAAGGGACATGGCAGCTTGTCCAGAACTAATTGAAATTATGTAGACTTACCATTACCCAAAGCATTGCAACAAATGAAATATTTGGGCTGGAAATTAATTCACTATCTATAGTGAATAGGGTTATACTCTTATTTCCTTTAGCATAATCACATCAGTTAAAAAAAAGAAAGAAAGATCTGTGTAGAATATATATACTCCTTATAAAAGCTGAGGGGAAGGATGGAGCCAAAAAAGTAGGAAAGTTTGAAAATCACCTTGAGAAAATAAAAGAATTAGTGGAAGTAACTATATCTGAGTTGGGTCTTAAGAACTTTCTCAGTGGGCTCAAATGAGGCAGAAATATAAGAAATGATGAGGAGGATGTAATGTGTTAAATAATATGAAATGATCAACATGATCATATCAATGGAGGAAAGGATTCTGTAAGTTCATAAATCAGTTAAAAGTCCAAGTTGACCGATATAGAGCTTTAACATAGGGGAGTCGTCTTAGAAACCAGCTATAAAGATCAAATGAAATTAAGCTGTGTCATCTTTTAAATGCTAGTCTAAGGAGCTTGAAATATTCCTATGATATTATGAGTTAATTACAGTTTTAATTTGATTTTAAAATTAATCTTTATAAAATAACCTAATCATTTCTTTGAAATGTATATTATACCTTGTTATAATAAAACCACATGTAACTTTTAGTTTCAAAGACTCAATTAATATTACATCAAACAGAAATTTTCTTTTTTAAGGAAAAAAACTGACTTTCCCAATTTGTGATGAAAGTTGATTTGATTCAATCAAATTCATTCTGGCCAATTCATGTAAGGTAATAAAAGAAATATTATAATTATATAAACTGTATTTCAAAGGTAACAGCAATGCATAAAAATCAATAATTTTTGTTCTGTTTATTTTATCTGCCATCTTTGCAAAGGGCACTCTCTTGCATTTTCCATTCTGAGTATACTTTTCTTAGTCAAAAGGACTATAATTTATATCATTTAATAAGTAGGTAAGTATTAAATGCCACTTATGTTCCAGGTCTTATTATAGGAATGGAAATCTAAAATTCAAACTGTATTTTGCTCAAGGAGTTTGCTTTTTATTAAGAAAAACATCACCTACATATAGAAGAATGAAAGTAAAAAACGCAATGTCATCTAGGTCAGAATAACAATAAGTTTGATGGGGCAGAGTACTTAAAAGAAAAACATATATCTGGAAATGAATACCACATTGGATCCAT
The DNA here is from genome assembly GCF_037893015.1 of Macrotis lagotis. NCBI lineage: Eukaryota > Metazoa > Chordata > Mammalia > Peramelemorphia > Peramelidae > Macrotis > Macrotis lagotis. Next base: position 193,475,920 of record NC_133658.1, on the reverse strand, counting down.
ATTGTGAATAGAGAGTGTAAATGTCAAACTGAGAAATTTGTATTTTATCCTAGAGAAAGAGAAGCACTTGAGTTTTTCTGAGCAGGGTAGTGACATAGTATGATCTGAACTTCAGAAATATCACTTTGGCAGTTGTATTTAGGATTGATTGGTGAGGGGAGAGTCTTGAAATAGGTTAACAAAATAGAAGATTGTTGAAAAAGTATAGATTTGAGGTAGAAAAATTCTGAATTAGAGTTTTAATTTGATAAGGACTGATAAAATCTGTGAGATGAGTTGAAAGGGAGAGTTAAAAGTAGTTTAGGGGTATAAGAATTTGGCCTATATTTTCATTAAGATAAAGGATTCTTGGGGTGGCTGGATGGTGCAGTGGATAGAGCACCAGCCATGGAGTCAGGAGTACCTGAGTTCAAATCCAGCCTCAGACACTTCATAATTACCTAGCTGTGTGGCCTTGGGAAAACCAATTAACCCCATTGCCTTGCAAAAACTTAAAAAATAATTCTTAAGAGGAGAAAATTTCTCTGCTAATTTCTGTTAACCTTACAGTCGAAGAGTTGTCTATGGCACTAAGATCTTAAATGATCTTTTTAGAGTTACATATCCAATGTGGATCCAAAGGAGAAATTGAACCTCCATCTTGTTGGCTCTAAGGCTAATTAACCATTCTTTCTATTGTATATCAATTGGCTATACATTCAACAAAAAGTTAAAAATATTTACTAATTGTTTATTTTGCAAAAAAGTCCTTTCCTAGACAATGAGTGGCATGTTAAGAAAGAAAATATAAAGTACTTACTTTCAAGAAGTTTCCTTTTTTTCAAGATTGGATAGACAAGTTAAAAAGTTAAAAATAGTTTTATTTTTCCTGTCATTTGTTACCAATATGGCATCTGACCCAAGCAGTTTGTATAATTTATCCCTATTACTATATTTATTGCTCATAAGTTAGATTGAAGGATAGAAAGCTGTAGATATACACAAGAATATATATATATATGTATATATATATATAAAATCAAACACATATTTCTACCTATATGAACATATATGTATGAATACATTACATTTTTTTTGTAAAGCAATAGGATTAAATGATTTGCCCAAGGTCACACAGCTAGGTAATTATGAAGTGTCTGAGGCCGGATTTGAATTCGGGTCATCCTGACTCCAGGGCTGGTTCTGTATCTAATGTGCCACCTATCTGCCCCATAGTTCACTTTTTACACTATTTAACAAACTGATTCTTTTTTACTCCTTTATATTTTATTTTTTTCTTTATTTTACTCTTTTTTCCCTTATTTTTCTATATTTTATTCTTCGAAGCTTTCATGACCTTTTTTCTGTCTTTTGAAAACCCAGGATGATTTGAAAAGTCCCTGTGCAGTCACTATATTTCTTGAGATTTCTTATCCACTTTCTTCTTCATCAGGCTATTTTGAAATAATGGAAACATGGAGGCTAGGTGGTGCAGTGGCTAGAGTACCATCCCTGGAATCAGGAGTACCTGAGTTCAAATCTGGTCTCAGACACTTCATAATTACCTAGGTGTGTGGCTTTGGGCAAGCCACTTAACCCCATTGCGTTGAAAAAAATTAAAAACTAAATAATGGAATCAAATCATATTTTTCAAAGTTTCTGAAAGCTCCTGGGCTCTCTTACTATAGTATTTTTTGAGTATCTGCTGCTGAAGACCTTAGTGAATATTTTCTTATTGAATGAATATATTTTTCCAGTCCTTAATGTGCTATATAAAGATGAATTCTATTATGAAAGTTCTAGTAGTACTTGACAACTGAATGTTATCTCTGGAAGTCAAAGTCCTTCATAAAAAGGCAACCATTTTCTACATCTTAAATTAAATTGTAATTCATAATGGTGGTACTAGACTGATGGTGGGCAGGGACGCGGAAGAGTGTAGAAGAAAGAGGAAGGAATTTTGGGTAAGAGGGCCTGGGTTCAAATTGTGACTATGCTATTCACTACTTATCAACCTTTCAAAAATTAAAGTGTTCTTAGGGTTCTATTTTCTCTTCTGCCAAATGAAGTGAAAGAAAAGAATCTAATATTGCTTCTGGCTCTGGATCCTACGATCCTGTTTGATTACATAATTTTGTCCACAATATTTCTAGCACACCATTTCAACACTTAAAGACAATTAGTTTTTCAATACATGTTGATTTGTCTGAAAGATCTGAATTAAGACTAATATTAACACAGCTGGCATTACATTTGAAACATTTTCTGTTCATTTTTTAAACAAGAAACTAGTCACTTAACATTTTATATTTTAAAGTATAAAATTTAAGCAAGTCATAATTAACATTAATGCATTTTTCATTTGTCAATATATCACACTGATATTAAATCAAGTGTATTATGATGGGTATTATTCATATAAGAGTTAATTGTTAGCACCCAGGGAATTGATTAATTTTATTGACAATCTATATACAAGTGTCACCCAATAGCTATTTGCTTAGACATAGGAGTTCTGTGTTTTACAAGAAAACCAATTAATCCTGACATGCTCTTTTCTATTCTTTTTTCTCTAAAAAAATGCCACTACTGTAGACATAGCCCTTGTTAAGGACAGATAAAATCTTTCCCTTTGAGAGGTAACCACCTACTTAATCAATGGGGAAGAGGTAACATGGGATAATGGAAGAAAATTCACTTCTAGAGACTTGAGTTCACATCTTTCCTCTACCAATCATTTTACAACTGAAGGCTTCAGTTTCCCCATCTGTAAAACTGGGAGTGATAATGTTAAATAAATGATTATTGTATGGATGCTGTGATTCAGTTATTGAGTGGGAAGAGGCAGTGGTGCAGTGGCTAGAGTGCTGAACTTGGTATATGCAAAATGTAGGTTAAAAGCCCACGTGAACTTCATTCTCCTCATCTGTGAAATGTAGTTAATGTTACCAATGGTACCTACCTAACAAAGCTTCATGAGGTTCAACTGTGATACTCCTTAAGAAAATTCCAAATTTTAAAAACCTCTCTAGGTTGCAATTATTTTACGTGCAAAACATTCTATTTAATAAACATTAAAACTTTATAAAATTTTCTACTTTTGTTTATGCTTAGAGGCAACATGGTACAGTGTATAAAATGCTGGCCTTGGAATCAGGAAGAGCTGTGAGCCTAGCTATGTGATCTTGGCCAAGTCACTTAATCACTAAATCCCCAAGGATCTTTGCAAGACTATAAGTGGAAGAAAAGATGCAAATATTCTTCAATATAGGAAATTTCCTCAGAAATTTTCTGATGAAATAACAAGTCCAGTTTAAAACACAGAAAAAGGAAAGGATAATGTCACAGTCAAGGGCTATCTTATTAAAAAAGAAAACAAAATAAAAGTGCAATTTTGAATTAACCAGATGAAGCCTACAGGTTATGAAAATCCAGAATTTTTCTTTAATTTCTAAGGAAAAGTATTTTTATATTGTATTACCTTTTCAATTTACCAAGTTTGGATCTACATGAATTGGAGATAATTACATGTTATCTTCTACATCATTACTAATATTCAATTGAAAAGACAATTAACATTCTAGGTAGGAATTTTTCAAATTAAGTATTCATCTCAAATTGGAAACAGGACAAGCTCCTCTCTAAAATTAGCGCTTAAAACTGGTGTTTTCCATAAGTGGAACAAAGATTTCCATCAAATAGCTTTAAGATGATTTCTTTGGCCCTAATCTTGTTTTTAGTATTTAATTCCTTGAAGGTGTTGTATTTCAAGCCTTCATGCCAGCTCCTAAAAATAAGTTTTCAATTGCTCTGGATGTTTCTTCCTTAAAAAAAAATTATTGAAATAAGTATCGGAACCAATGAACATCAGATTTCCAGGCAGTTTTTAATAAATTCACAATGAATGTGTTTTATAAAAGTTTACATCAAGATAACTAATTTTTTTTAAATCTGGAAAAAACTACCTGTAGTATGAATTACTTTAGTTGACTCAGATCCCAAGTAATATATCTCTCCCTCAAATTTCTAGGAGACTTTGAGCATTTGAGGTGTCTCTTTTCTTTGCCATTATCCTGAGTCCCACAATGACTGTGTTCCCCATTTGCTGTGGGGTCCAGAAATAGCCAGAACAAACAAAAATGTTTCTCCCAAATCGAGGGTAAACTCTTACCTATGCCACTTCATTCTGGAGTGGGGGTAAGGAATAAGCGCAACTTAGCTCAATGTCTATACTTAATTCATTCTACTAATTTCATGTCTAGATATACTATAACCACGGAATTAGTCTGTCTCAGGTAAAAGTAAGCTTGAGTCTAAAGATCATTATCAAAAGTACTTTTACATTTCTTAGGGAATCTGTGCTTTACTGTCTGTAAATTATAACTTTAGATTCTTTGAACTCACAAATTCATAGGCCCTCCTCCCTACAAGAGTCACCGATCTCATCAAAAATCTTTGAGACAGAGAAGAGGCAGAAGTGGACCAGGCAATCAAGGAAGTTCCTCTTTTTTATGGGGTAGCAATAGAGCACCAGTTGCAGTATTTCTCTTCAAAGATTTCCTTTGCAAATCATTACTATTATCCCAGAATGTATCTCCCTTCCATATTCCACACAATATTGTTATTTTAGGTTCTCTGGGCACATGCCAGACCTTCATTATAGATGTAAACAATCTTTCTTTCAAATGCATCATGATAACTGCCTTTTAGCTGAGAGACAGACAAACAGAAACAAAGACAGAGAGAGTCTGAAAGACAGAAAGATAGAGACAAAGACGGCCTTAGAAAGGTACCATTCAGTACATCATAGTGGGATCACGGTCAATGAATCAAATGTATAAAAATTATCTTTAGAATGTGAACATAAATAATCACCATCTCTAATTATCTCTTGAGATTTCAGCTACCTGATAAGAAGGATTCCTGAAAAAAAAAAGTATTCATATGCCTCTCTTCTTTCTGGTCTCTGGAGACTATTAATAGGAACCTTAAAATAATTTGAAGTATAGAGAAACATATGTTTTACCCTGGACATATTATATCATCAAAATAGGTTACTCCTAATAATTTTACCTAATATCGTGGGGTCAATCGAGTTAATTCCTTCTAACATTTCCTCTCTCACTACCACGGTCATCATGAATCAGAATACTCTGAGACAAACCTTGGACAGGTTGAGTTAATTCACTATCCCTCTTCCTTTATCAAGACTTGTTAGACAGGATATTGTGAAACACAGTTGAAATTTGAGTCAACTTCTCACCAAGATAAATCTACCTGAAATTGAACTGAGCTATCTTTAAGTAATTATAAGGACAACTTTAGGCAAAAAACTTTTGAAACCTCATAGAACTGCTTGGAGGCATGATTTTTAGCAGGAAAGTCATTGAATAAATTTGAAGTAAACTGTTCATCTCAACAAGTGGCTCATTCCATGGCTATAGAACACCTCCTGTGATATCTGCAATCCTTGCCAGGGGTCATACAGAAAATATTCATTCAAGAAACATTTACTAGGCAACTACTATTTGCCAAGATCTGTGATAAGCACTGAAGATACAAAAAAGGGACTAAAGGCACTCCCTGCCCTCAAGGAGTTTATAATCTAATGGGGGGAGAGAATATATGAATAAATTCATGCAAAGCAAGCTATAAAAAGGATAAATAGAATAGAATTAGCAGAGGGAATATACTGGAATTAAAAGAGGTTTGAGGAAGGTTTACTATAGGAGGTGGGGCAGATCTTGAATCCAGGTCTTCCTGAATTGGGGTTTCCCAATATGACTTACTGATTATTGTAAATATATAATAATATCAAAATTATAGATATGGATTTCAAGCTTATATATTACTTAAGGCTGATCTTAGGCAAAATTGAGAAGTAGATAGTTTGTCTACCACATAAACTCATCTCTCCTTTCTTACCTAATCTAACCTCCTCTACTGATTCTCCAATTTCAAAAAACGTATTTTCCTATCTGACCTACATTTCTCTTCTCTAGACCTCACCTTTGGAATTGTTCCTAGTCTGAAATTCTTTGAGCAATGTTTTCCATTTTGTAAATTGACAAAACATTTATTAAACACTTACTATGTATTCAAGACTGTATTGAGTGCTCAAATTGAAAAAAAAAGGCCAACCCCCTTCCCCAAAGAAAATAATTGCCCTTGAGAAAACTACATTCTAATTAAAGGGAAACAATACATTTAGAGCAGGATTAGTTAGGTATGACAGTATCATTAGAAAGTTATAAAGATAGTATATGGAGCCAGGTATAGGATTAGATGGAGACATTTCTGAGTTGTAGTAAAAGTACTGATTTGATTATGATTGAGAACTAGATGTGGTAGTGGGGATGGGAAGAGAGAATGAAAGAGTATGCACACACAGCAGGATAGACTGGTTTAGGGATTAAAGTGGAACATGTTTAATTATAGTAGGTCATATGTACAACTCACTAAGGAGGATATGGAGACACCAGGGGAAGACTTCCAGAGAAGAAAGGCTTAATTTAGTATCTCCATCTAGACTTAATGTGAAGGGAACATCTAGGTGGTGCAATAGATAAAATACAGACCCTAGAGTCAAAAGGGCCTGAGTTCAAGTCTGATCTTAGACACTTAATAATTGCCTGTGTGACATTGGGCGAGTAACTTAATCCCATTGCCTTAAATAGATAAAAAAAAAAAAATTAAAGGCAAAAAGACTAAATGGGAAGGCAGAAGGTAATAACATTGACTCTATCCTCACAGTTAGACAGTATTTGCTATGATGGGAAAAAGTTCTGAATTTCTAAGGATATTAGAACTTTGAACCTCATACCTATGAGTCCCTTAGTCATTTAACCTCTAGGAGCTACCCCTCCCTTCAATAAAATTAAGTAACCAAATTAAGTTCATACTATTTCTTAGTCTTGAACCCCTTGGCTAATTGGACTAGCCTTGATCATGTCTTACTAAATCTCAAACTTGTATCACCTATCATCTGCTTCCATTAGGAAATCATTTTAACTGGATGCACTACAAACCTATATAGACCTTTCTACTCACTTCATGGCACCATCTTCTCTTGAGGAAAAGCTCATGGTTTCTCCCCAGTCCTGTCAACCATAGCACTTTGTCATCATCAGTAATGCATTATCTAGTCGAGATGGTGTCATTTACATGCATAACCAATTCTGGTAATCAATCCAAAGGCTTTTCTTCACAGTGCATTAAATATATCATAAACAGTTACATATTACCTGTGCAAGCTCTGAACTAGAGAGTCTGTCGATTCCATTTTACATTATCAAGAACTTTCAGAGGCAACGTCACCTGAGCCTTCATATGGAGAGTGCAATAGAAATTCTAATCCTAGTCCCTTTGTCCCAAGTCTGAGAAAAAGTTCTTGCCTCAGAACAAGAGTTCCATAAACAGTGATTAATAGATTGTTATAATAGCTGAAATAGTTGCCTACAGATCATGTACTCTAAATTATCCTGAAAACTGTTAACTAGTACTAGTTATGACAGTTTATGGGGGGGAATTAAAAAAAAAGATGGACTAATCTCATAATGAATTTGAAAGATAACTAATGAAAAACCTTTGTGTCAAGTTTACGTATTTAGATGAGATATACTCCTGTCATGTTAACCTCCTTCCATACTTGGCATGGAAAAGAGTCATACAGGATAAAAAGGCATGGATGCATCACAACATTCATTGCTGGAGTAAGGGTCCATATTGCAAGTCACATTTAAGTATTTAAAGAGGAGAATAATAATAATAATAATAACAACAACAACATATTTACATGGTGCTTTATGGTTTATAAAGCACTTTTCACAAAGGGAAAAATTGCAAAAGGAATTAATCCTGAAGGATCTCTTGAAACATTTAATTCCTATTTTAGAATGAAATATTTAATTTACACTACAGTAAAATACACTGAGCTATAAGACATAAAGTTAAGTAGTTATATTAATGCTCAAGTCAAAATTCCTAAGCAACATAGCTTGAATGGGACATTTCCTATATATTTCACTACATTAATATTTTAGTGACTAATATAATTTCATTAAAAAATGCAATGGGAAAAAATGCCAGTCCTGTGGGTCTGGTATGTTATACACTATTACTCCCATGGTTGCCTAGCGACAGACAGGCAGTATGTCAGAACAGAGCTAGCAAGAACATACAGAAGAATATAGCATCTTGTCATGAATATTTTACCTGCTAGTTATCTTTATTGTTCTCCTAGATGCTCAGATTAAGTTTTTCTTAATAACAATATAGTCATTTCAATTGGATTTCTACACTCTAAATCACAGAGCAAATGGTGTTCAGCAGGGAAACTGGGCTTTTAATTTGCATGGTGCCATTCCTACTAGGCCCCTTTATCTCACCTCAGTGAGTAACAAGGTGCAGCCAAAGCTGAACTGGAAATGCCCCACTTGCTCCCACAGAATGAGCAGCCAATTGCAGGGCCATTATCATCCTTATAATTACAGGCTTGACTTCCATGCTTATAATTAACTTTGTGTGGGGAGAGGGGCCATAACAAGTCCAAAAGGGTTTGTAAAATTAAATGCAAATAGAGATAAGAGTTTAACTTCAGAAAGAAGTGTTCCTTCAACTAAGTGGTATTTTTTTCCCTCTAAGACCAAAAGCATAACCAATAAGTTGTAAAATTATAATTTGCCCTCCTCATTCATAAGGGTAAACACACACACACACACACACACACACACGCACAAAAAAAAACAATGATAACAGTAAGGCTCATTGAATGTATATAGAGAAGTTAAAGATTTTCTGAGAGTTTACAATCTGTCTCTCATTCCTACCCCGCAATGTGACTCAGTATTTTATATATCAAATAAACAAAGATCTAACAACCTGGGTCACACAGATAGTAAATGAATAGAGCAGTAAGAAAAATCTATTGTGACAAAATATGTTTACAGGCAAAACAAGTATTTAAAATTATTCGTAATATACTAAAAGCAAAATTCTTAAGTTTTTTATGATGGTAATAATTTTCCAAAATAAAAGAGGGAACTAAAAGATAAAACTGTTTAATATAACATTTTGCAAAATACATCAAAGTCTTATTATGGATAAGAAGAAAAATTCCTTTCAGCAAAGTCCATGTAGCGTGCTTATTTCCAAAATCATTATTGTTAGAATATATATTCCCATAAGACCAACAAGATTAGTATCCAAAGTCTTTTGCTGCTGTTGTTTGTTTTAAATTCAGAGCCGTTCTGTTTCACAAATGTAAATCAAATCATAAGCATATAGTCTAAACAGAAATTCCATTTCCCCATTGGTCAATTCTGAAATAATTCATTCATATATACATATATATATATATATATATATATATATATATAATCATTTGAGGCATGATTGCTGGGTACTTTTTATATGACCTTTAAAAAAACATTGAAATTAGGAGCTATGTCCTATAAAATATGACCACTGTTTCCAACAAGGGGAAAGCAGATTCTTGAAACTAGAAACCATATAACTTAATTTTCTTTACTGGTCAAAATCTAGGACTTGGTATTAAGTGGTTGGTTTCTAAAAAATTTAAAAAAGAAATTAACAAATAATTATTACTCAGCATAAGGTTCTCAGATATTTCTCATCTATAAAATGAAAGATTAGACTAAATTGCTAAATTCCCTCCCCAACACTAGATGCTAAATTTAGTCTTTGCTGATAAGACAGAGAAAAGTAGACTAAATCAATTTTGTCAAAATCAAATAGAAATGGAGTCAATAATCTGTATATATAAAGATTCCTGAAGGCTGTATATTTGCTTGTTTAAAATGACACGTTACCTATATTTTCTTCTACTTTTATGTATTTTGCTAATTATTTCCAAATCCCATTTTAAACTGATTCAACCTAATCTCAGAAGTATTATGGGAACACATTTTACATTTGATAGATTTCAAGCTGCATTAGAAGGATATTTAAATAGGGCTTATGTTTATAAATGCTTAAATGACAGTATAGAAATAATCACTAATGGGTTAATATCTCTACTGAATTGTAACCACAGATATTCTTCACTTGGTGATATTGGGTATCAATTCTATGTAAAAACAATGATCACGTAATCTTAAAATGCATAGATTAAATAAAGTCACATAAATCATAGAGATATGGAAAAAAAAACCAAAAAACCTGAGAGGGCAACTAACGCAAACCTCTCATTTTTACATGAGGAAAGTGAGATCCTTAGGTGAAAAGAGTTCCAGTAGAGGGTCACATAGATAGTAACTGAGAAAGATAAGGATCAAAGTCAAATTCTTTAACTCACATCCATTATCTTTTTTCTCCAATATTCCATGCTGACATTTTTAGAAAATACAATAATTTTGAAGAGTTAACAAAGTCAAATATCATAAAATTTAACAGAGTAAATGATATAATCTGTAACACTTAAAACTGTCTAAAATGGACTGGGTTATCTTTTGGCTATTGTTGCTTTTCTGCCTCAGCATCATGCATGTTAAACTTAACAAATTTGTTGCAATTTTGCAACTGGGATAGAAGGTAGCAAATTTTATCTTCTGTGGATAATTGTCAAGATCCCAAAAGTCCACAGAAAGCTATAAAAATGTATTTAATAAGAAAGCATTTAGCAGGAATAGCTGTAAAGCCCTTTGTTAGAGTTAGATAAAACCAATTTTACAAGTACAAGATAAGGGGAAAATAGTAATATGGTTAGACAACTCTTTGAAAAATATCTTGACATTTAATAAATTTCAATCTCAATGTGAGTCAAGAAGATGACAACAACAAATGTTAAATGGCATTAAATTATAATGACAAAAGTATAATATCCACCATAAAGAACAAAATGGTCCCATACTTTTCTGTCGTGTTTGATCAGATCTGGTTTACTGCACTGAGTTCAGAACATTACATTTTAGGAAGCATGTTGATTAAGATGTAATATATTTAGAACAGGAAGTATGGGGACTTGAAATTGTTCCATATCAGGATAATTTAAAGGAGCAGGGATTATTAAGTATGCACATGAGAAGATATTGAGATATAAAATATAAATATTTTATGCCTTTAAATATTTGAATTGCTATTGTGTGAAAAAGGGATTAAATGTTAGAGCCATGAACAATCAGTTTTAGCAGATGGACTGTGATTCAATGTATAGCAAAATTTTTTGAAAATTAAAGTGGAATAAAGGAGGAAAAGGGAACCTTTAGGAAATGGTGAATTTTCCAAAACTCCAGGGATGCCAGTTACATTTTGGATGGCCACTTGCTGACAATAGTAATGAAAAAATTATCACTCATGCATAGATTGTTCTTCTTAACTAGAAGAACTAAACTATTTTATTTTCTTTACATGCCTAGCACATCCCTTTGTATGTTTCATAAATGCATGATGAATTTGGTTGAATTGACCTCTGAAATCCCTTCAACCTCTTATATTCTATGATGATATAATTAAAAAATTCCAGCAGTTCTCCATTCCCTCTAACAGGAAAAAGGTCAATATAGTTCTTTACTTAATTTCTCTGTAGGAAAGATTATTCATTAATATACAATTAATGAAAAACAACAAAACAAGTTACTAAAAAAGTAACATATTTAAGAATTTTACTCAAATATGCAAAGATTTTTATGACCTTATTTATTAGCTAATATGAGATAATAGCTTTCTTCTTTCAAATTATATTTTAACTCAAATGTGGTTCCTTTCTTTTGTGTCCAGTCATTTAACAAATCTCTATAAATATCTAGCATTTGATAAACTCTGGAAGGTTAATCCCTCTTAGCAGCACTTGCCTCCCATCACATAGCTATAGTCTCTCTCTGAGACCTTCTGAGATAAAAAAAATGGAAATCACAATTCCCTTCTTTTATAACAATCCCTTTACTTTGTATAAACCTACAAGTTAAAGAGAGAGAGAGAGAGAGAGAGAGAGAGAGAGAGAGAGAGAGAGAGAGAGAGAGAGAGAGAGAGAGAAGAACTATAAACACATTTTCAAACTTCTGGAAGTGGTTGCAATAAGTTTTATACAGTTTTAGTTACATGTGTAATAAAATTAAAGGACATATTGAATTAAACTGTGAGGCTAACTCATAGTGCCACAGGAAATGTGCATTTACAATTCAAAGGAATGAATTAAATTAGAGAAATTCCAGGAAAAAGCATCAGGTTTTTTTTTTCTCTATTAAAGCCTCTTAAAGGACTCTCCTTCCCCCACCATCCTCTAGTATCTTTACTGTGTTAAAAAAAGGATTCTGGCTGTGAGGAAAGAGGACACTCAGATTTTTAAAATGCATAATCATCTTTGTGAATATTGAATCAGATTGAACAAGGTTAGAGCTTCCTTTTTTCTTATTTTTTATCATTAAATCATAGAAAATTTTGTGAACCATAGATTCCTACCAGAATGTAATACAAGACCCATTTGACAAATGAGGAAAATGACACAGAAAAGCAAAGAAATCAGTTAACTTGTGGAACTTGTGGATTTATCATCTTTCCCATTGTCTCATATAATACTAGTCAGATAACATTAAGTTCCAAGTTGCTTACATTGCAAATAAGAATTATCAGTTTTTACTCCAATTGAGCTTATTGCTTACAGGTAATTCCTTGTGAATCCTAGTGAATTTAGATAACCTAGTGAATTTAGATGATCTTATGAATCATAAAATCAACTTCTGTGGATATAAACTACTGATTTTTGTTGTTTCTTATAATACATAGTAGGAACAAATATTGACAAAAGCTAGCAATATAGCTATACTGTCTCATTGCTTAACTTGTAAAATTCTCAAGTATATAAATCAAATTAAATTGTAGAATGTGGAAAAGTAATTTGCCTAATGTTATCAGGCATTCTAAGTTTTATAAAAATGTATATATCTTCCTTAGTTCCTTTTGTTGTATTGCTATCCAAACTCTTGATTGATTAAAATTTCAATACCAAATGTAAATTTAGACCTATGAATAGTGAAGCCTTTGGTTAGAGTAGAAAACAATTGAAAATTAAAAAAAAATTTAAGAGTAGAATGAAATGTAACTGAACATAAAGTTTTGCCCTTTGCCCCTCTCCCCTAAATTTTACTTTCCAGCATTTAGCTCTGAATGTATAGAATCTGGCAATTTTGTTAACAGGAGGGAAAATTGAGTTAGTTGGATTCATAGATCAATCTACACTTCACATAGAACAAAGACTTTCTAATAGGACATGCACATGAATGCAACCAATTCAGACCTTTAAAAACTTGAAAATATTGTTCTTGTAGAAAATATTTTCTGCATATTTAAAGAAAATATGCTTTATCTAAAAGAAGAAAAATTTTTTTTCTGTTTGGTCAGATTTATGAGGCACCTATCAATTTTCCATGAAGCTTCTCAAAAAATATTAACTCAAAGCAAAATATAAATCAATATTTGATAGACTTTTATCTAAACATCTTCAAATCAAGCTCTTTAGTACTTACCATGATCCTCCAAATTACATATTTCTTAATTTTCTAATTTTTTTAAGACAATCAGGAGCAGAATGGAAACTAAATATAAGGTTTATTAATTTTTACCACATTGGGATTGAGACAATATAAGGCTAATGAACTAGTTAATTAAGTTGGCATTATTTATAGCTGAATCAGTATTATTAGTATTTTAATTTCTAATTACATAATGGTAATTTTGCTTATGTTAACCTGCACTGTCTAAAGATGACAGGAAATTATAGGTTGTCTCTGTCAAGTCAGACTCTTCGTGATGCTATTTGGGAATTTCTTGACAAAGATTCTGGAGTGGTTTTTCAATTTCTTCTCCAGATCATTTTAGAAATGAGGAAACTGAGGCAAATATATTAAGTTATTTGCCTAAGATCACACAGTTAATGTCTGAGACCAGATTTGAACTCCTCAGAATGAGGAACCTTCCTGATTTTAGACTCAGCACTCTAACCACTTATTATCCATTTATCCAAGTCAAAAGTACAGGGTGCAAAGAAACAGAAAAAAAAAAATAAAAGTACCTGTTCCTACTAGGACAATGTGCACATTGATTTCAGTAGTGGAAAAAAAGAGTAAGTCTAAATTAATTTTCCTATTTGACGATTGTAAGCTAGATTGTAGTAACTGGTGAAACCACTAATACAAATATTCAGATAGAAGCTTCCATTATGAGAGCTTTCCTTCTCATGGCAGGGACTCAAAGGCTATGTATGAAATTGTAGAAAATGTTGGAAAATTCAGATAGGTTAATATCCCTGATGCACAAATTGATCTTATGAAACATGAAGTCATATGGACAATAAATCTACCTGAGAAATTTCAGTTTCTATATTACTCAGAGCACTAAGAGAAGGGGAGGATACCTACTAGGAGAGGACTAATTTATAGAAGAAAAAGACAGGAGGTCAAGGAGAGAAAATCTTTCATGTACAATAAATAGTGAGTTAAAAAACATGACATGTAAAAACAAGAAAAAAATAAACTAAAATAAACATTTTAAGTGTCTGATAACCGTTGAGAAAACTTCCTTTTTTTCTTAAAAAAGGAAACAAGGATTTAACTTACAATGAAAAGTAGATATATCAGAAAGAGCTGAGCAAAATGGAATAGTGTTGTGAAAAAATCATGAAAAGAATGCTTTCAGGAAAAAATCTAAGAAGGTTTGCATGCACTGATGCAGAGTGAAGTGACTAGAAGAGAATAATTTATAAAACAATATTATACAAACAAATTTGAAAGATAAGAGCTCTATTCATTGCAACAGATATCAAAGATCTAATGAAGTACCAAGTTATTCACTAACTGATAAGACAGTTGAGGGACTCATTAAGCAAAATGAAACATATATTTTGGACTGGAAAATGAATAAATTTATTTTGCTTGATTATACATGTCTGCTATAAAGGTTTTATTTTTCTTTTTTTGTTATTCATAGGGTGGGAGAGTTGGGAAGCAAAAGTTGCATTATAATGAAAATAAAAAGGGCAAGTTGAAAAATAAAAAAGATAAAATGAATAAAACTAAACCAGCTCTCTTTCTCTGAGTCTCACTTTCTTATACTAGTTAATAAGGATAATATATTAAGACTGTCTCAGTTTAATTTTTTATTAAAAAATACCACATTGTAAACTTAATAGTACTATATAAATATGAGATATTTTAAATGTGACCTCAGAGCAGAGTAAGACCTCCTAAGACCAATGCTTGTCCCTTAATATCATTCCCCTTCCTTGCCTGTTCCTTTAAAAATGAAGAATTTTTTAAAAAATTGTTAGTTACATTTTTTATTTATTAGTTTAAAAGAGTTACATCCATGGCAAAGGATTGAAAGTTGAGGGGATGCCCATTAATTGGCGAATGGTTGAACAAATTGTGGTTTATGAATGTGATGGAAAAGTATTGCTCTATAAGAAATCATGAGGGACAGGATTTCAGAAAAACTTGAAAAGACTTGCAAGAATTGATGCTGAGTGAGATGAGAAGAACCAGGATAATATATACACTAACAGCAACATGGGGTGATAATCAACCACAATGGACTTGTTCATTCCATCAGAGCAATTGTCAAGGACAAGTTTAGTGGAATTGTGATGAAGAATCCTATCTGGAGACAGCTAGGTGGCACAGTGGATAGAGTACTGGCCCTGGTATCAGGAAGATCTGAGTTCAAATCCAGTCTCAGACACTTAATTACCTAGTTGTGTGACTTTGGGTAAGTCTCTTCACCCCCTTGCCTTACAAAGAAACAAACAAAAAGAGAATACTATCTTATCCAGAGAAGGAACTGTGGAGTTTAAATGAAGACCAAAGCTTGTTTTCTCCAATTTTTAAAAGTTGTCTTTTGTATTATAAAATTTTGCTATCTCTAATTTTTTCTTTCTTCCTTTTGGATCTGATTCTTCTCTCACACTATGTTCAATATCAATTTATATTTATCATGGATGCAAATGTAAAGCCACATACTATTACCTCCTATGGGGGGAGAAGGGAGGGAGGGAGAAAAATTATAAAACTCCAAACCTTGGGGAAAAATGGTTGGTAGAAACTATCATTGAATGTCATTGAAAAACAAAGGAAGTATTTATATAATTAAAAAAATTAAAAGGGTTGCTTCCTTTTGCTTTCCATATACTTTTAAAGTTAGAAAACTAAATGACTTTTATTATATATATATCTGTTTCTTCATTAAATTAGCATGCTTATATTTCTACTATTATTAGACAGAATGGGCAAAATGATTTATTTCAATTAAGGGGGGGAATCAATTTCTGTGTCTCCCTTGATTTCTGAAATCAAAAGCATTCCATGATCAAACAAAATGGTTTAGAGTTCACAGCTGAGTTATGTCTTAAAAAAAAAACTAAAGATTCCAAAGGATGGAGATGAATACCCTGCGTTCTCTCTCCTTTATGTATTCCTTGATTTTAAAGAAATCTGCCATAAACAGTCTGGCATCTATTCTCTTCTTATTTTTTAAGATGGAAGGCATGCCACAGAAAGCTGTCTTTTCCCCTAATACTTAATGTTCCTCCTTTATCAGGTGGAAGCAGTCACATTATTTCTTCTATAATAGCACTTTAAATAATATCATAGGAAGTCTTTTCTTCTTAGACGTTTCATATATTGATGCAATATCTTACATGGGAATGAATGAGAAATATTTAATTGATTTTCCCTCAGGAGAAATCAGTTAGTGTTTTATGAAACCACATATACTGGATGACATAAAAGAAAGTTAATTATTACTACTAAGACTTGGAAGGAAATAAAAAGGGAACATTAATTTCTCAGGGTATTTACTGTAGAATTTTAAGCTGGAATAATTTCAGGTCATCTAATAAAAGACCATTTTGGTAAATAAAGAATCTTAATATCAGAGAGGTTATAGATTGGAACTCAAATCTTTTGACAATAATGCCACTCTGTCTTTCTAGTTGAATTGTACATGACTGAGTCTTTCAAACTTGTAAATCCAGCCAGATTAGTCTTCTCTCAATCTTTATCTGACACTCCAAGTCACATCTCCATCCATTTGCATGGATTGTACCTCTTTCCTGGAATGCACATTCTTATCTCAGGCTCATAGAATCTTTCTCTTCCTTCATTATGTAGCTTTCTATATGAAGTCTTATGTGATTCCTTCAATCGCTGGCACTCTTTTTTATCAAGCTATCTTGTATTGAGTTTTTTTTTAATTATATTAATTCAACATGTACTTGTTTTCCCCATTGTAATTGTTTCTATAATGCATAGCACATTGCCTGACACACAAGTACATTTGACTTGTGAAGTCTAGTGTTCAGTAATCACATTCAGAATGTCTTGGACTTGGAGACATGGGTTCATATTACGTGTCACACATTATCTGTGACTCATTAGCTGAATCATTATAAATAAGCCATCTAACGTCCCTGGGCCCCTGTTGTTTAATCTTTTAAAGTAAGGACTGTGTTTCTGTGGTTCCTACCTCATAGGGTTATAATAAAAGCATTTATAAAACATAAAATACATTAGAACTGTGAGCTATTAGTGTTATTTAAAAATAGAAAATCATACTGAAAAGGCATTTATTCAATACAAATGAGCAGTAGAATAAAAGCAAACTGTAGTCATTGACCCATAGAAAAATAGATTGCTTAACTCTATAGAGTATTTTGACTGAAGTTTTGTCATCCATAATTATGTCACACAAAAATATCCTCCCCTTTTAGCACCTAAAATAACATGGGTATTCAATAAAACATTTATTTGTGTACATAGTTTACATTTCTTTTGCCCTTCAACTGCAAAATTTTACACACACAGTACTCCATTTGATACTTATTACAATCTTGGAGTGATATAGTGAGTTCCATTTTACAGAGAAAGAAATGTAAATTCAGATTAATTAACTTCCCCAAGGTCACACTGGTAATGAGTGGCAAAGCCAAAACTAGGATTAATATATCCTGAATCCAAGCCCAGGGTTCTTTCTTTTTGCCCAAATGTCCCTGAATAAAGAGTTAGGGAACTTACTTATTCTGAAATTTATTTTTGGAAAGAAGAGGGAGAGTGACAATTTTGAATTTCCTATACTGCATGGCATAATTAAGGCCTGGGAATCCATAGACATGTATTTAAACTCCTCCTCAATTGATTGCTAGCTGTGAGATCATGGTTAAATTCACTTAATCTTCCAGAGTCTAAGAATTTTCATCTGTAGAATCAGTATTTAATAAGTACCTCATAGAAGTATTGTAAAGAAAGCACAATACAAATATGCACCAAAAGGGTAAAATTCAACAATAATAAATATTAATCACTTAGGTAACTTGCCTCGAATAAAGAATCAGCATATAAAGGAAGCAGAAATTAAATTGGTTTTCCTTACTCTTAGATAAGCTCCTCAAATACTGTATTCTTCATTATGTTAATAAAATAAACAAGTTACAGGCAAATTATAAAGTCTTTCAGGTGGTAAAAGAAGGAGGATGTTATGAGACATCTCCCCAAGATTGAACACCCCTTTGGACTTTAGAGAGAGGTCAGGTTCACTGTCCCTGCCACTGTCTTTTACTTTACATCCCCTCAGTAGTCTGAAAGTGTTATTCAAAAGTATGTTTCCTTTTTTTGTTGTTTGTTTTAAACATTTCAGCTTTTAGGAATTCTGTCAGGAACATACTGAGATTAACAAAGGTATTTTTCAGAAACTATATGCTGTTTAGAAGCTGCTTTAAAATTTCCATTCTACTCGGACTTACAGGATGTAATTTTCAGGAATAACTATTAAACTATTAACTATAAAAACATACTCCTTGAGAATGATAATTATTTAGTAACCTTCTTCAATCAAGCTTCTATTAGAGACTTGATGTAAGGGAGATAAAATATGCTATGGCTTAGGTGGTAATAATAATAATAATAATAATATAGATAATATAAAATATGATAATTACTACTTCTATCATTATTTTTTCCATGAAATATGGAGAGCCATTTGATTAAAGATGCACCTCACTTGCTCTAAGCAGTAACATTTGTTCAGCCAGGACAGAGTAAACTCATTAAACTGCCAAGAAATCCTTTGTCAAAGTAATAATAAAGGGTTTGTGACAGCAAATTCATGAAAAAGAAAATTAAACTCAGCTGCTAATGTGTCCTTCAGGCTGTCATGTCCAGTCTTTCCAGGACCTGGAAATTCAGGGGATATGGGGGTCTCTGAAATAGGTAAGTACACCAGAGAGATAACAATGTAATGAATGTCATTTTACATTTGTATTTGTAATCTAGAACTTTCTCCTTAAATTAAGTAGATTTCTCAATACACTTTTAAAGATTTCCTAATAATTACATGGCCTATGTTCCATTTTACATGAACTTAGACTAATAAACAAGGTAGCATATTATAGGGAAAGGATTTTTTCAACTGGTATCAGAGGATAAAAGTTTAAATCTTGTGTTTGCTACTTATTAACTCTGTGATGTGTGCAAGTCAACAAATTCAGGCCTCAAGAGTCTTGATCAGTAAACTGAGATAGAAAAGAGGAGTTCATTGGTCCTATGTTGAGGTAAATCTCTGCTTCTATGACATAAACAAGCAAAAAAATACAAGTTGAAATAAAGTTAAACTACTACTTCCCATTATTTCTGACATCAAAATAATTCTCCTTTTCCATGTAATTTATCTTGGAATCAATAGCTTTTCCGTAAAAAAATGTAAATTTCCATTTAAATACCATGATAGAAAAAGAGTAAAATATTTATTGTCAGAATTGGACAGGAATAAAGAGAATGAGCTATTTTAATCATTCATTATTTTAATCATTCATATCTTAATGACCTTTAATTTGGATAAAGAAAAGTAAAATTCTATACCTTCCTGTTTGCTACAAATAATAGATCAAAGAGAAAAGTTAGGAGGTCCTGTCACTCTACCCTCTCTATAGTAACCAAGCAGTTTTCTTTCCAAGAATGCATGGAAAGACTTACCTTTTGGAAAGACTGAGGAAAAAAAAATATCAGATAATAGAAACAAGTATTTTTTTTTTGTTAGTCCCACTTATTTGAAATAACCCAAGTGGGGTGGCTAGATGGTGTAGTGGATAAAGCACTGGCCCTGGAGTCAGGAATACCTGGGTTCAAATCCTGTCTCAGACACTTAATAATTACCTAGCTGTGTGGCCTTGGGCAAGCCAATTAACCTCGTTGCCTTGCAAAAACCTAAAAAAAAAAAAAAAAAACCACTAAAATAACCCAAGTTTTGCTTCTCTATCTATAGGGATTAAATTTACATGTTCTGATATATTATTTAAATCTAACACTTAGTTTGGTTTTCTGTCAGCTAGTAAGCTGACAGTAATCTTATAAATTCTACTCTTTTTATGTCAGACTATTTCAGGGCAAGTATCAGTCAGTCTTCTTCATATTTGTTGTACACCCTGGACTGGAGCTCTACTATTAAAAAGTAATTTGTTTCTTTTCTTAATCTCTAGTACTAAATTAAGCCTTTCATTCCTAATCATGCATGACATATAGTATCTGATCCCTTCCTAATAACAGTAAGTGATTTCAGGATAGTTTCTTCCAAAGGACCTTATGTTCTGTTTAGCTTTAAGGTCCATTTACATAAAAAATATTATTTCCTTAACCTAATAAGTGACCATGTGCTTATTACAACTGTAAATTGATATTTTCAAATATTTCTTTGAATATAATGATAGATCACTGTGTTAGAAAAACTGAGAAACTAGACGTATAAAATATTACTTTTTTTCCATTTCTTACTAGAGTCTTTGAGAGTTTGAAGGAGTATTTCCTCTATTCTAGTTTTGTTATTTAAAGTTAACACCTGTCCTTCCTATTCCAAAGAATCATTTGGTTTTTACTCTTAAACCATTTAATGGTTAGATAATGACAATATTTGGATATAGTCTTGCTTTTCCTTTCTATTTCAATAAATGAACTTCCAGATGTAGAGATTTCATCTCATTATTTTGTATTTCTCTCATCAGCCAGCATAGCATCAAAGATTCTACTTAGATGGGAATGTCATTTGAAGAATACAAAAGTACACATCTGTATGAAGGTATGACTTTATTTAATTAAACTAATATGTTGCCCAAGGAAATTTCAAGCTTGAAGGGTGTGTGTGTGTGTGTGTGTGTGTGTGTGTGTGTGTGTGTGTGTGAAATATTTTATCTGAAGAAATGAAGGTGCAAGTATCTTATCTTAAGAAATGAAAAAATGAAATCATACATGGTAGCTCAATGGATACCCACAGGGAAAATTTTATATATCCTTTACAAATGCAGAAGAATACCAAACTATCAAGGATCTGTAAAGATAAACTCATTTAAAACTGAGACAAGTACTGTAAGACTGTTATTCAGATAAAAGGGAAATCTGTTTCCAAAGTTTATACTGTTCAAGTAAAGTCTTTCCCCAGTATATGCCAAATGTATGAGTAAAATCAAGAAAGGTAGATATAAAAAAACAAACAAACAACTATTTTATTAAATGATTCCAATGTTTCAGGCACTATGCTAAGTACCTTACAAATATTATCACTTTGCTAATAAATTGATCCTCAGTACATCTCTGGACCATAAGAGCTACTATTGTCTCCATTTTACAGTTGAGAAAACTGATGTAAACATAGGTAAAGTGACTTGCTCAGGGTCACAGAGTTAGTGCCTGAGGCTGGATTTGAACTTGTCTTCTGACTTAAGGTCTAACACCCTATCACATGTATCATCAAATTGGCTTTAGAATATTCCAGATAATTGATTAACTGGCATTAGTGACGGTCTAGGAAAAGTTACTGCTGGCAATGTAGTATACATGTTAGAAAGGAGATATGTGGCTCATTGAATATGAGGCTCTATATTTCTGGCCAAAAGAACAGAATTTTAATTATGTCATGTCGGAAGCTTTTCCTTATAATAGGTAACCTGAATTATATGGACCAACATTTACTATGGATATGTACCCTCTGGATCATTTCTAACCTTGAAAAGTTATATAAGGGGGATCAGAGAGAGAGAGAGAGCAACAAAAATACCTGCTATGCTATTAGAAGGAAGGACAAAGAACTGAAAAACTCATGAAATAATGACACCATTATGTAGGTGAAATATGGTAAGTGAAGGAAAAGAGGACTGAAAAAAAAGGAAACAAA
The DNA here is from genome assembly GCF_037893015.1 of Macrotis lagotis. Lineage (NCBI taxonomy): Eukaryota > Metazoa > Chordata > Mammalia > Peramelemorphia > Peramelidae > Macrotis > Macrotis lagotis. The sequence goes on along the minus strand of NC_133658.1, from coordinate 193,453,780 downwards.
AATGTTAAGAAATTTATATGAAGAAACCATTTAAGGGAGAAATAGATTTAGGTGGGTGAAGAATAGTGTCAGAAGTAGGTCAGAATTGATGAAATCAGAACATAATGTGTCATGCTTTTGCACTTTGTGTGTATTAAGGCTTTCCTTTCCCATGCAGCATATAAGCAATGCCTCAGTAAAAATGACAAATGCCTAAGTGGAAATAGCATAGCTTAAAGTCAAATGTACCAAATGATTTCCCTTTATACATTGAATCATGCATGTTTATATGGGCTCTAACCTAGAAAGAATCTCAAGAGATTTATTCAAGCTCCAAATTTTAAAAAAAGAGAAGGATTTAACCATACCTATCTCAGAAAAAAAAATCAACAAGCACAGAGAGTTTGTGACTTGCCAGGAGCCCTCTGCTATTGAAGTACAAGAATAATAAGAATCTTTTCTCTAGACTTCCTTTTGCCCTCTCCCCAATCTTGAACTCTCCTCTGGGTCCCTGAACAAGAACAATATACCTATTGACTCTATTTGAGTGTGTGTGTGTGTGTGTGTGTGTGTGTGTGTGTGTGTATGTGTGTGTGTGTGTGTGAGAGAGAGAGAGAGAGAGAGAGAGAGAGAGAGAGAGAGAGAGAGAGAGAGAGATGGGAGTCACAATTAAATTATTAAAATACTGAGATAAAAGATCATCAAGTCTGATTATATGCCCTGTACTCTGTCCTGAGAGATTCTGTGCCTTACCATCTGCCTTCGATGCTAGGGATACAAAACCCTAAACACATTCCTTGTCCTCAAAGATCTTACATTTGAATGGGGGTTACAACATCCAAACAAATATATAGAAACCAAATTATAACCAGGATAACTAACAGAGGGAAGGAACAAGGCTTCCTGTAAAAAGTGGGATTTTATTTGGAATTAAATGAACAAGAAAGGTCAGTGATTGGACTGGAGGAGGGAAAGCATTGTAGGAATGGGGGATAGCCAGAGCAAAAGGATAGAGTATCCTGTTCTTGGAACAGCCAGGAGACCAGTGTCACTGGATCAAAGAATGCATGATGGGGAGTAATGTACTGTCAGACCAGAAAAGGATGGGGTTAAATTATAAAGGGCTTAATTTCCAAACAAAGAATTTTGTATTTGTTTCTGTAGTCAGTAGGAAAGCACTGGAGTTTATTTATTAGGAGTAGGGGAGGAAAGAGAAAAAGAAATAGTGATGAATCCAGAATAATTCTTAGGTTGTGAGCCAAAGGGACTGTGAAGATATCCTCTAATGTAGTTATTCTCTTTGATAATAGGGAATGTAGGGGAAGAGGGTTTATGGAGAAAGATAATAAGTTCTTTTTTTGGACAGAATGAGTTTAAAAATGTCAAATTTAGGTCAAGATGTCTGAAATTCCGATAGTTGAAGATGTAAGAATGGAAATCTGTACAGAGAGCGGGGTGGGAAAGGTAGATATGAGGATTATTAGGATATAAATAGACATTAAATTCATGAGAGTTTATGAGATCACCAAATGAAGTTGTATAGAGGAATAGAAGAGGACTCAAGACAGAACTCTGAAGGACACCAGTTAGAAGGCATGATCTGAAGGAGGATTTGGCGAAGGAGATAGAAAAATTATGTGACAAGTAAGAGGAAAATCAGGAGAGAACAATGTCATCAAAAACTAAGGAGAAAATGAGTACTGAGGAGAGCATAATTAACAATGTCAAAGACTAAAGAGATCAAGAAGAAGGAAGAATGAGACAAGGTCATCGGATTTGGCAACCAAGCAATCATTAGTAACTTTGGAAGAATACTTTTGATGGAATGAGTACAAATGCCAGAATGTAAGTGATTAAAAATAAAGTAAAAGGAGAAAAGATGGCAACACCTATTGTAAATTACATTTTCAAGTTTAGTTATCAAGGGCAGAAGCAATATAGCTCAATAGTTAAATAGGAAGGGAATGATCAAATGGGGATTTTCTCTTCAGGATAATAGGGACATGGGCATGCTTGTATAGGTAGCATGAAATGAGCTAGTAGAGTAAAAGAGTTTGAAAATAAGTCAAAGAAAAAGAAAATATGTAAAAGTAGGAAAGACAGAGGAGACAATCTGTTGAAGGAAACAGGATGGAATGAGATCACATGAACCAGTAAAGGGGTTAATCTTGCTATAAAATAAGGTTAGTTGACCATGTGAAAAAGGAGAAAGTGGTAGAAGTCACTTGAATGATAGGTGATAAGGATGAAGGCAGAAGGAGGAGTTAATGGTGAATGAACTCATTTTTTTCCATAAAATATAACCCAAGCTTTCCAACCTAAATAATGAAGGGCAGGGGGAACTACGGGAGGTGGAAGATGGATAAAAAGTTTTGAAAGAGCCACTTTGTGACTGTGGGATAGAGAGTTGATAAAGGAGATATAGTAGTATTGCCTTAAAGCAGAGTGGGTCCAAATGAGTTTATGAAACATAAATTTGTAGTAGACTCAGTCAGAATGATTACATGAATTTCTTTACCTTTATTCAGCAGCACAAGAGTAGATGGGAAGACAAAGGATAATGGGAGAGATATAAGGCTGAAGATACTAAAGCACTGCAGTCTATTGGGATAATACATGGTAAGGACACTTAGGCCTTGCTGATCACCTTGCACTGCTATACCATTTAATTAACGTCTGGGCTTCCAGATTTTTTTTTCTATATGTCATTTCAACACTTAACACAGTACTTAGCACAGAGTAGTAACATAATAAATAATTCTCTCATTAAATAATTCATTCTTGACTTACACTATGGTGCTTTCATTACATTACCCTGATTCTTGAAATTTTGTGTGTGTGTGTGTGTGTGTGTGTGTGTGTGTGTGTGTGTGTGTGTGTGTATTAAGGGGAATAGGTATTTTAAAAATATACATTTTAAAATAAATATCATATGTTTATTTTATAACATTTATTGAAACAGTTTTGTTTAGCAAGTGAGCTAGGAATGCAAGATTGCCAATTTTTTATAGGATGTTGATTTTTAGAATTTCCTACTAATATTTTTAGAGAAAATATTTGCTTTATTATAATAGGGTGAATCAGCTAAGTATGTCCCCCATGTTTCTGAGAATCTGTACTGTAGAGAACATTGGTTATGAATCAAGTTCTCTTCAGGTAAATGATATAGAATTTATACATACATACATTCATGAATAAAATAAAGGAATAATGTACACATATGCATAGAAAAATCTATATATCTGAATCTATATATGCATTACTGGAAAAGTAAGACTGTAAAAATGTTGAAATGGAATTCAGTTGTCAAAGACATAAATGCATGTTTTGTAATAATAGAGGAAACAATAAAAAATGAAAGTCAAGGAACTGCATAAAAAAGATTAAAACAATATGTGTAAATTCAGCACCATAGGGCAACAATACTCCGGTCAAACACAGTAGTGCTATTATCCTATTATCACTGTTAAAAGATAATCTTCCTTTTGGTCAGCAACTAATAAAATACAGGAGTGGAAATTATTAAATGATATTAATCACAGTCACAGATATGGTGCTTATTAATTTTCCAGTAAACTGTTTTGCAGAGGGGTTATTTGAAATGTTTTAGGTATTATACTATGCTAAAATAAAATATACCAGTAATTCTATAATAAATTTCTGAACAATAAGACATTTTAATGTTCCTTATGAATCTTAAATATAATATTAACTATCCCTATGTGATTAGTGCAGGCATGATAATATATTGATATAATATACTACTTATTTTTTATTTATAATTGTTATTTTTAATATATTTGTACACACACACACACACACACACACACACACACACAAAACGTTGCAGAATTCACTATCAATGGGAAGGAACCCAGCAGAACCAGTGACTTTTGACCATAGAGTCTTTACCTAAAGACAAAGGAAAGATACTTAGTTTATGTTGGTCCTCAGTGCCTCAGTTAACTCAGAATTAGATGTGATGATAAATAATCAAGGATATATATATATATATATATATATATACATATATATATATATATGTATGTATATACATATATATATACAATAAAAGTAAATATTAGATGGACTTAGGAAGAATATTTATATCTAAAATTCTCTCTCTCTACACTGAAATTTTTATATACTTGCCAAACACAGCTCAGTGCCAACTTCTTTCCTGATTTTTTTCCTCCCCTCAGCTTTGTTTGTGGAATTAAGATGTAATAATAATAATAACAATAATAATAATAATAATAATATATAAACATTAGAAATAAGATATATAATTAAAAACATAATTTGTTTATTTTAAAAATGTAAATTTAAAAAACACACGTTGTGAAATCTAAGTTTTTCCTGCTTTTGGCGGGGAGGGGAATCAGGAACCATTTCCTAGTGGTTATTGTTGATTTTTATTTTGTTTTTGGTCCACCTCCTTCTGAGAACTGTATCTTGAATAATAATAATTATTATTTCTGTTAGTTGATAATAACTAACATTTAGATTTATATTTAATATTTATAAAATGTTTTATATACTAACTCAATAAGTATGAGGCACTTAATTGATTTTTGTAATGTGATTAACTTGTTTATTAATTACTTAATTTAGGCCAGGAGGTTCACATGTGTAATTTGAAGTAATAATTTTTCCCCAATCAAAGACTGAACTTATTAAAAGCTTAACATACTAAACCTGCTTAAGAAGGGGAAAGCAAAAGGATCAAGACCCTAAGATGAAACCAGAAAAATGAAAAAAGCAGAGTGAAATGCCGGAGGACTAAAACCTAGGGTAATGTCTTTGGGGTACAGATAAAAGTATTAATTTTTGTAAGTAATGAATTTGTAAGTAATTAGTTATTGTAAAATGACAGGATTATATTAGATGATTTATAAACTTTCATTTATAATTTTACAAATTATATAAATTTATAATTTTAATTTGAAATTATGGCAATTTTGTGTTAAAGGGTCCTAAGAAATTTTATTGCCCATAAATTTCAATGGATAGCTAATCTGTCAATCATCTCTGGATAAGACAGGATTGATTTTAATTAAAAATCTGACTTCTGATACTGTTTGACAGCTTCATTGAATGACAAGAAGCATAGAAACTTTCATGTTCTCTGTCCCTATTCCTCTCCTGATTCCACAGGAGTATTAGTGCTCACTGCAGATATGACTCAAAATATGTCTGACTGTCTCCCTGATTACCTTGTAGTAACTAGCACATAAGGATGAGCTCTTATCGATGGGGCTCATACATCTACATACATCAATGCCTCCAGAGAACTCAAGGTGATTGTAATTCCAACAAACTCATTAACTGGTAGATTTTTGGTGGTATTTTTCCTTTTAAAATGTCAGGCAGAAGTCTTATTTTTTTCCTAGTAGCATTCTCAAAAAAAGACCATGATATCAGGAGGTGGTGCCCTGACAAGCACATGAATTGAATTTGAGTGGGCGAGGGGGGTACTGGGCTGAGTCACCAGCCTCACTTTCTCCTCCAGAGCCATCTGGATCCAGGGGCCAGATATGAATCAGGATGACTGGAGATGGCCCTGGATGTGATGCATTTGGGGTCAAACAGCTAATAGTGTCAAGAGTCTCAGGCAGGATTTGAATTCAGATACTGCTGGCTTCAGTGCCAGTGTTCTAGCCACTGAATTACTTAACTGCCACTTCTATCAAGGCACTGTGCATGTGTCAGAATGGGACAGTCTTGTAAGACATTTTCTACATAAAAGCCAAATTGATAATCATGTTTTACAAATAATAGTGATGAAGGAAGGAAAGATTGAAGGAAGGAACAACGAAGGAAGGAGGGAGGGAGTGAAAGAGAAGGAAGGAATGAAGAATGGAGAAAGGGAGGAAAGAAAGAAGAATAACTATTCAATTCGCCAACAAGTTGCCCAGATAGGAATCAAAAGTAGGTGGGGAAAGACTAGGTTTTTATTATGTTCACGGAGAAGATATTAATAATGAAACACTTCTTGCCTTTATTTTATCTGTTTTAATTATAAACCATTCCCAAAATAAGAGGCAACTTGGGTTAAAGGATAGAGTGATAGACTTGAAACCAGAAAAATATAAGTACAAGTATTTCCTTTGACATTTATTATCTATGTGAAAATTGACATGTCCTTCAATCTAAGTCTCTGTTCCCTTTTCCCTTATCTGTAAATAGTTTGAAGAAAATAATTTCTAAAATTCCTTCCAGCTTTAAATTGATGATTCTAGGAAATATAACTTCATAAATTTCTAAGAGAGTAAAGAAGGGAACTTAATTTTCTAAGAATTAATCTTTGGCATTTCAAAGCAATACCTTAGGTATTATTTTAAACTTGTCCATTTTATATTATTAATAAATAATTCTAATGTTAAAATACATTTATTTCCTAATCTTCTAGACCTATATTTTACTTTATATTAATGTCATATTTTTGTTATTGATGAATAGCCCTTATTTAGTGTTGTGTGGTTTACAAAAACACTTTTCGTTGTTGTGCGGTTTTGTCTGATTCTTCTTGAACCCACTGGGAGTTTTCTTGGCAGAGGCACTAAAGTGGTTTCCCATGTCTTCTTCCAGTTCACTTTATAGATGAGTATCATTTAGTATGCATTAATTCTTCTTCTTTTCAAAGTCCTTTTAGATAGGTGGCATTGTGCATTTTATAGATGAAGAAACTGAGGTTAAAAAAAGATATAGTATTCAATTTCCTTTCAGCTCTAATGTGTTTTTGTAAAAAAAAAATGCTTTCTTTGTTCAGATAACTTTAAAGGATGTGTGTGTATTTTTTTCCAAAAGATGCTATAAATAATTTTAGGGGACCAGGTAATCTTTGCTGATTTTTGTTCTTGATGGCAAAGGTGTCTTTTTCGATCTTGTTTTTCATGAATTAGGCTTGTCTCAAAAATTAGGCTATTATGTGTTTCAAGTGAGCAGGAATTATTTTACTTCTTGTACATAACATGAATGTTTGAAGGATACAGTGTACCCAGGGCTTGGGTTAGGACTAGCCGTGTGATTATGTTGATCTACAGAACTCCTGACCATAAGGAAACTCCCTAACTTCTTTACAACTTATAGTCATAGGGAACAGCCCAGAACACATAAAGCATAAGTGAACTTGCCCAGTGATACACAATCTATATTACGTCAAAGGTTTTATATAATACTAGATCCTCCTGGCTTTGAAGCTTTCTCTTATTCTTCTAGACCTCAGTATATTTTTCTGTTCACACTTATTTTTTTTGTACTTCATTTTAAGCATAATATATATTCACATATTAATTCTAATTCTTGAGAGGTCTCCCTAACAAAGTAAAACAATTCTAGGACTTAATCTGTAAGTGAATATATTTAATATCTGCGATATCCCTAATTGTTTATTTTTTTAAAAATTAACAAAAATCAATTGTATCTCCTGATCTATTGATTTTATGCATGCAGTATCCCACAATATATTGGTTAACTAGATAGATTTTATTTCTTTGAAAATCAAAGATTATCATAGCTAATATTTGTTTAGTCCTTCCCAAAATTCTTTGTAACTCCAGACTTTTCAGATCACTTTTTTATGTCAGTGAAAAGGAATGCTTTACTTTTTATAACAAAAAATAAACAAGTCTTCGAGAACTAAAATATAATACATTATATATAATGTATTAGAGGATTTTAAATGTTTCAAGGATGTGAAATTTTTTGTGCAGATCATTCTATATCTTTCATTTGTAATTAGTTTTCAAAGAGTATCTATAGTTGAAAAAGTCATTGAAAAACTTTCTAGAAAGGAGCCCTACCAAAATTAGCTAGGATAGTTTTCAGATGAGATCCATTATGTGGTCTTCATATGAAATGTGGGTTATTATAACCTACCTGTCAACAAATGAGTCAGGAAAATAAGCATTTATGAAAGACCAGAAAAGTGTCAGGGTTACAAAGAGAAGCAAAGATTTCCAGTACTCAAGAAGCTCACAATCTTATGGGGACGACATTAAAATAGTTGGTGTAAACAAAATGAATACAAGATAAATTGAGATAATCAACACTGTAAAAACAGTATCATGAAGAGGAGTCAGGATTAGCTTCTAGTAGGATGTAGAATTTCAGGTGGATCATGAAGGAAGTGAAGAGGTAATGATTAGAAGGGAGGGATTATAAGTGAAAATGGGCATTCAGAAAATGGTGAATTATTTGTAGGGATAATCGAAGATGTGTTTCTCACTGTATTACAGAATTTGTGAAAGTGAGTAAGGTAAGAAATATTTGGACAGGTAGGAGAAATTCCATTAGAAAGCATTTTAAATGCCAGAAGATTTATATTTGGTCATAGAAGTTCTGAAGTTCTATTGGAATTAACTGAATGGTGCAAGGCAGCAAGGAATTTTGGGAAATATGTGACTTGTTAGGTCTATACTTCAGGATGCTCTATTTAACAGCTGAGTTTAAGAAGGAGTGGGAAGACTATGGGGTCAGGGAATCCAAGCAGCAAGCTCTTATAATAGTCTAGGCATAAGGTGGTGAGAGGCTATATAAAGATGGCAGCATTGTCAGAGGAGAGAAGAGGTATACATGAGAGATACTACAAAGATGAAATTCATAGTCCTGGGCAACTGATTGGACATGGAGACCATTAGCTAAGAGAGGATGGGGTGTCAAAGATGACAGTGAGTGAGAAAGGGTGACTAGAGTATGGGATGTTCTTGAAAGTAATAGGAAAGTTCAGAAGGAAGTAAGGTTAAGGAGGAAACAAAATGAGTTTGAAATTAAAGTGTATGCTCCACGTACAATGCCCTCAAAAAACTCAGGGTCATTCCCTTCTAGATTAAGTCTTTGGAAGGTGACTTTAGTGAAATATATAGAATTTTAAGTAGACAACACGGTAAAATAATATAGGCCACCTTGGTCCAAATTATACCTTTGGGTTATACTGATTACCTGATACTAGACAAGTCATTTAACTACTCAATAATGCCAACAATTCTAATACAAAAATTGCAGAAAAATTAATGGTTTGATTTAGTAGTTTAATTCACATAAAACTCCCTTCACTGATAAAAAAATCAAATTGAACTTGAATTCATGCAAACATGTGTAGATGGGTGAGGATGCACACAGGTTTGAATACTATGCATGTGCATAAGCATAAGAACATGTAAAAATGACTAAAATGTTTTATAGAAATATACATGTATGCATATATGGAAATATTTCGCATGTATGTGAATGTATATATAATCTAGTCATATGGATGTGTGTATGTTTATGCATATATATAACTTTTATACTCCTATCTTATATATGCATATAACTTTGTTATATGTTTGCTATATATGGTATATATATTTTAAATAATTCCTTTTTGAGCATAAAATCTCAGATTTAGCAGAATTATACAATTTTTATCATATATACACTTAAAAATATTAAGACATTCAGATTATAATTTTGGTAAAATATATTGCAAATCTAACCTCCATTGCTTGTCATTAATAGCATTAATAAGTTACTTGATCTGTATAGAATGGTGAAATTTTCAAACTAAATATATTAAAATTTTTATTTTATTTGATATGTCTTTTTTCTTTGATTATTTAAAGATTGTTGATTTTAATATATGCATTTGTTTTCCCTGTACTTCTCAACTGGTTTCCTGAATTTATAAGCCTGGGAAGTCTTTCCATCATGTACTCTAAGTGTGGTAAAAATATAGAAATAATACAAAAAAAGGGGGAAAATATGATTCCTATAAAATACTGAAAACAATATGCAACTCTTTCCTTATTTTGAATTTCAAGACTTATTTTTATTTCTTCAAAAGAGAATAAAATGCTGCTGGCAAAAGATGGTATAGAATGTATGAAAAAAAGGAAAAGTAACTGGTGAGTATTTAGATTTGTAGTTTAAAATTATATTACACAAAATATTTTACATGGAGACGATGTAACCAGGTCTATAATATCAGTTAAATACACTCTAGACTTTCTTTTAAGAATTAAAAAATTTTAATTTAGTCATTTTATTCATATCATTAGAATTGGATACAATAATCAAAAGCACAAATTAATTTGAGAAACTTGTAATTTAATTTGGGAATAATTCTTATAGTAAAGAAATTTGAAACATTACCTTCGAATACTTTATTCCATATTTTACTGGTACACTGTTCTGTACTTCTATATGGAATTTTCAACCAAGTATTTTGTTCAGCAGTAGATAATTGGGAGGCAATTTTATAGTAAAGAAGAAATTTTAAAGTTTTATACTTTACTAGTACACTATTCTGTACCTCTGTATGAATTCATGAATTCAACCTAATGTTTTGTCCAGCAATTGATACATACATAGAAAACATAATTATCCAACATTCTACTACATAGAATTAAACAGCTCTTTTTACTACACGTTTATCACTATTCTTTTGAGAATGGGAAATAGTAAATTATCTGTGAAATAAATACTTCAAAGTTAAAAAAGACAAGAATATACATTCATGAAACTAAATTTTCAGAATAATATCCTTTAATCAACCCTGGTGCTTTATTTAAAAAGATAATTTTTTTTAGGTTTTTTTTTTTCCAGGCGAATGGGGTTGAGTGCTTGCCCAAGACCACACAGCTAGGTAATTATTAAGTGTCTGAGGTCAAATTTGAACTCGGGTACTCCTGACTTCAGGGCCAGTGCTCTATCCACTGTGCCACCTAGCTGCCCCAAAAATGTTTGTCTTATTTGAAATTAAGATAGGATTTCTCAAATGATAATATTCATAACTCCAAGGTAAGATTTTTAACAGTACAAGTTTGTTATTTGCTAACTTTTTTCTTATTATTGAGATGATGTTTTCTTTCTCAAAAACAGAAGTATAGATACCTTATTATACCTTTTTCACATATGTGAAATCCAAGGATTCTGCTGCTTATTTAATACTAATACATTTAATAATTATTTGTAAAACACCATATGTATGTTTGTATAAATAATCATCTAATTCTTACCATAATCTTTTATAAGAGGTATTGTCCATAATGCCTATTTTACCAATGAAGGAAAGAGACTGGACGATGAGCCAGTAAATACTAGAGACATTATTTAAAACCAGATATCTTCAATTGTATTTAATTGCAATATATTTGCAAGAATTTCTAAATTATCAATGTTTTCCTTAGAATTTTAGTTTTATTTAAACATTTTCAAATTCTTCATTGACAACATATACATGATAAGTTATATCAATTCAGTATTAATAAGATAAGGTCTAAATGACCCCTTTAGCCATCTCAAGATATTTCCAACCAACATTAATATTTATCTTATTTCCCTGAATTTTGTCAACTGAGAGTGCCTCATCTGAGCTGTTATACAAATATATTACTCTTGATTCTGGTCTTTCAACAAAATTTCCTCTATTTCATACTGGCCCTGCTCTAAGGATAGTATATTCTCACCTCCCACCTCTCTAATTCTTATGACAAACAAGGCAAAATTTGCACTGGTTATTGTTCCTATATTCACATCCTAATATAACTCAGTTTTATTTCTCTTTTTCTTTTCATTGAATCTTTTGTAATTCTAATAAATTGCTAACAAAATTCTCAGTCTATGATGGAATCCTACCTTCAAATGAGTAAATAAGAGATCATGGAATGTCTTCTTATTTCCCTAACCCTCATTTTTGTTATCACTAAAATGGAGAGAGAGAGCCCAACTCACAGGATTATTGAAAGGATTAAATGACATAGATAAACTATTTTTTAAATTGTTCAACAGTTTTTCAGTCATGTCCATTTACAGTACATTTTACAGTAGAGAAAACTGAGGCAAACAAGGTTAAGTGACTTGCCCAGGGTTATATAGTTAGGAAGTTTAAAGTCAAGATATGAACTATGGAAGATAAGGCTTCTTGACTCCAGGATTTGAACTCTATCCATTGCTCCCCCTAATTTCACACTATCCACTACACCATGCAACTATCTATTGTTAAAATACTAAAGCTTATATAAATACCAGCTATTATACTGGTAATCATTATTCTCTCATAATGGTTCATCTCCTGACAACAACTGAAACCTGGCTTCCTCCTGAGCATACTCCATCCTTTTACACTTATATAATAACTGTAAGCTAGAATTATTTCAGTAATCCATGGGAAAGATGATGGTGGCCTGAACTGAAGTGAGTATAATTCAAATGACAAGAAAGTATAAAATAAAATGTAGCAAATAATGGTTTGAAAGTAGAAGCAAACATCCCCATTCTAGTGAGGACCATATCACTCTAGAGAATTCAATATTGAACCATTTTTAGAAATAGTGGTGTTTGTTTGTCTGTGGGTTTCTCATTTCTCTGGCACTTCACTGTTAGCTCACATTCTAGTTAACCTACTTAGCTGCTTATCAAACCAGACATACTTTTGTCCAAGTCCTTTAGTGTTCAGGGAAAATTGAAGAATGGACAACTACATTTATTCTTTCTTTGCCATTCCAACTTTTTTGTGCCCTTGTCACAGTTCTAACTTCTGACTCCTCCCTTCCTTCAAAATGGCTTCTTTCTTGTTTCATGTCTGTCATACATTCATAGAATGTTGGAGCTAAAAGGGACCCATTCCTAAACAAATGTTCCCTAAGCAGCCTCTTCTGAAAGGAGTCATTTATTCTCCAATTAGAAACTTTTAACAATGGAGTATCTCCTAACTCCTGAAGCAATACATTGCTCATTGGGGCAAATAATTTTATCCAAATATCCCACTTGCTATGTTGAAAGGACACTAGTTCTCTCTTCTTTAAGAAGCATGATTAGTTACCTGAAAAGAAAGTGGGGAATCTTCACTATTTATTCTGCAGTAGGTAAGATGCTTGCAAAGGGTCAACCCTTAAAGGAAAAAAAAGTAGTGAAGGCAAAGATGCTAAAAATGTCATTTTCCAGAAACAATTTTACATATAATTATAATAATCATTTTGAGGTTGGAAACCTAATAACTGGAACTTTTGTATAATTTTGAACAATGAACAAGTGTATGTTGCCTGTTTGTACTGCATCTGAAAATAACACAGATTTTGTTTCTGACCTTAAGACAGAAATGAATCATTTTTATTGAGACACTTCTATTTTATCATCCAGCAACTGATAAAGTGGGTCAGTAACTGAAAAGGAGAAGAGACAGGCCTTGAAGGCAGAAGAAGAAAAGGAAAGCAACTGCCCCTTTATTCCTTGAGGACAGGAAAGTTCAGCCAAGTCCGGCTGAGTGGAGGTCTCAAAACTGAGATTTCTGCCTACTGCCCAACTGAGCAGATGGATCATAGAAAAAGAGCCAAATTAAGAGTTAAGAGAAATTCTTAGATACTGCACTGTCACCCTACTGAGTTGATTGGAAGAAAATCAACTTCTGGCAGCAGATTGGAGGGGAAAGTATCTTCTGCTGATTTACAGAACTGGATGAAGGAAAGGTATCTTCCTTGTTTCTTAATGTCAGCTAGAGTTTAAGAGAGCAGAAACCCTTAGAGGTTTTTCTGCCTTGCCCTTTCCTTTCACCTACGAGAGAAAGAGAAACTTGTCAGTGGTCATCTAAGATAGACAACCTTAGTATTGATGAAGACCCAGGTTTCGGGAAACTACTTTTACTACAAGAGTACAGTACTGACCTAGATAAAGGAAATCAATTCACTTCTCAGTACTCTACACAAATATCTATTATTATAAATTACACAGAATTTGCTATCTTTCATTAGTATAGGAAGTTCTCACTGGTCTTTGCCAAGAGGAATTAAACCACAGATACCATACCTATCTCTTTTGTAAATACAAATCTGTACAAAGTAATATGAAGAAAACCATCTCAAGGAAATAGTTCTTCCTATTGACTCTGAATACAAGGTAAAACCGACTCTATAAAATGTTTAACTTTCCTCCTCAATCTTTTTTAACTGCCATCTTCTAGAAATTCCTTATTTTAAGACATTTCCCCCACTAACTACCTTTATATCTAGTTTATATATACTCATTTATTTTTTCCCATGATTGAATATAAGTTCCTGGGCAGAACAGATTTCTGGCCTTTTACTGTCATATATAGACACATCATAAATACTTATTGATACATTGATTACCTTTGCATGAGGAAGCAGTGAATGACTTTTTTAAAATAAGAGTACAATTTTTTTCACAAATGAGAATAAGCAAAATATCATGATCAATAAATTGAGTTCCTCTAATAGAATGGTCTTGAGCTATCTCATGCAGAAGAAACTCACAAATATGGGCAATTAAGTTTATGATTATGGAAGGTTTTAAAACTATTTGATTCTTGGGACCCACTGACTGCTTTTCTACCATTTTGCTAATATTATGGTGAAAGAGGAGGGAGTCACACAGGACTGGGGGTCATTTTCTTTGTTTCATGAAACAACTATTCATCAACTAATAGTAGTATACTAACAATGTATTTTGGAAGTCCTTTCCTTTGACAGTGAACACAGTCTGCTTTTAGGTAAGTACAGAAATTCGTTTGGTTTAAATATGATGCACAGATTATTCACTTTTATTTTATCCCTTTGTTTAGAGAAAAAAAAAGTCTGAAATTTGTAGAAAACTATTTATCCATCCAATATACATTCCCCAAAATCAGAATGCAAGTATCTTCTAGAAAAGAAAGGTATTTAAAAATTAATACAAATGAAGTGAATTTAAATTTGGTTCTGCTTGATTAAAAATAGCTTTAAAAAAACTGCTTCTACTGCCACCTGCTGTGAGTTAATAGTTTTTCCCCCTTTTTGAGTTACAGCAATCTGTTATTCACAAAACCAAAATTTGTTCCAATTGGCAATAATTTTTAAAGACTATATGGTAAAAATTAAAGAGATACAGAACAAATTTTATGGAGATGTTTAAGGTATGATTTCTGAGAATTTTAGAAATAAAATATGCAAATTATTTTTTCATTTTTTACTTGTCAAACATTTTCTAACTCTTCCACAAAAATTAATATATGTCAGTTTAAATTATACAATCTAAATCACCCCATAGATAACAAATACATTTACACAGCAGGAAGTGAGTATCTCATTGGTGTTTTTGTAACACCTAGAGGGTTTAAATTTTTTTTCCATTTACCCTCCAAGAATATTTTTACATGAGTGATGCCCCAAAGAAATCTCTTCCTGAAGCATATGGTATTTTAAGAAATCACTGAAAAGCTAATCTGGCTGGAAATGTACCTCTTATCCAAAAAAAGAAGGAAGACCCTGAGGGCCCAGTAAAAATTTATGATGAAGAACATATATACACACACATACAAACATATAAACTGACAGACTCATACACACACAGAGAGGGTGAGAGACAGAGACAAAGAAAGAGGGTGAAAGTCAGAGAGAGAGAGAGAGAGAGAGAGAGACAGAGAGAGACAGAGAGACAGAGAGACAGAGGGAGGGAGAGAAACAGAGAATGTTTATTAAAACAAAATCCCATAAGAACATATTGAATACATTATTCTATCAAATATTGCCAGGTTAAAATAATATTGTGTTTGTAGAAATATATTGGTAAAAATCCTTAGTCAGTTTTAGTGGGAGAATGATCCTAAAGGCTTGGAACTCCCTCCTTTAAAATGTGAAGTAAGAATGATGTCATGTGTTTTGGTCAGAATATCTAGGCACTTGAAATGAGGAACTAAATTTCCTGAGATTTTCCTCTTTTCAGAGACTCCTTCTGATAATGTAAGAATAAAAACCAATAAAATCTTTCTGCAGCATACTTCCCCTCCCACACAAATGCTATTTTCCCCCTCTGCTTGGAAATAACAACCACAGTGCCAATCGAGGCTCCTTTTAATGGAACAGAATGTATCTTTTTTATTTTTTATTTTTTTGCTGAACAGATAGTGAGTCAAATGTAAAATAAAAGGAGTGATTGCTTGCTACACCTTATGGTTAGTAAAGGAATAAGGTAACATTCTTTTGGAAAGATCACTAGCTCTGGAGTCAGAAGACCCTGGCGCTCAAATGTGACCCCCTAATACTTGGTAGTTATGTTACAGTAGACAAGTCACCAAATAGTCCTGTGCACTGTATAGAAATCTGGACCTGAAGTTGGGAAGTCTTGAGTTCAACTGAAGCCTAACTTAATAGCAAATCGCTTAAGAGCTGGTTACCTCAGTTTCCTGATCTGTAAAATGGGAATAATAACAGCACTGGAGGTTGCTGTGAGGATCAACTTAGATAATGACTGTAATATATTTACTAAGTTCAATATAAAAATTGTCATTATTCTTGCTAGTTTACCTCCCTGGGTTAACCTCCCCCTCTCTTCTATAAAATGAGAAACTTTGATTCAAAGACTTCTTTGGAGTTCCCTTTGAAATCTAGACTTATGACATCATTTATCCTTCATGCCTGCCTATCTTAATACCATCACCCTATCTTGCCTATTTTTATCTCCTTCCCAGAGGAGATATGTATGCTGCACTGTACTTGAGACTTTCCTTTAGACAAATAGAATTTAAGTCATTTTGAAAGAAGTAAATGTAAACTTCATAAGGACCTTATATAACATCATCTCCTCTCATTAGGTTTTAAAAGTATTAGATATTGGTTAAAGAAGGCTAGACAAGAAAAATTCAGAAATAATTGAGCTCAAATAAGCCAGTGTTTTAGAAATCTAAAAACACAAATTAACTAGAAAAACTGCTAAGAAAGATAGAAAGAACCCTCACTTAAATTAATCTAAGGACAAATCTCTCTTCATATTCCACAATTTAAATTCAAAAAGATTCATGACTTGATTATTAAAGTTTACACCATTAAAAATGAAGAAGTTGTTGATAAACTTTTTATAATTATCAGTCTGAAATGAATTCTCAACTGCATAGATGCATTTAAGAAAGATAAATAATATTGGTTACATGAAACTGGCATCTGCATTTACAAATTTAAGAGCTCTAGAATAAGAGGGAAATAGTTCATAGGGGAATGAGAGAAGAAAGGGAGAGGTAATCTTTTTATTAACCATCCTTGAAAAGGTTTTGATATCCAATGTATACAGGAAATTTAGAAATATAAAAGACCAAAAGGTATTTCCCAGTAAATAGACAAAGATAAACAAGACATCTCAAAAAAGAAAAATTGTAAATTATTAAAAAATATACAAAAGAATGCATCAAATCACTAATAAAAAGATTAATGTGTTCTTATTTGATCTCATATGCTACAGATTGGCAAAAATGATTAAAGATAGGAATAGGCAATGCTGTAAGATTTGTAAAAAGACTAGCATACTACATAAATTCATACAGTCATTATGGAAAGAAATTTGTAGTTATTCAGATAAAATAACTAAATGAATTGTACTCTCTGACCTAGAAATTCTCTGTTAACCAGATATTTCAAGGAGGTCATGGATGAAAAGAAATTTTGCATGTACCATAAAATATTTTTAATACTTTTGGGGGAGTAGAAAAAATAAAGATGTACAATAACTGGGAAATGGTTTAACTGTTAGAGGGAAAGTTCCAAAAACCATTTAACTGTGGTCAATAAATGTAATAAATTACAACTTTGTTGTAAGAATTTGGCAGTATAGGGTACAATTAAATGGTGCAGTGGATAGAGCACTGGCCCTGGAGTCAGAAGGACCTTGAGTTCAAATGTGACCTCAAACATTTAATACTTATTTAGCTGTGTGACCTTGGGCAAGTTACTTAACCCCATTGCTTTGCAAACAAGACAAGAAATAACCAGCATGAATAATGTGGTACCACATGGAGAACTTATACAGGAATAGATGTGAAGCAAAGTAGAGTTAGGAAAATGTGATATACAAAGATGGTAATATGTAAATATAAAGAACAGTAACCACAAAACAATTGAATGTTATGAACTTATTTAAAAAAACTTAAACTCTTCCCAATAGAAATAGAAGATGTGTCCCACAGCACTTTGAGGAAATAAGACACCATAAGAAAGAAATATTGCATATCAATATTTTTTCAGAATATTTTTATCTCTTTTAAAATTATCAGGGATTTCTCTTCTGTAAGGGTGATATGGAACAATACAAGGGAAAATATAGACAATATAAAGATAAACTATATCAAAATTACATTTAAAAAATAAATGAGGATTTTAATATTTATAGGAGCTAACAGAGTTATGAAGATGAAAGGAGATCATATGTATCTAAAATGTATTGTACTCTTAAAGATAGTGTATAAATGACAGATATTTAATTTTCTTATTGTGTCTAGCACATAAGAAGCACTTGATAACTTTCTTGAATTGAAGTATGACAAACAAAGGTCTTTAACAGAGATCGGGCAAATTATGGCTCACAGATCTCATCTTGAATTACACAAAAATAGGTATGTTCTAGATTTGGCCAATGGGCAAAAATCTGCTGACCTCTAGTTGATAAAATTAAGATAAAATGAAAACAATGTTGATAAAGAGAAGCAGGTTATGTAGTAACATAATATTTATGTCATATTTAGGGCTAATTAAAAATTTATTAGAATATTGTGGTATTGTGTCCAGTTTTAAATTCCATAATATATGAAGTAGATTAGTTTGGAGCAGAATCTTAGGAAAGTCATAAAGATAAAATAAAGCACATGAACATAAAGGAACTGATACTCTCTTGATACTAAATTAAATTTCAATTTATCCAGTTACCAAATTAAATATCCTGGTACTAAAAATTATCAAAATAATATATAATTTGAACAATTCATTTAAAAAGAATAGTTTCTATCCCTAGCCACCATGAAGGTTACAGCAAAAGGAAACCATGTTACTTTTCTTCTTATACTCATTAATATATTTCTTCTTATACTTATTAATAGAATAATCTATAATCAAGGAAGGTTGTAAAGTTTCCCTTTAATAATATTTTCCATCTATTTAAGGTTATTTTACGGTCTGTTCAAAAAGGGTAGGTCATCTAAAAGTTATTATATATTGATTTTTCTATTCCCTAAAAGTTTTTATATGTCTTTTATCAAGTCAGGTCAAGACTTTTTTTTAAAAGCACACACTATGTGCAAGACACTGTGCTAAGGGCTAAGGTTACAAAAAGCCAAAATCCCTGACTTTAAGGAATTCATAATCAATTGTCTCATAATCTAGTAGATTATACTTCTTAATGCCTTACCGTGATATAGAAATTACTCTGCAATTTTGAAGACCATATGTGTGTGTTTTACATTGTTAGATTCTACCAGGTTAAGAAAACTTTAAGAATCAATCATTCAGAATTAATTTTTAAGTGCCTCTCACATTATGTACAAGGTTGTGTTAGTTGCCTAAACAGCTTTTTAATGTACTTGTTGTAGAGGCCGTTCAAGCAAGTTTGTGGTCAGGGGGCCAGTTACTGGCCAAAATAACTGGAGCTCTGTTGAGCCTTGAGCTGAAAGCTTCCACGGAACTCTGATTTGATAACACAACTGCATCATTCTTGGCCTCACTATTTGGTAGGCCCTGTTTCCGAACTTCTTGACCTGGGTCACATCCTGCTGGGTTAATTCCTGCCTATAAGAATGTTATGTCATTGTTTTTATCCTGTATGCTAATTTTGTGGTTTTCTTCTATAAGAACTGTTTAATGTTTTCAATAAATGGCCCTGTCAGATGTCCTGATGACACCCCCACCTGAGTGTAATGTATTTTCTTTTCTCTCCTGAGCCGAATACATCCCCTGGTGGACAGGGGATCGCTACAGTGTTTGTAATAACAAAACCAAATTAAATTGGTAGAGACACTATAACTGAAGCTTAGTCACCAGATGATGAAGTGAATTCTTTGTGTGTTTATGTGTATGAGAGGATTGGTGGAGGTTAGAGGGAAAGTTCCAAAAACCATCTAATATTGTATATAGAAATTACAGTTCATATTGATGAAGTAACTGCATATCTAGAAGAAAGCACCTTACTCTGGGAGAGTTAGGTTCATGTGTCTTATTATTCAGGAAAGATCATCAACAAATTAAGATTCTAAAATCATCAAACAGGAAATTCCAATAAACATGGATAATAACAAATTTACTTGTCTTTTACCATGTTAAATTTGAATAATATATTTAGATGTGAATGACTACCTCATGATGTAATTAGATAAGATTTGATCTTGAATTCAGGAAGTCTTTGGTTTAAATCTTATCATATACTGTCCATATAAGTTGCTTATATTCTCAGTAACTCAAGAAATATTCTAAAATTAAATAAACCAACAAGGTGATGATTTACATTGGCAGAAGTCCTCATTATTAGTTCCCTACGCTCTCAGATCTGATTTAAAAAGAAAAGGAATAAAGGAATGAATAAAGTACTATTTATTTAATACAGAGAACTGAAAACTGAGAAATTTTCTAAAATTATAGGCAATATTAATTCAACACAATTGCCTGAGCTCTACATGTTAACACATATAGCAGGATTATAATCAAATTGATAGAATTTTGAATGTGAATTTATAAACTGAATCTGACTGGCTTTCACTCTAGTCTGTTACTAATAACAGAATACCACAGAAAATAGATTAAACAAGTTTAATGTGCAATGGGGAGAAGGGATTGTTTTGTGGGGGGAGACTTTAATTGAAACTGATCACAGGGGCGGCTAGGTGGCACAGTGGACAGAGCACCAACCTTGGAGTCAGGACTACCTGGGTTCAAATGTGAACTCAGACACTTAATAATTACCTAGCTGTGTGGCCATGGGCAAGCCACTTAACCCCATTTGACTTGCAAAAAAACCTAAAAAAAAAAAAAAAGCAAAAAAAGAAACTGATCACAAACAGAATATCTACACTGGTTGAAAAATTCCAAGATTTAATCCAAACTGCCTATTTCACCTAGTGAGTATGGGATTTTACTAAAAGGAAGGAAACTGTACTGAAATACAGAGACTTTCCCAGAGGAAGAGAAGTATCAGTGAAAGAAACAATTAAGACTAATTGACCCAGCAGGGGGGTAGAGATGGAAAATTATGTCTAGTCAATGGGAGGGTGTCTGCATGCATAAGATGAACAGATGCCTCTTTTTTAGTAGAGAATTCTGGGAGGGAAGTGTTCCTACTATAAATCCATATATTTATTTTTAGCTACTAAATTTTCATGATCCACTCTCATCAAACTTGGAAAAAATCACATCCTTTTGTTTAAGACAGGCTTATTTTTTGGAAATTCAAACATGCATCTATACCTTAAAGGTCACAATAGAAATTTTAATTTCAGTGTATGTGAGTGAAAATGTTTTTAATCTAGATTCTTAAATATTTAATATCAATGTTTTGTTTCTAGTAACAGGTAGAACAAAAGATAAAGGAGAAATTTCAATTACACATGTAAATTTTTGTATCTTAGAATTGTTTGTCTTAAATTTTATACACAGAATTGAACATGAGTATCTTAGGGGCTGTCTATTCCATTGAATTCAATTGAACAAGCATCTGTTAAACATTTGCTGTATACTAGGCATTATTCTAAGTTCTTATGATACAAAACTCTAAAAGAAATCAGACTTTCCAAAAAGAAGCTCATATTCTAAAATATTTTTCTTTAATCAAGTTATTCCTTAGTATTCTGTCACTTTAAATGTAGAAAATTAATTCAAGGCATATATGAAGTAATTTTTTCAGTAAAGGGAAAAATGTGTTATAGGTTTCTGATGGGAGGTTGTCATTAATCCAATCCAGTAAACATTATACTAAGCATCTATTATGGGCTATTCATGAGGATATGGTTTATAAAAAGATAGTTCCTAACCTCAGGGAATTTATAATCTAAAGGAGATGACAATAAATCAAAAGCGACAGGAGAGCAGAAGTAGGCTACCTAGCATTGGGGACAGTTTATTATATGTAGTTGCAACATGACCAAATAGCAGAAGCAAAGTAGAACAATCTGAGAGAGTCTTCTATAAAGAAAGGCATTGAGAAATGTTTGATGTTCCACACTTTAGCCCTACAATCACGGAGATGGTATCAATCTAGCCTTAAGTGAGCAGCACAATGGTTAGATGGGAATTGGGGAGATTATTAAGTGAGGAACATCTTGCTCTGTGCATTTGAAACTTGGCAGATGAAAAATGTAGGTTTACCTGATAGTATGAAGAAAAGTTGAGGGAGGAGTTCATTTCAGGCTTTGGATGATATTCCATATAAAAGGCATAGAAAGGAAGATGTGATATTACACAAGTATTGGTATGTTGATCCATTTGGCTGAAATATGAAAATGTGTGGGAAAAGGATACTATATGATATACCTATAAAATGTATATGTAATTTTTAAGGTAATTATTTTAGCTCACTCAAATTTCAAAGTGTTGCATAGCATACTTACTTTAGTTGGTAGGAAGAAATACTAAGTATTTTATTCTGAACAACTGATATTCCTTACTATTGTCACACTAAATTAGTGTATCCTTTTGGGAAACTTAAAAATACCAAATTTAATGAATCTGAAATCAAGTTCTTGGGATAACTTAATGTAAACTATATCATTTATGCTATCAACTAAGAATTTCCCAGCTTCTCTTTTTAAGGATGGTATGAACTTCTAGATTACTGATCATCCTGCCATTACTTAACAGTTTTCCCTTTTGTTGTTATTTTTGTTGCCATTTGTACTTGTGCCAACTTTCCATGACCCCATTTTAGTGTTTTCTTGGCAAAGATATCAGAGTGGTTTGCCATTTCCTTCTCCAGCTCATTTTACAGAAGAGGAAACTAATGCAAATGACTTGCCTAAGGTCAAACAGCTAGTGTTTGAGGCCATTTGAGATTTGAATTCAGAAAGATGAGTCTTCCTGACTCCAGACACAGCATTCCATTCACTGTACTTCCTTTCCTATCTGCCCCCTCTTTTCTCATCTGAATCAAGAGGCTAATATCATGAGCCAAATAGTTATGACAGTGTTCTGTAAATTTTCATGATCCCAATTCTTTTCTTTCTGAGGAAATGAGGAAAGTGCTACAACTTCTTATTTTTCTATTCCTGATAGGACAACTAAGATGTCTTGCTCTATCCTCTGGGCACCATCTCTAGTAGTTCTTATCTATGTTTTTCACTGGACTGCAAATATTATGGAGGAGAGAGGGAGACTGCTGACTTTGCAAAGTCTACCTCACTTTATTCCAATTCACTTGCAAGGCAAAACATCAATCACCCTCCTTATGTCATTGTTCCTCTTTGAGAACAAAGGACAAACATATGAAAAGCATTTACACTCTTTTTTCAGTAATAATTTTCATGTATTCAGAAAATAAGTTGATATTTGTTTTTTTTTCCCCCTGGATTTATGATTGCTTTATTTCCTTATTTCTTTTTGAACATTATAAAAAGTAGTTAGAGAAATGTTCTCAAGGTGATGAAGACTGAGTTTACACAATACCATCAAAGGGACCACAGGCAAGCCATGGTATCTTAATATGATCCCAGTCAACTCTTTCAGACTTTAACTTGTAGACTTTTTTTGGTAAACAAAATTCCCTCACTGACAGTTTTTTATATTAATAAAACCATAAGTTGGATCTAAAAATACATAGGAATAAAAGAGAAAGTATAATGTAAAGAGTATGAAATTTGTTGACAGGAGACCCCCAAGTTCAAATCTTGCTCATATTTGTTAACTGAGTTACCCTGAACTGTTCTTATTATCTTTCTGAGGCTTATTTTATCTCCTCTATACAATAGGGGAAATAATATATTTATTACCAATTCAAATTATTTAGAAAGCACTTTGCATAACTTAAAATCTTATATAAACATCAGGTGTTAGTAATAGTATTAAAACTTAAAAATCATGGTTCTAAAGTATCACTCTCCAATCTGAAAAGATTTTATAAAAGTTCTGAGGATAATTAAAATTCAGATACTATTATAGGAATATCAATTCTTGTTCAAATGCTCACATAAATTTCAAGTTTAAACATTAAAAATACAATTGAGATCCATTCCAAAGAATATACCTAGAGATTTACAAAGATAAAGTGAAATAATTGAAAGAGAGTAGAGAGTACTGAAATCGATTTCATGATAACTGAGTTTGAATACTACCATAGACAAGGCTCACTTAAATTCACTTAAAATCATTTTAATTTTTTTTTAATTTATTTAAGGCAATGGGATTAAGTGACTTGCCCAAGATTACACAGCTAGGCAATTACTAAGTGTCTGAGGATACATTTGAACTCAGGTCCTCCTGACTCCAGGGCTGGTGTTCTATCCACTGCACCACCTAGCTGTCCCTCAACTGAACTCTTAAACACTTAAGGAACAAATTATCCATGATTATAGCCACTGGGATGAGGATCTAGAATACCAAGGATAATAAGGATCCACCACATGTGTGTGTGTGTGTGTGCAGATATGTATAAGCAGATATACATATCTAAGCTTGCAAAATATTAGTTATGCTAAGTATTGTTATGTTGCCTTTTCTTGAAACACAGGATACATTTTAAAAAACTGGTTATTAAATAAAGGAAATCTTTTGAACAAAGTTTGTTATAACATTCCATTCAGAGGACTATAAATCACAACAATTTGATTTTTAAATTTCATTCTGGACTTGAGAATTTTATAAATTACAATGACAAATTTTGTTTAATTGTAGATCATCTTTGTCTTTCTCTCTCTCTCTCTCTCTCTCTCTCTCTCTCTCTCTCTCTCTCTCTTCTTCCCCACATATCCAATGAGTTCCCAAATCTTTTCATTTCTAGCTGATCAATTTATTCCATTAAAATCCTCTTCTTGGGGCGGCTAGGTGGTGTAGTGGATAAAGCACCAGCCTTGGAGTCAGGAGTACCTGGGTTCAAATCCGGTCTCAGACACTTAATAATTACCTAGCTGTGTGGCCTTGGGCAAGCCACTTAACCCCATTTGCCTTGCAAAAACCTAAAAAAAAATCCTCCTCTTTCTATTCATACAGTTGCCATTGTAGTTCAGGAACTCATTACCTTTCCCTGGACAACTGGAATAACATACTAATTCATCTTACTGATTCTAGTTACTCTTACTTTGATACATTCTACACATCGCTGCCAAAGTAATTTTTTTAATGTCCATTCTGAGTATGTGTCTCCTTAATAATTCCAATGTCTCTAGATTGTCTTTAGGATCAAATAGAATACTTCTGATTGTCATTGAAAGCTCTTTACATCCTGACCATTCCACTTTTTCCTTTTTAGATGGGTATATTCCACACTCAGCAATACAATGCTCTTTTTTTTCTTCCTTATATCTGGAATGCTCTTCATCTTGACCTTTGTAAATATCCAACTGCCTTTAAGATTGAGCCCAAATGTTACATTCTGTAAAAAACCTTTCCTGATCTCTCCCAACTATGTGTTTCTTTTCTCCTTCTTTTCTTCCATCATCAGTAAGCCCCTGATATGAACCTATTTATGTATATGTTATTTTCTCATGTAGAACATAAATTCATCAAGGCAAGGCACTTAGTGCTTAGAATGCAGTGAACCAATTACTGTGTTTTGATTGATTGTTACATTTATATGCATTAATTTAGTGAGCAGTAAACAATAGGTGTCAACTTGGCAATCCAGAGTCATTGAGTTAGCTAGCCTATGAGTAAGTAATAATATGAATAGGTAATAATAACCAACATTCTAAACTGCTTTCAGTAAGGACCTGGTATGGGGAATTTGGATATGTGAAAAAAGTAAATTAGAGGGCTATTGACATAGAATCATATATTTAAATATAAAATGTATTTTAAAGATGATCAAATCCCAATTCTGTATTTTCCATATGAGGAAACTGAGCTCTAGAGAAGGAAAGTGATCTGTTTTAATTTCACAAAGGTAGTAAATAGCAAATCTAGTTTTACACTGAATCTCTAAATCTCCAACTATGTTTAATAAACTAAGTTAAAGGCTGGATGTACAAAAATGAAAATGATCCACCTACATTTGTGTCTCTGGAGAAATGTAACTAATTTCTTTATCAGCAGGAATAATGGCAAACAAATACATAATTTACTCAACCCAAATAAGGATAGTCATTCAAAATAGACAACTTGGGAAGCTATATCCAATTGGATTTTTGATTTCCAGGCCATTTTTGGAATTTTCTTTACTGGATTCACACCTACTGACTTCTAATATTTAATCTCTTCAATCCTGGCAATTCACCTTTAAGCTGACTTTGAGGTCTAGTCAGTAAGGCAGATAATAAAACTGGAAATTTCACCAGTGTAACACTGTCCCTCATACTATTTCTGAAGGCCATTCTTAGAAATGAGTTCCAAAAATACTTCAATAATTGAAAACATCCTTGAAATAAACATAGAGCCTCCCAAGTTAGCTACTTATAAGAAAAGTCTTTTTGGGGGATGAAAAAATCTATAAACAAGTCTCAATGAGATAGAGACAATAAAGGTGTTACTCATAAGCCATTTGTTGGGAGAGAACTGACAAGGAGCCTGATTATGTGAATGGAAAAGGGAAAAAGGTTTGTGAAATGTTATCAAAAATGAAATAAATGTTGCAACTTATTGGATATATGGACAGAGGGATTAACCAAGGATGACTCCTAGATAATCACTGTGGAAAAATAGTGGAGTTCTTGATAGAAAGAGGGATGTTTGGAAGAAATTTTTTGAGGGAGAAAGATAAACAATTCCTTTATGTATTGAATTTCAGATACTTCAGGAACTTAAAAGTATAGATATCCTATAAGCAGTTAAAATTATAATTTAGGAGACAGATTAAGACCTTGCTTAAAGTAAGTGCTTTATAAGAGCAAGTATTTTTGTTTTGTTTGATGCAAAAAAGTCAAATTGCCTTATTTTCATACTGTATAGTTTTCTTATTTAGAGAAAACCTGTAAATGGCTAGGATAGGGCTGGGGAAAAAGAAGACAGAGAAGGCATAGAGAGTGCAGGAAATTAAAGGGGAAGTGGATAGGTTAGAGTTATTATTGAAAACAACTAAACAAAAATGAATATCTTGTTCACTTTAAAGAATTAGTGAAAATATCATTTCCATAGCCATACTTCAGTTCCCACTCTCCCTTCTGTGGTTATCTAATATGAAACTTTTTACTGGTTTATAGTCTTTATCATCCCAGTTCACTACTGATAATATCCAGGAGTGAATTACAAAAGCAAAAGAAAATGTGGTAAATAAAATTAATTTAAGTTTATTGATTTCTGGGTTTATTTAGTGATGAAGACTCAGGAGACATCCTTAGCACATAAAATCTTGAGACTATGATTTAACTTTCGAGAATAACATAACACTTTTAGTCCCAAGTCAAGTTCCTCCCGATCATTTTTTTTTTTAGGTTTTTACAAGGCAAATGGGGTTAAGTGGCTTGCCCAAGGCCACACAGCTAGGTCATTATTAAGTGTCTGAGACCGGATTTGAACCCAAGTATTCCTGACTCTAAGGCCTGTGCTTTATCCACTATGCCACCTAGCCGCCCCACCCCCCATCGTTCGTTAAATAAGAAAATAAATATATCTGATCTCTGTTAGTCAAAAACTACTGGTAGTAGTTCTTGACTTTTTTAGAAACATTTTTTTTTCCTTTCACAAGAGGTTGTTGATTTTTGTATTGCCCATTTTTTTCCAGTGGGTACTACATACAAAAGACAATATCTTTGTAATTGTGTGTGTGTGATATACTTAGGCATTACAATGTTTTCTTTTTCTTTTATTTTTATGTGAAGTAGTTAAGGGGAGGAAGAGAGACAGAGGTCCAGACTTATGATTTCATTGAAGAAATTCTCAAGGCAGAAATTCCATCTATCAACCCAGAATCTAATAGATCATCAACTATTCTTCATCTTACAAGTCTTGGAGAGTTAGCTAGAACTACTTAGAAGCTAGAGTATTTACCCAGCATTATTTTATTTCTGTGTTTCAGAACTGGGACTAGAACTCCAGTCTTTCAGGTTCTGAGAGATACTGTCTAGTTCACCCAGTTCCCTTGAAGTAGAAAATAAACAATCCACTAAGATTTTAATTAAATAATTTTTAAATTTTAAATTTAAATTTAATTTTTAATTTAGTTAGGGAGAACTAGACTGAAAGAGACACATTTAAAGAAGTCGTGACAAATGATTTAAAATATGTATATTTATATACATATATGTACATATATATTATAGTAATTAGTGCAAATTTCCCCCTACTCATCCATTTAACTTAATCTACATAACAAAGACATACACAAAATATCTTTACACAAGTGAAAAGCAATATTAAAATGCATTTTTGTTAATTACTGTGTCATAATAAACAAATGTAAAATGAAAGGTAAATTTAATATACACAGTACTGTATTATAAAATTAACACTGGTATGCAGGATGTTACCTCTTCTCTACCCACTGCACTAGTCTTTATGCACTGGCTGTGCAAGCTTTTATGAAGCTATCAAGAGGTGTTGGGATAGCAGTTCTCTTTTCACCTCTCATAAATCTAATGATAGCAAGCAACATTAGCCCCAATTACTCTTTAAACTTTTAAAAATCTTAAATTATTTTAATCCATCTTTCCAATACAAGAAAAGAGATTCACTCAGATGATGAAATGCTTCTGCCAACTTTTCACTGTGAACTTTTTTTGGTTTGACCTCAGTTCTGAAGCTTCCTCTTCCCTCTTCAATCTTCCCAGACTGAACTAACAGCTCAATCAGATCCTTATTCCACAGTTCCCGGTGAGTCTCAATCAACTCCTCCACATCATTCTCAACCACTTCTAGCTCCAATTCTTGTGCAAATTTTACAATCTTGTTACTCCTTTCTTTGAAGTTTTCATCTTTGTAACAACCAAGACAATAGAGACTGAATTGTAGGCAGGGTTTTTTTTTGCCTCTGTTAACATCTTTCCATGCTTTAGCAATATTCTAGATTGCATAATAAATATTATAGGACTTCTAGAAATCTTTAAGAGTCAAGTTCTTATTTCCATCGAAAGCTACAACTCCTTTGCGAAATGTAGTGCGTAAATAATATATCTTGAAATCTACAATCACCCACTCCCTGATCCAAAAGTTATAATAATTAGATAGTGTTAGGGAGAAGGTAGGCTGTTTTTCCATTTTTATTAAAATCATCCAGATGAGGAAAGTGACTGGAGCATTATCCAAAATATGTAAAATCTTAAAAGTTAATGCCATTATCATTATAAAAGCTTTTCCACTTCAGGAATGAAGCAGGGAGTTAACACACATTTTTCTTCTCCCCCCCCCTTTTCTTTTTGATCTTTCTCTATTTTAAATATGAGTTCTTCTGCCAGAGTGGAAGGAGCACTATCTCAGGTTTTTTGTGCCAGTGGCAGCAGACCCTATATGTTTACCTGGTGCTTTGCTGAGGTTTCCCTGAAGCCCAAAAAGGACCCTTGTTTGTGGTGCTGTGTGGAATGTGGTAGAGAAGGCTGTGGCTTCTAGAACCATAATGAGTTTTAAACCTTATCTGCTGCTGAGCTGTGGTCCTAGGGGTCCTAGCCTGTGTTGAGGCTGGTGGGGTGTGTCTGGGTTTGCCTGGAAGCTATATGCCTTCTTGGGGCTATGCCAGTCCAACAGGAGTTGTGCTGATGCACACAGAGGTCTAGCCTCAGAGCTGGAAGCTGTGGTAACACCAAGGCCCATGAAGTTCCTGGTGTTGAGTTTTCTTGCTCTATTTGGGGTTTAGGAATTCCCAGTGGTTTGCCTCTATCCTACGGCACATTCCCTGCCTTGGACTGCACTCTGCCTTTAGCAAATGAGGGGGACCTCTCCTGCTTATTCTCCAAGTTTCCTGGGCTAAAAGATTCTTTCACCCAGTCCTCTTTGGTGTCTTGGGGGCACAGGAGAGTTATGGTGACTCTCTGCTTATTCCACCAGCTTGTTAACTGGGAGTCCTTAAGATGCATAAGCCTTTTTTAAAGATGAAAGCTGTCCATGCCTTAAGGTTAGGGAAATAAAGCACAGTTAGTATTGCCTTGTTTGTCCCTTTCATTCCTCTGAGATTTTCTGACTTGTGCACAAGAACACATTTTATTTTGTAAATCCTAGCTGTTGTGATTATTGTTGCTACTGTTACCGCTTCTGCTACCCCTATTATTGCAGCTCCATGGTTGAATGCACTGGCCCTGAAATCAGGGGGACCTGAGTTCAAATTTTACCTCAGACACTTAACATTTACTAGCCCTGTGAACCTGGCAAGTTACTTAAACCTGATTGTCTTCCATCAGGGTCATCTCCTGATGTTCTCATTCATAACTGATCATATCTGACCAGGTGGCTCTAGAGGAGAAAGTGAGGCTTGTATCTAAGCACAGCATCCCCCTCACTCCAATCCAATTTATTTGCATGCCAGGGCATCACTTCCTGATGTCATAGTCATTTTCCAGAACAAATGCCAAATAACAAAACTACTACTGCTACTACTACTACTAGTAGTAGTACTAGTACTGTTGCTACTACCATTAGTATAGTTTCTATTACTATTCTGTTTATGGTGCTGTTCAAGTTGAGAAAAGGGGTAGAATATCAATATTTGAATAAGCTCAATCTAAAAAATTGATCTAATAATAACAATGTTTATAGGAACAATCTTGAAACAATATAGGGCATTTTGGTGTGGAAACTCCCTCCACCTTAATATTAAGTCTCAAATACTTGATTGAGGTTCCAAAATTTTAAGGAAATTTGCTCATAGTCACACAAATAGTAAGTATTACAATCAGTTTTAAGTTCAAATGTTTGTGATCCAAAGTCCAGCATTCATTTTATATAAGAAAAAAGTTTAATATGTGTATGTGTGTATATACACAAACAATTATTTAAAAACAGGTTTTAAGGTTATAATATTTTTATATCTTTTTTAAAAATCACATTTGTACATCTGAAATATAGATTATTGTCTTTATTTAACCTGTATGAATATTCCAAGGCATTCGAGAATTGAACTATTGTACTTTGCAACACCTACATTTCATTTTCTCCAAAAGCTGATGAAAATAAACCCTGCATTTGCAGCTATTTTACTGTATTTTACTTCAAAACACTATGCACTATGACTCAGACTTTTGCAGATGAGGCATTTTATTCTTTAAAATCTCTGTACTTTTAGAACAAAGCATAAAAAGAATATGATCATGGTTGATTTCTTTTTCTTTCTCACATCATTTATTGTGACTCATAACCTTATGTAGGTTCGAAGTGGCCCACCAACTAGAGTTATCAAGACAACAAAAGATATGTAGAAGGATATGAAGTAGGTAACCTGACAATATACTGGAAGATGTTTCTCAAAATGCATAGCTGGATAAGACTGCTTTGTCAGATATGATTCTTATTTACCTCCTCACTAAAAGGAAGCTATTTTTATAGTTTTTTGGTAGCTCTGGTTATGTATTCAGAGACCAAGGGGCTTGTACCAATTTCTCAAGCTGGCTTTGTGACTGCCTACAGTTATACACATCACCTCAGAAATTAGAGGAAGCATGGCTCGCTTTGGACAGCTAGGTGGCACAGTAAACAGGGTTAAGACTTGAAATGGGGGAAGACTCAATTTTATTCATTCATATATGGCCTCTGACACTTACTAGTCCTCTGATGTTGGGCAAATCACTTCACCCTGCTTGCCTCAGTTTCCTGAAATGCAAAATAAACTAGAGAAGGAAATGATATATCACTCCAATATCCCTGCCAAGAAACTCAACATGTCTGAAAAAAAAAACAACTGAAGAGCAGCAGCAGCATGGTTCTCTCTAAACCTGAGTAAATAGAGTCTATAATTTTATCAGAACAATTCACTGAATTAAGCAACTATACCTTGTATTAAGTGAGCAAATAATAAGTTCCCACTTTTTTGCTAGCCACCTGTGAAAGTCAGAGGCAACATATAATAGTCCCTACTCTCAGGATTCTTAGATTCTATCAGAAAAGAAAATGTGTAAATGTGTTTATATGCAAAATAAATACATGAATATAAGACAATCTGGATACTAGCACATAGGGGACAGGAGGAATCATTAAAGGTAGTTTGAAAGTAACTAGAAATTTTGAGAGATAGGAAGAAAGTAAAATTCAGGTATGAGGAACAATCTGTGTTCTCCATATTTTCTGTATTTTATTCCCCTGATGAATTTTCAGGAATTGATTTCATATTATTCACTTATACCTCAAAAGTAGTTTGCATATTATATCATTGCTCTAATCTTGAAATGAAAAGCTTTATATAATGTTAAAGGAAGCATCATGAAGCAGATGGGAAGTTAGTCTGGGAGTTAGGACTATAACAGATCACCTGTAACAGGATATGAAGTACTCATTCTGATGAAATCAATCAATAAGCATCTATTAAATAGATATTATGTTTCAGGCAATGAGTGGGACATGGAGAGTGCAAGTACAAAGATGAAACACTCCCTGCTCTTCAGGGAATATCAGATCATGGGATCAATGATGTCTTCAAGAAGTAGATACAGCTGAACTGCATTGTCTCTGATCTGTATGCTGTTATGATCTCTGTGACCTTAGACAATACCAATTAGTCAACAAGTATTGCTTAAGTGCCTACTATGTGCAACACACTCTGCTAAATAATAACTTTTTAATTCTTTTTATAATCTTCAGGTTCCAGTCTTGCATCAGACAGATAGTAAGCATCTAATAGAAGTTTTGTTGATTGATCTGCGTCTGAACCCTAACAACTTCACCTCCTTTTCTTAGACTTCTCAGTTTCTCTCAAAGTTCAGAAAAATTACTATCTTTTCCAAGATTTTTTCCAAACTATTAGTGTTATCTAAATTGCAAATTATGTACTTTGCACATTTTAGTTCATATAATTTCTTTCTCTGATCAAATGTTTGCTTCTTGAGGACAGAAATATTACTTTACTTTCTTCCTTTCCTCCTTCCTTCCTTACATCATTCCTTTCTTATTTCACCAATGTTAAGGACAGAAATTGGATATAAAAGGCATTTAATGAATGTTTGGTGATTAATAAAATATACAAAAAGAAACAGTCCTCGGAGCAAACATCATTAACTGGGTTAGGGGAAGATAATTTCAAGTCAGATTGTAAAGGATCTCAAATTTTAAGGAATTTAAATTTTGTTCTAAAGGCAGGAAGGCACTGATAATTTTTGATTGCTTGATTTCCACAATTAGATCTGTGTCTAAGGAAGGTTATCTTTTTAACAATCCAGGAGTATAGAAAGGAGAAGAGTGATTGGAATCCAGGTACACAGGTATTAGGATTATTACAATAATTTTAGTAAGAAGTGATGAGAACTTGAAATGAGGTCACAACTTATGAGTGGAAAAGAAAGACGGATGTGAGATAACAACCGGGAAATGAAACCAGATGTGCTTTGAACATTGCTATGTAACCATGAATAGTCTTCATGTTGTTAATTGTATCACTTTTTTAAGGGAGGGGAATGAATAGGGAGAAAAACAGTTGTAGAAAATATGAGCATTTATTAGCACAGAAATAAAAAATATTTCTTGCTTTAAAATAATCATTTTGGTTCTTTCGCTTTACATAAACAAAGAACTCCAAGAACATTAAAATAAAAGATTGAAATGTTCAAGAGTACACCCATTTCACATTCTCTCTCTGTGTCTTTATCTCTTTGTCACACACACACACACACACACACACACACACACACACACACACACACGCTGATAATATAGCTATTTGTCTGTGTGGCCTTGGGTGGCACAGTAGATAAAGCACCGGCCCTGGAGTCAGAAGTACCTGAGTTCAAATCTGCCTTCAGACATTTAATAATTTCCTAGCTGTGTCACCTTGGGCAAGCCACTTAACCCCATTGCCTTAGAAAATTAATACTGCATCTAAGTAGAAAGAACAGTATATTGGGGTGCAGAAACTCAGAAGATACTGATTCAATTTCCAACTATATTGCTTATGAAATACAGTCATATACAGATTGCTTCACCCCTTTTGGTCTCATATTCCTTATCTAGGAAATAAGTATAATATTACTTACTCTATGTCTTTTTTGTAGTTATTGACCTAACGTTACTTTGAACCTTCATACTTTCAGCAACACAGTTCCAAATATGTGGGTCTTCACATATATGTATGTGTGTCTATATAAGCATATGTTTATATGTATATACATGTATGGGCCTATGTGTACATATATGTACATGTTTTGTTTACACACGCATACATAGAGATCTTTTGTAAATGCGTATTAATATCATGTGGTATGTGTGTGGTCATGCATGTTACAGGTGTGTTTTGTGTTATGTGTATAGTATCATTAAGGAAGAGGATGACTCTAGTCATATGAGTATCTTTATGATCAATGTTATCTAATCCAATAAAGTTATTTTTTTTCTGTGTTCAAGAACTAGAATGAGAACTTAGGTCTCCTTGACTCTTATCATACAGAAATTCTGTCCACTCTACAACTTTTCTTACTTCACATAATAACCATATGAATTGGTTTGCACTATCACCACAACAGCACCACAATTCTTTTCTCTCCTTACATGCAAGATTGATTCCAATTCATAATAAGTCATTTTTTAATTTGAACTCTATCTGGTCTCCTTTAAAACATGAAGCCACTTTCAAAGTAATAGCTTGTGCTTTATAGCTTTCTAAAATGTATTCACTCTTTGCCCTAAACCTGGAAATGTGCCTAGATTTTTTCACTGTATCCTAAAAGACTGACGTCTGCATAATTCAAATTGAATGGGGATAATTACAAGAAAACACTAATTTCTTAAAATGAAATAGTGTTCACTAAGATAGCAATAGTTATGTCTGAAAAATTATGTTCTTTAAGAGAGTCATTTATTTTTGGTCTGAGTTTTTTTTAAAGGAAATAAAGTATTTGAATAATATTAAAGTCTAGATAGATCCTTATTTTGTGGCAATGGTAAAGTTTCTTTTCCTAACATCATTAAAAAAGAAGAGCTGACAATTCATAGAAAGTTCTTACAGAAATTGCTGGAAATATACTTAACTGCAAAAGTCATAAGCATGTGCTTTGGTAAAAAAAAATGATATATTCTAGAAAATGTGTACACACATACACACACACACACACAAACACAGACACACTGTGGCTCTTTAGGGGGAAAAAGAGGCTATAGACAACATACTTTTAAAGTTTTATCTGAATTAGTATTTTTTAGATTTTTATTTAACATTCATTATGTAATAGATATACTTATATTTTCATAGAGTATAGATACACATGTTCAAATAAACAACATACTTATGCAAAGTTATAATCATATACATGCACATATGCACATAAACCCATTGTATATCAGTCTACCTCTATATGTATCTCTATATCTCTCTCTGTTTATGAATTATTGAAGTGATTCACTAAGTAGATTAGCATACTGAACTTTGCCATGATTTTGTCATCTTCCTTCTAGTCATATGCTTGAAAGAGGCAGCTATGCTTTCTAAGAATGTACACATATATTTTTTGTTTAACACAAGTGGATGAATGAAAATTCATTTATTATGAATCTGCACTATGACAAGTACTATAGTAAGATCTGGGGATAAAACAAGAAAGTTCCTGCCCTTAATCAACTCACACTCTAATTGGGGGTGGGGAGATAGCACATAAAAGTACATCAGGGAGATGAAAAATATCAGAAATCCCAATGTTGTATCTTATGTAAATGAGAAGGTCTAAAGAATCCTTAGGTTATTTTATCAGTGATAAGTTGACAATACTGGGGATTTACAGGGCTTAGGGAAAGGCAGATGGAAGAACCTAGTGATGCATTAGATAGAATTAATTTCTTCCATCTTTTCAATCTATGAAAACAGTCACTGCCTGGATGTTTTGGAAGAGCCAGAGAGCTAGGAAGAGGATGAAGAAGGAAAGAAAATATGGCCTTTCCATTGGTTCTGAATGAAGTAAATGTCTTTTGTACTTTAACATTTCTAATGCAACTGTTTAATACTTAGCACTTAATAGGAGTATAATCCGTGCTTGTTGACTTATGAGTACCTCAAGAGATATGGAGTAGATCTACTATCATCTTTATTTTAAAAATAAAGTTGCAAACTCTAAAAAGTTTTTTTTACTCATGTCCTAACCAGGAGGTGATGCTGAATTCTAGTCCAAACAGCAGAACATAAGTTCTATCAGGAGGAAAGACTTCACTTTGACCCACTCACTAAGTCTACTTCTTGCATCTGAGTACCAGCCCACCTAATTTTGCAATTGCCAGCAGGATGACTTTTAGGAGTTAAAATTTTAAGCTACTAAAATTCACGTAATTGTCTGAAGCACAGAATGGGTTCTATCTCCTTGACAGTGGAAGGAATGGTATTAGACAGGTGATCATTTCTTCACAAAATAATAAAAATGGGTCAGTATGGTATATATGGAATAGAGAGTAGGCTTCTTGATCATAAGAACCTGGGTTAAAGTCCCTCCTCTGAGAAATATTGGCTATGATCCTAGGTAAGTTGTTTAATTTCTTATGGCTCCCAGGTAACTAAGACTGTTGGGGAACTACAGAAAAGTTAGGGGTCAGCTGTGGGAGAAGGAAATAAAAATTTCCTATACAATTAAATCACAAGTGAGAGTAGGATGAAGGAAAGGGATAATAAAAACCTTTGAAAATGTCCCTCCTAGATAATAGGTCTGATAGCCAATTGCTTTCTTAACCTATCACAATTCTACCACTCTTCATTTAAAACTAAGTATTTTTTTCCTGTTCATCCTCACTTCTATCCATTATACACCAGTGATATGAACTACTTCATTTCTTCTATGATATGAACCATTTCAGTTCATCAGTTCAGTACACTGTGGGAATGAGCTGTGTAATCACATCTCAAGTCAGAGCACATGAACTGTAACTGTCACAGTTGGCTGTGGAAATGGTTGATTGACTGATAGATAAAAACAACTGTTTTATAATCTCACAGCATCAATTCATCATTTTATTAGATTATTTTTCCCATTTTATAGATGAAGAGAGTGAGGCTCATAAATGTAAAATGTTTTACCTATAGTCACACAGTGATATATATCTATATACATGGATTTTATATATATATATAATATATATATATAGTTATAGATCAGAGGCAGAATTTAAATTCTCTTCCTTATCTATAAAACCATTTTTCTTTCTCTTTATTATGTGGCCTCTAAGAGACAAAAGTAATGAATAGAGCAAACATCTGAGAACTAAATTATCACTTTTAAAGCAGAAAATACATACAACTTAAAATACTTAAAAATGATTGTTTGTCTCTTCACCACGCTTGACCAAAACTTCAATTTTAGATGCCAGGCTTTTTTCAAAGTAATAGTAGCTGACATTTAGGGAGCATTTTAATGTTTTTCAAAGTATTTTATATGCATTATCTCACATCCTTACTATGCAATTGTGAATAATACTCCCATTTACAGCCAGGGTCTTCTCTAACTCCAAGTCTAGGAAATTATCCATTCTACCACACAATATCTTTACATTCTTGTAAAGCATTTTATAGTTCTCAATTCAAAGTGTGAGAGCTGGATATCATTTTATTCCAATATTTCATTTTCTAGAAGAGAAACTTCCTTTCCACAGGGGGAGAGTAACTTGCCTAAAGTTGCACAAGCATGAAAGGGGCAGATAAAGGATTGAGAGTGTGGGATCCTTGACTTCCATTTTCCCATGTGACATTAAACTGCCTCCCCACACCTCCCTTCTTTTGCCAGTAAAAGTAGAGCTTTTAAATCTACATCAAATTTCTGTTAGTAATAATCTGTGTGTCCTATTCAGCAAGAGAAAATTTAGCTTCAGGATTAATAGGTATTTTCATGGGGAACAAATAGCACGTTGGAATACCTCAAGATCCCCTTTACCAGATTGAAAGAATGTTTCAAGAGCAAATCATGGTCAGAGGCTTTGGAGTGGGACAGTAGGTCTAAAATTGATATAAACTCATCTTGGAACAGAATTATCAGAAGGGTCAAAGTCAGCATGGATGACTCATTAACATGCTACAATGGTTTAATTAACTTGCCTTTCTAATATTTAAAAAATAGTATTATTCTCTTAGGAAAAAGACTTCATTTTTCATTTATCACTGTTTGGATAAACAACTGTCAGAAAATAAAGTGGTTTGCCTTTTGAGGTAGTTATTCCAATTAGAATATTAGAGTCTTTTATAAAACTCTTTAGAAATTATCTTTTCTCATTGCTCTAATTTACATTTGGTGAAACTTAGGTTTAGAAAGATGAATGACTTGTCCAATGTTTCATAGAAAGTATGAACTCAGAAAGGTCTTTTTTCTCATGTACATTGATCATTTTATGATGCTGTGCTCACTTATCACTGGTGGAGTTCGGATTAAGATTACACAAGTGTGGAGAAGGTTGTGCTTTGTCAAGAGGTGTTAGATTTGGTGGCTTCAAAGTTTTTATCCAAACCTGAGATTCAGTAATTCAGAAACTTGAAATCAGTTTAATGAACACTATATTTTAATTGCTTCAAGAAACCTTAAATGGTATTTGGATAAAATCAGAATTGAATTTCTTTCTAATAAAAATTTATTTTCTCTATTTAAAGAAATAACCATACCAATATTACTTATCTTCCAAAAGATATACTACATACTTGTCTTTATTTAAATAACAACTTATTTTAGGGAAATGAGTTAAAAGTCCACTAAGTTGCTACCTATCATTAGTGATGTTTAAAGAAATTATTTCCCTATATTTGATAAATTTTTTATTGAATTCTATACTATATTGATTACTTCAAACTCTTTTTTCATCTGAATGGTTTGTCCTTCCCAAATCTTGGCAATCATGGTCTAAAACAAACCATTTCAATTTCATGGTTAAGGACTTATAGAATATCATCATTAGAAATATGACTGTTTGACTTTGAGAATTTCAATATTAAGGAAAATCACTATTATAATAATAATAATAGAATCTGAGATTTTAAAAGATATCAGCAGCTATTTAGTTCAAACTAGCAATTTAATTCTCTAATTCAAAAGCTTAGATGTTATAATTCTGTATGTCCCCAATCTATTGATATTTAAAATGCATCATGCTGTCTCTTTGATTATAATGAATACTTCTTACTTCTACTAAAGAAAGGGAAGAAAAATGAAGTTTCTGAAGGAATTCACTATAATTAATGATTATACCCACTCTACCCCCTCCCCCCAAGTAGTATTATCATTAGCAAATCTCTGAATTGACATATTCAGAGTAGGGTGACATCTTAGGGTCAAGATAATGTTCTGAACTATAAAAAAAGGAAATAATTTCTGAGTTAATAATGTTGAAGGCCCCAAAATGCATCAGCAGGCCAAATTTATAGATCATATGATGCTTCTAGAGACTTAAGAAATGCTTTCAGATTTGTATTCATTTGGTAAATATTTTTTTCTGTTCTAAAAACAATATTGTGATGACAGAAAAAAGGGAAGAACATTATCCATCATGTACTAGGATATATACTTTCAAATAAACAGGTCAAGCCTGGTATAGTTCCTTTAGTCATATGAGTTGTTAAATAAACCTCCAGGTATTTTGACTATAATTCATAAATCCATACAGAGTACAGTGCTGAGCCGGGACTTCCTGAAATTTAGTGCAAATGAACTGTGAATGGAACCATGGAAAGTTTCTTTCATGCTAAGGTAGATTGAGCATAGAACCACCAGGGGAAATTTACAGGCCTTTCATTTTATTTTGTTTTTAATCACTGTTTGATGTCAGTCATCTATGCTCTGGTTTTGTAATGCAATTTTTATGGTCATTCCCAATTGCCCAATCATAAGCCATATTCAAGAAAAAGAGAGATAAGAGAAATGTCTCTAGCATTTGAAATAGGTGACTACCTCTAGTAGAAACTGGCCATATTTATAAATCTTCCTCAGAATGCTCCTCACAATCTATGTTTTACCTCTATAAAATTCAAATAGGAGCCCTGATGTTTTTATCTTCTACAAGTATACAGATTGGTATGTCTGTGCAAATAGAGCTGGCATTTTCTTGTTTGTTGGGGTAGAAATGGGTTCAGTCCCCACAACCTCAAATGAGTATTTAGATTCAATTTAAGGATCAATATCTTCTCTGAAAATTAGAATTCCTTATAGGCAGGGTATATTTTGTCTTTTCTTTGTATACTAGGTACTTAGTATGATTCCCAGAACATAGTAAGCATTTAAAAAATTGTGGATTGCTAAACTTCACATTCTTGACTCAGAAGTCATAGCACTATGGTTTATTCTCTTAATTGCTATTTAGAAACTAAATTATGCCAAACCAATATGCTGGTTATGGTGAACCAGGTCATACCTATTGGGAAGCAAGGAAAATGGGAAATGGCAAAATAAGCAGAACTGTCTTCCAAAAAGAAAAAAAGAGAAGAGAAAAGAAAAAAAGAGAAGAGAAAAGAAGATGAGGGGAAGGGAGAGGAGGGAAAAAGGAAAAAGAAAAGAAAGAAAAGAAAGATAAGAACTGTGGTGGCTACAGTGTGCAACTCCAGAATTTTGCTATGGAAACATAGATGTACAAAAGTGAATATTCCATAAGAATACTAGGAATTAGGGACTTAGGAGATACTTAAAGCCTGAAATGCTTATTTTATAATTGAGGAAACTAAGTCTAAAACAAATTAAACAACTTACCCAAGTTTACATACATGCCAGAATTTAGAAGATTCAAGTCTCTAAAATGATCATTATTTCTTCCATATTATATAATGGATGAGAATTTCTTGAGGATTATATATTTGGGTAACTGTTGAATTCTTCATTTTCCCAAGAAATCTCCAAACAGACATACAAAACAAAAATCCTGACTATACTCATTGCCTTGATTTCCCAAATTCTTGCCCTACCTATAAAACCAAAATTCTATTTTATTCAGATTCTGCAATACAATTATCCCTTCTACAATAAATCCCTCAGGAATTATTTGCACTCTCTCCTATGATCTGGAAAATCCATGTAAAAATTCTGAACCCTCTCTTTGTCCCAGAGAAGTCTTATTTTCTTTTTTCCTTTTATTGGGTATTTACATTACCATATTGTAAAATTTTGATCATTTGTTCATAAAGCTCTGTGACATCAGGTGGCCTTCTCATGTTGTCTGTGGTTTCTACAAAATTCCCCAAAATACTAATTTTATTTCTTATGCCAACCCATAACATATTGAAATTGTGAAAGGTAAAATCAAGATATGGAAGGGATAACTTTACCTGAATTCCAATCGGATTTCAAATACTTATTGGTTGTGTTACTCTAGGCAAGTCACTAAACTCTGTTTACCTCAATTTCCTCATTGGTAGAATGGGAAAAATAACAGAGCCTATCTCTCTGAGTTATAAGGACTAAATGAAATAAGAATTATCAAGTTTAAGGGCAGCCAGGTTTCATAGTGGATAGAGCACCAGTCCTGGAGTCAGAAGAGCCTGAGTTCAAATCCTGCCTCAGACACTAAATAATTGCCTATTTGTATGATCCTGGTCAAGCTACTTAATCCCATTGGCTTAAATAAATAAATAAACAAACAAACAAACAAACGAATGAATGAATGAATGAATCATAAAGCTTAACATATTATCTAGCATATAATAAGTGCTACATATAGCATTACTTTTATTATTATTATTGATTTTTAAATTGCCCAATCTAATTTTCTTAATACTTAATTTGTTTATAGTATGACACTGCTAATTTCTGTTACTTTATAGATGTTTTCTCTTCTCTGGTCTTGTTACTTTTCTCTATTGGTTCTAGCTATTTCAGTTTTTTCTGAAATATCATCTGAGAAATGAGAAAAGATGTGACTCATGGTTTTGTTCTTAGTCTTCTTTAACAATGCTCTTTATGATCTCATAAACTCTTATACATTATTTAGATGATTTCCTAATGTAAATATTGCTCATCTCTTTCCAGATACACGCATCTTCAACCACCTGTTAGATATTTCACACTGCACTATTCACATAGTTGACTGTTTCACATTGGACTACTATGCAAATTCTTCTTTTTCCCTATAAAACCAATAAATTTTTTTTCAAGTTTCTCTTTCTTTTCTATTTTTTGGGGGTAACTATGCTATGAAAGACATACCAAAATATAGAGATGAGTAACATGGAATAAGAAGACATAGATGAATTATGACTTAGATGTTGGAGAGATTGAGATTGATGAGAGCACATTGATGAGAGCACAAATCCATCTCTTTGTAAAATCATCTGCAGAACAGAAAACTTACCATCTACATTTGCATGTAGTGATAAAAGGAGATTTGCTTTCTCATTTGACATCTAAGTAAACTACAGATTTTCTGATAAAATAATGAGCAAAATAAAATTGATGAACAAAAACAATTAAAGAAGATTCACATTTCTGGATTTTCAAGAGCAAAATAAAAGGAATATTATGTAAAATTATTAAGATAAATCAAAATTTGTTTTGCTTTGATATCATATATTAGGTTTATAATCATATTAAGATATTAAATGAGTTCACAGGTTTTACTTCTAATGTAAAATTAAGAGCACACTGATTCACACACTTATAAATTAACACATCAAGAAGGAAATGTTTTCCAAATCTTACTTAATAGTTATGTTTCTTATTCTATTTTGTTCTTGTAAAATAATCATTTGCTGTATTTATTAAGGGAATACAGAATAGTCCCAAGATTACAGCCTGGTAAGATTATCAAATTAATAAATCAGTTAATGTTAAAGTTAGAAGATATTTTATAGATAATTCTTTATAATTAGCAGGATTTTCTAGTATATGGGAAAAATAATCCTTCTTCCTCTACCAGAAGATATTCAGTGATAAAGAAAAATATCATCCTAAATTGTCACTTTTGGATTACTAAAATTTGCAGGAGGTTTTTCCTTACATCATGTTAAAATTTTCCTCTTAATATTTTCTACTCACTGGTCCTGGTTTTGCCCTTTATGGATAAGCAGAATAATGCTATTTTTCTTCCACTTGACACCCTTTTGAATTCTTGAAGAAACTTTGTCCCAATGGAACCTTTTCTTTAGGCTAACCATCCTCCCTTCTTTCTGACGACCTTCTTCCTATTTCTTAGCCTATACTTTGCTCACTTTCCATGTTGTTAATGTCAGCTCTGTTATATGCTTACCTCTGTGTACTTAGAAAGTAGTTTTGTCCTTCTGGACCTTAGTTTCTTTTTCTATACAGTAATTAAAGGTATTTTACATGTTCTCTGTACTTCCTTCTATGTCTATCATTGGGGTCTCCTCACATTACTTGCATCTTGTCAAAATCCTTTATCAAACAAATGTTTTATGATTTAATATTTATAATTCAATAGCTCAAAGTTTTATAAATTTTGATTTATGATTTGATTAGATCCTTCTATATGAAAAGGTTAACTAAGAAAACAATAAGGCATTGTAAAATTCAAATTCAAATAGGAAAAAATTCCATTTATTATTGACTGATAATGAAGGCAAAACCTATTGGATTAATAAATCTAACTTTTTTAGATAAACAAGCAACTTGTTTGTTTGAAGGATAAAAGAGAATAATTCATGAATTAGCTAATTTTTCTTCTCTGTTGTGGCATGTTAGTTAATATTTGAAGAGTATTTAGCTTTGGATACTTAACACACACTAACAAAACTCTTTTAAGACTGGGGATTAGATTATGCCAGAGAAACCCAAAACATCTACACCAGAGTCCCTCCCTGCCTCTGTCCCTTGATTCTATCAAATTAACCTCCTGCTGACATATTTATTTCTGCTGGGCCCAGGAAGATGAACCTACTAATTCTGGTTATATGAAAAACCATTGCAAATCTATCAATAATTTGCTGAAGTTTTTCTCTCCTAAATACTTTGATACAAGCTTTTAAAAAAAATTAACCTCAGATCTTATTGAAATAAAAGGAAAAAATGATCATTGACACCTGACCAGAGTTTTAAGAGGATAATAATTAAATTTCCTTTGGATTCAGGATCAAATTTAAAAAAAAACAAGCAAATAGTGGGAAAATAACATTGGGGATAATTATGCCTGTTACCAGTGTCTAATCTAATATTCTTTAAATTGGAATTAATATTTCTGATAAAAAATAAGTCTAATTTTTAACTAATAG
This sequence comes from Macrotis lagotis, assembly GCF_037893015.1. Classification (NCBI taxonomy): domain Eukaryota; kingdom Metazoa; phylum Chordata; class Mammalia; order Peramelemorphia; family Peramelidae; genus Macrotis; species Macrotis lagotis. The sequence goes on along the minus strand of NC_133658.1, from coordinate 193,409,719 downwards.
TTATAAATTTCAGTATGTAAAAAAATGTCAGTTTGCTATGTAAGGCTTCTCTCCTACATCCCAAATGTTGACTTGGCCTGTGGCAATGAAAACTCAATGATAGCACCAATAAATTCCTTTTACCTGAACAACAAACCTCAAGATAAGAGACATCTTGAATGAGGAGGGAGCAATCCTACTGTTACTTGAGAATATTTTTCTCTCCAACCTTGGGATTCTTATCAATAGAAATTTTATGCAAATACCATAAGATATGAGAGGATCAGACTGTCAAATCTTGTCATCTATGGGAAATCTTTATTGGTTCCTTAACTCAGTTTTTATTATTCTTTGACCTTTCTGTATGAAATGTCCTAGAATTTTGCAACAGGATTGGCATTTGTAAGAATGCCCCTCCACCCATGGGTTTTTGGTAAGATCCTAGAGAATAAAATTTCATTTATAAAACTGTTATTTCATTTTTAGCCTAAGAAATTTATGGTTAATACCAGTCCCCCAAGGAAGTTTTCTCTTTTGTGGAGCTTTTCCCTAAGAGATTCTATTTCCACTTCCAATTTTTCTATTTCCACTTCAGATCAGTGTTTCCCCAAAACTTGGTTTTATACTGACCCCTAAGAACAAATCTCATCATACTATGCATCAGTGGATATGCAGAAATCCTGCAGGAGGAAAATTCACATTTTTGGAGGTCTGGAATAACTGATGAAGCACAAAGATCATGAGTTTGGGAAGAGTCATTTCTCCTGGCATGTCCAGCATGGATATCCAGCTCCAATCTGAACTGAATGCCACTCCCTTCCTTTGATGGACAAGACAGAAGTTACTTTTCAGATTCAATCTTCTGATGGTGAAATGTTATCAAAAAACAAACTAAAAATAAACACTTTTCAAAGCTGAATCTTTTGGGGTTTGTTTCGCTAGTCAGAACTACCCCCCCCCATGTGTGTGTCCATAATCAGCAAACGTATAAATATTAATAAATGTATGTTAACTAATTTTGTTTTGCTCATTCTTAAGGTCAAACCCTTGGAGTTAACATCTGTTCCTTATTAGGACAAACTTTGACAGTTAACACATATTTAACCTGATTATTATTTTTCATGTCAAATTTATGGAAGTCCTCAATAAAAATGTTGCCAGGTTTTTAACATTCATTATTTTCAATAGCCTATCATTTTAAGACTGGGATTTTATAAGAATAATAACAACTATTGATGGACATGGCGAATTACAATAACTAAATGTGGTCAATATAATAGGCTCTATCTCATTGGCAAGAATATAGGGTATTGGTTTCCACAGGATATGAGGAGATTATTAGTTAAAAAATATACATTACAAGACTGGGTCTATCTCTGGTTATTGAACAGGAAAGATACCTGCCTATAGATAGGTATTTGAAAGTAAGACAAAAGAGGAGATAATGACCCCATCAATTACCAAAATGAGAGAGTCTTACCCAAAGATACTAGACCTGGGATTAGAACAGCTTTGCTTCAGTTAGTCCTGGGTTGACCTTGGCTCTCTGACCTCTGCAAGTGCCCTTGCTTAATGAGATCCATAAATATTACTATACATTCCCCCTTGGATGATTGAGGCTTATCAGCATCTATGACCAAGGCAGGGGAAAACATATTAGAGAGTAGAATGGATTTGGCATATTGATTAGATTGTACCCTTGATAATTCAGTTGATGATTCAGACCAATGGCTGACTCAGAGGGAAGGAGAAAATCTTTCAAACTGGATACAAGACAGGACATTGTCACAATTTGGGGGCTTTTTCCCCACTGGGGGGCTAGCCCTTTTCTGCAGAAAAGTTAACTAATCAAAGCTATTCAAGTATTCCAGGCTAAATTTTTATAATTATGAATCATTTATCACATCAGTTTCAAAGAAGTCAAAAGCTAGAAGGGAACTTTCAACGAAGCCATTTAGTTCAAAAATTTCCTGAACAATGATTCCTTCCCAAAAGATTATCAAAAAATTGTCATTAGGACTATACTGAAGTTCACCAGTGATGGGAAAACACCCTACTTCCAGAGTAAACCCATGTAAATAATAGGAAGCTCGAAATTTTATCATTGCTTTCTTTTTCTTTTTCTTTCTTTTTTTTTTTTTTTTTGTTATTACATTAGTGAATCCCTCACACACTCCAGATCGCTCTCCCTCAGGTTTTTGATACTTCCCTCTGGACAAATAGGACAAAACTTAGTTCTAAGTTCATGTTCAAAGCATGCAAATATACACACTCCCACAGAGAACTGAAAATCTTTTTGTACTTAAAGATAGCTATCTTGGCAATACTCAAAACTTCTCTTTATGAGATTAAATATGGGTAGCTCCTGCAACCAGCAGGTCCTTGAATGGCCCCCTCAAGGTCTTAGGGATTTGCTAAGGCTTACTAGTTTGTTTTTTCTCCTATCTTGTGGCACCACATATTGAATTCAGTGCTAGATTATATATTTGACCTTGCTAAATGCCATTTTATTGGGTGGAGTACATTTTTTTAGTCATCCAGAACTGAACGGTTTGAGGAAGTCAATCTTAGTTGTGTTACATTGTTAAATTGGCTCTCCCAGGACTAAAAGTAGAAAAGGGAAGACAATAAAATTACAGACTAGAGATGAAGGGGATTTTTTACAGGTCATTTAGTTCAAGCCCCATATTTTACAGATAAGGAAACTGAAACTCAGAACGATGCAGATCTATCCAAGTTCAAATATGTAGTGAATGCTGAAGGCAGGATTTGAATCTAGGAATTTTAGCATGCAGAGGGGTGCTTTTTCCATCTTAGAAGACTGTTAATGCTCTTATTGATCACACACCTGTGGAGGAGGAATGGAATTCCCATATTCCCCCATGTATTAGACCCTTTTTCAAAAAATTTGGGGTCCAAAAAACTGGGAGTGTCTTTTCCAGTGGTTGCAGATTTTTATACTTCCATTTCTTGATTGTTGTCTTTGTGCTCATTGTTTTGCATTTGTTATCAGTATTTTAGGTTACATTTTGCCCCATTCTGCCCAGAAATGGCTCAGAAAAAGATTTTCATCCAGTACTGAATTTAAGCTCAAAGTGATCCAGTTTGCAAAAGTGAATTGAAATTGTGTTTCTGAACATCTCTTTGGCCCTCCTCCAACTGAGAAAACTGGCTATGGGAAGAAGAAACCCTACTGAAAATGCCCCACCAGAAGAAGGCCATCAGAGGCAAGTCATCCAAATGACCTAGGCTAGAGAGTTAACTGAAGAGACAGACTGAAGGACAAAAGACCATTGGAATCTTTGTGTCCACAAAGATTGTTCAGCATGAGGCAAGAAGAATTGCTGAAGAAAAAGAAGTGACTGATGTCAAAGGAGGACATAATTGATACATCAGGTTCATGAAAAAGAATGGACTAGCATACATCCATGCGCCAGACTTGCTGAGAACATACCTGAAAGTATGAGCAGAAGGTCCTTGAATTTCATGATGAATAAAACTTGAGTTCAATAACTTTATAATATATATTTTTTCAAATTTCGGGTCCCCAAAATTAAGGTGCATTTTTGTTGAGGGCCAGATCCTAAGAGTGATTTACACATATTGTTGGTGACCTTTGCCAGCAGAGATATCCATCAATTTTTGCTTATTAAATGGATTTGTTGGCTCACCAATGTACTCTGACCTAAGATATTCTGTGGTGCCTAGAGGTGTTTTAGAAAGCCTTCTGATAAGAAAGTTTACAAACTTCAAAGGATAAATATTGCAAATTTAATTCAGGAAGCTATGCAGTGGGGTTTTGTCTAACCTGTCATGTCTGAGATAAGTTTTGTTATGAAAGTCTGAGTATCCAAGAATAAATAATAGAGTTTTTTTCATGTCCTTACATGTTAATATCTGTATTCGACCTGACTCAATGTCTAGACCCACGCCAGAGCTTTCACAGGTGATACCTCTTATACATGGGGAAATATGGTAGTTATCTGTGGTACCTGGGCACCCACTTCTGCTCTTACATTAGTTTAAAAGCAAGCATCAGTCAGCAACTTGCAAAAGGTTCATGAGGAAGAAGTGCAGCATAGAAGGTCAAAGAATGAGTTCACAACATGATGGGCTACCTTCTAAATAAAGGAGACCTTTAGTCAGTGTGTTAAATATAATGGACTAGAGAAAGGAGGCTCTCTAGCCAAGAGGGATCTTACAAATTCTCAATTATATAGGGAAAAGGAAAGAAGAGTGAAAATTTGTCTCTTAGATAAATAGTTGTCTGTTTGAAGTGGGTTTTTTGAAATAGGTCTGGGTATCTGAAGACATTCACCTAGGAGCAGAACTTCTAATTGAGTTATAACACTTCCTTATAAAAAGATCTTTTGAATATCAAAGAATATTCCAGGTACTAGAAGTAAACAATTAAATCTCTATACATACCCTAACAATAGGTTCAAAGATACCCTTATTTAGTGAATACTGATAAGGAACAAATAGGAAATTAAAGGCTTTGAGCCAGAGGTCAAGATAAGCATTGTAAGGCCATTAAGCCTTAGTTAGGATTGCAGTAAGGGATCTAGAAAGGATACTCAGAGCAAATTTGAATGTTGGAGAAGCTCATTAATTGGGATGCTCATGAAGGTCACGAAATTTAAGTGGTGGTAGATAGTAATTTAAAGTGTTTTTTAATTATTTTTCAGCTGTTTTCAGTATTGTCTAACTTCCTGACACCTCTCTCTCTCTCTCTCTCTCTCTCTCTCTCTCTCTCTCTAATTGTGCAAAAATATGGAATGGTATGCCATTTCCTTCTCCAGATCATTTTCACAGTTAAGGCAACTGTGACAAATATGATTAATTGATTTATCCAGAGTCACAATGTTATTAAGGGTCCAAGGGCAGATTTGAACTCAGGAAGATGAGTATTCTTTGCATCAAATTTATAAGGTCATAGGATATGAACAGATAGTTTTCAAATGAAGAAATTAAAGCTATATATAATCATATGAAAAAATCTTCCAAATCATTATTGAATAGAAAAATGCTAATTTAAAACAATTCTGAGTTATCACCTCACACCTATCAGATTGGCCAAGATGAGAAAAAGGGAAAATGATTAATGTTGGAGAGGTTGGGTGAGAATGTGGACACTGATACATTACTAATGGAATTGTGAAGGGGTCCAGTCTTTCTGGAGAGCAATATGGAACTATGCCAAAATTGTTCATACCCTTTCCTTTGACCCAGCGATTTCAATTGTAGACCTATATCCAGAAGAAATTATAGGGAAAAACAAAACAAAGAAAAAGTACTATATGTTCCAAAATATTCATAGCAGCCCGTTTTGTAGTGGCAAAGAATTGGAAATTGAGGAGATGCCCATCAATTGAGGAATGGCTAAACAAGTTATGATAAAGGAATACCACAGAATATTATTGTTCTATAAGAAACCATAACTGGCCAGACTCTAGAGAAGCATGGAATGACTTGCGGGATCTGATGATGAATGAAGGGAATAGAACCAAGAGAGCAATGAACACATCAACAACATTGTGAGATCAACAACCTTGATGGAAGTAGTTCCTCTCAGCAGTTCAGAGAGCTAGTTGTATTAGACCAAATATGGACAATGTTATCCCCATCCAGAGGAAGAAAAACAAAACACAAACACACACACATACACACACACACACACACACACAACCTTCAGAATCTGAGGAACACTATAAAAATCTCTTTATGTATCTCTTTCCATTAATTCTAATTCCTCATGCCAAAAATTAATCCTACTCTGTAAACATGTTTATCAAAATATGTATATACAATGCTAACCTGTTCGATACCGAGAGGAGAGGTATGGGAAGGGAGGGTGGAATGAAATTTGCTAACTTGAAAATATGCATGTGCAAATGAAAATAAATAAATTGATGAAAATAAATAAATGAAATTTTTTTTTAAAAAAAGGATGAGTATTCTTGATCCCAGTCCCCAAGCTGTATCTACTGGGCCAAGTCAATATAGTTTAGCTTTATTTAGTGTATTTTCTTTTCCCCAAAGACTAGAAGTTGCATAACAATTGTAGATATGCATTGATAGAAGTTTATTTCTGTAATAAACTTCCTGGAAATCAGGATCTAAGCCAAATTAACAAATACAAAATATATTTAAAAAAAATCAAGACACTTCCTCATACTTCAAACAAAATGCTAAAACAAACGTTTTACTTTTAAAAGAGAAAAAAACAAGGTTCTTTTTTTGTATTTATAGAAACAAAAATAGTGAATTAATTCAGATAGTGCTAATGTTTAACAAGAAATGAAGAATATAATTGTTTGTGTTTTTTCTGAAAAATTATTAGCTTTTGCTTAATTGTATAATGAGAAATTATTTAAAATTGTGCCCACAATATGTTTGGAAAGAGAGGAGAATTTTCCAAGATCGCAGTGTCTTATTGATGGAGATGTTTTGTCCAAGGAACTTCTCAAAACATAAAGATATTTAGAATAAGAATAGAACTCTAAACTAATCTTTTAAAATGAAGTATCAAATAAATTATTCTAAAAGTGCTTATTGATTTAAAAGTCACTAGTGAAAATTTTACACTCAATTACTTTTTGAATTGTCATGGTGGAACCATTTTGACAATAATAAAATCAGAGAAAAAAAATGAAGTTCTGTTTGGTCTTGCTCTATTCCATAGTCACCTATTTTATTCTGGAGAGAGAGAGAGAGAGAGAGAGAGAGAGAGAGAGAGAGAGAGAGAGAGAGAGAGAGAGAGAGAGAGAGGAAGGGAGGAGTCTATTAAGAAAAACAAAGTAATTGCCTTAGATTTTTCAAGATTTAATGTATAGTTTTCAGATAACATGTATATATGTCAAACTTTAAATATAATTCCTATATACAATTTGTTATTACAATATTCAAATAAAATACTCAAATGAATTTCTAATGAAAAAGTAATGAAAAACATTAAATCAATTTATTCTGAATTGTATAAATGCATCTATAAATAAGTATATTAGCTACCTATTCTTGCTTCAATTCCCCTATTATCCAGGTAATTGAGTAGTGTTGTGTGGGATTGACTGTAATAACTAAGACATAGAATGGCTTGATATACAAAACTTTTCAGTGACTGAGTGGAAATTCAATTGGACATGGAGAAAAGAAGCAACTCTGAAGGCAGTTAAGTTCATATCACCTTTGAATCAGATCTTGAGTCCTTTGATGGTTTATGAACCTTGAAGAGACTGCCTTACCTTCTGAGACTTTCATTGGTTATGGGGCTCTTGGTCTCATCCTGTTTTGTGTTTTTTTAATAGACAACTCATCTTACTATCTATGCTCAATTTTGAACTGTGAACTGTTTATAACTAAGAATATCTTCTGAATGTAACAAAAGACTATAACTCTGACCCCTGCAATTTTTGATTCCCCTTGCAGTAAGGAATCGGGCTTCCATGATTCTTGACTTTCTAAGTTGCTCTCCCCCCAATTCCTTGCTTTTGTGTGTGTGTGTGTGTGTGTGTGTGTGTGTGTGCGTGTATGTATATATCCTTCACATTCATTATTTAGAGATAGGGTCAGCATAGGCTGACATTCGCTATGAACATAGTTTTCTTCCCTGATACATAAAAATCTTTTATTTTATAGACATCGTCTTCCTCTGGTTTTCTTCCCATTAGTGAAGAGGGGGTTCTATATCTCAAGTTTAGCCTTTGAATACTATAGGTTTGGGAAAGAGACATCTAAATTCCCTAAAGAGAACATCTACCTCAGTTTACAGAATACAAAAACATATTGAGGTCATTAGGCATCAGAGATAGAGAAGTAGCTGACCTGGAAGATGTATGTTCAATTATCGTTTAACAATGAATTAGCTTTAAAAAATAGATATAGTGGCTTTAGTATTGGTTTGAAAACAAGGAGGACTTTGTTTTGAGTTCTATCTGACAAATACTATGTCTGATTGTGGCAATATCACTTAGCCTTGGAGGGTTCTATAAAGCTAAGTTGTGGAAAAGATGCCAATGTTCATTAATATGGTTAATTTATCTCAATTGATGAAAGTGAATAGACATACTCTTATTAATGAAAACACAGGTTGAATCACTATACCTAAGTAATTTCATTAGTTCATGGTAAATTATTTATTTAGGTGTTTTGTTTGTTCTTTTTTGTGTTTTTGCTTTGTTTTGTTTTTAGTATTCTGAAATATGATTCCTTTATGGACATGGTAATAATCTCTACTATTTATATATCCCCTTAAAAGTTTATTTACTTAGTTTTTGCAATGTTTATAAGGTTCTGAGATTGTATGAGTATGTATAGAATAGATATAAATATTTTTTATCCATTGATAAGTTATTTCATTTCCATTTTAAACTTATAATACCACTAGCTATTGATTTTTAGGTATAAATTATGACAAAACCCAAGTTAAATCAAATTATTTTGAGTGCAAAGTGGAAGAAGTAAATTACATCTTCTGGGTTTCTATGAATACCTTTCCTCTAACAATTGGAACCATGAAATCAACAGAATGGCCATAGTTAAAACTGAAAAGACATAAGTTGAAGAATACTCTAAAATTAAAAATCTTGACTAAAAGTCAATCAAATTAATTAAAGCATTTGAAAATAACATGCCAAGAATCCTATTCTACTAATCATGAGCAACCATGGAATGTCTGGAATGTTCTTTATCCCCACCACTGCATATTATTGCAGCAGTTTGATGTTTGTTGTTGAGTTTTCTCAGTCATATCTGACTTTTTGTGACCCCCATTTGGTATTTTCTTGGCAAAACTACAGGAGTAGTTTACAATTTCCTTTTCCAGTTTATTTTACAGGTGAGCAAACTGAGGTCAAGGAAGTTAAAAAACTTACTCATGATTACAGTCAGTGTCTGACATTAGACTTCAACTCAGTTTGACTTGATTCAAGGTCTCACACTCTGTACACTGTTCTATCTATTGCTACCTCATAGAATACTTCATTTAAATATGATTTTTGTACAGGAAACCTTGATGCTCCAAAAAAAATGGTTTAGCTCAAAAAACAACCAGTTTTAGAATTTTCATAGTCCAAATGAAAATATCATAAATGAAACATTTGAGAGACATGGTTTTTGAGCAATTAATTATCTGATTAATTATGCCTAGCAAATAATTACTAAAGGAAATATTGTTTAGATTTCTCTCTTAAACCTTGAAGGTCTCTTGACACTTATTTGGTGAGCAAGTGTCCCTGACATGTAGAATTCAGCTGTGATTAGTGAACAGTTAATGAGAAAGTGAATATTATAAGAAGTGAGACTATTCTAATTAGGGACTGGGTATATCTTTCATTATGTCTTTCTCACTCCTATCCACTGAGACCATAGGCAGTCTCTTGAAATCTAGACAAAGGGATCTACCTCACACTCATGCCTGTTTGAATAGAACACAATAGATCACAATTTACCTAGATTAGATGCTCTTTATAAATTTTTTAGTTGGGTGGGGTAAGAATTACGCCTAGATAAGATATTCTAAGTGAGGTAAATTTGGGGACTAGGTCAGAAACCTTGTAAAGAGACTGAATTGTGTTTGTTTTTTGTTTTTGTTTTTGTTTTTTTATAAGGCAATGGAGTAAAGTGACTTGCCCAACTTCACACAGCTAGGTAATTATTAAATAGATGAGGTCAAATTTGAACTTAAGTCCTCCTGACTCCAGGGCAAGTGCTTTATCCACTGTACCATCTAGCTGGCCAGAGACTGAATTTTGAATGAGAAAAGGGAAGGAAAAATCCAAAATCTTAATAATTGATATTAATAAAGAGAGAAATAATCATTTCAAAAAAGTATTTATACCAAAATAATCAACATCATTAAGTGTTCTGTTAATATGTCTGCATGAGTGTGTATATGTGAAGTATTTCCTATAAAATTCAGATCTAATCTGCAAAGAGTTGCCAATGTATGAAATAAAAGACAATTTAGTGATGGTACACTTACAAAATGGAAAACTCAAATTAATATAAAATGTCCGATGTCCAAAATATGATGTGCAACTGGATAGATAATACATTTAGTGAATCCATTAGTACCTATGTCTTAAATAGCCATAGCAGATGGACAATGAGCCAACATCAAAACTGAATAGAAGGAAGAGAATAAGCTGGATAACATTTGGAAAATTGCACTGTTTTAAACAATTGCAAGTTGCTTCCTGACACATATATGGCAGGCATATGTTATTTTATGGCATTGAATAGAGATAGCTATTGTATCCCCCTCCTCTCCCCCAAGGAAAAAGTTTGGAGTGACCCAAAGGATAATGGAGTCACATGGAGCATAAAAAGATTGTAACATAATAATAATAATGAATTGGGGAGGGAAATGGTGAAAATAGATTTCGTCTATAGAATTTAAAGACAGAAAAGGAGTTGAGTCAGAAATATAACCAAAAAAAAACAAAATTCCAAAATACTTCAGTGGAAACCTTAGGATTTAAAGAAGCCTAGAGGAATGCCATCATCAGATCATGCAGATACTTCTTTATAAATTTATGGAAGGCAATATACAAGGCACAGAATGAAAAAAAACCAGTTTGTATGAGTTTTGATTTTGTAGTATTGAAGGGTCTATCTCATTAGTTTCCCAGATCCATTAAATTCTTGAAGTAAACTTAATTAAATCCAACTCAACAACTTCCTCTAGGAAGCTTTTATTTTACTTTCCAGTGCTTCATCATATTTTATTTGTTGCTGGTATATCATTAAGATATCTTTTAGCAAATAAGTTCTAAGAACAACTAACTGTAAAATATTTTTTTGAAAATATATGTATTTCTCTAAATAAGAAAATTAGCATTTAAAAGAGAGAGAAATCAACCTCTGTTTCTTGTTGCACAGAACACATACACACACATGTGCGTGTGCGCGCGCGCACACACACACACACACACACACACACACAGTCAAACATTAGCCTTATTCTACCACTGTGAAGATAATGAAGGAAAATCTCAGTGGCAAAATTAGTTTGTAGCTAGAAATAAGGGAAGGATTTCTCTTAAGTGATAAACTTAAATTGAAAAATCTGATATGAAAATGCTTATTTAATCATACAAAAAGTTCTTAGCTTGGTATTCATAATCTGTCCTTAACACACACAATACTTTTAATAATTCACATTTCTATAACTTTTTTAAAACTTTTCTTTCTATCATAGGCCCTATCAGTGTTTTACATTTGTGTTTTGAAGAGTACAAAAGGGTCTCCAAATATCAATTAATTAATATAGACAGTACAAGTTTTACAGCTGTTTAAGGTAGAAAAGCTGAGGCTTGGAGAAGCCAGGTTATGATGGATTACTAATAATAGCTAACATTTATATAGTGCCTTAAAGATTAGAAAATGTTTTGCATATAAAGGACCTAAAATATTAGTGTGGTTTAAAGTTAATAAAACTTAAAATAACACAAAGCTTTTTGGGATCCCCATAGTATGTCATTTTATCTTCATAATAATCCTGTGAGACAGGTGATTTTTATCTTATTTTCCAGATGGGGAAACTGAGCTTGAGAGATTATGTGACTTGTCCATTATTAGAAAACTAATAAATATCTGATATAGAACTCAAACTCAGGCATTTGAGGCTCCAAGTTCAGCGCTCTATCTCTGTATATAAATAAATTTTTAAAAGTCATATCATAGGTAATCTTCCCCATTATAATCTATTCCAATCAACTCATTTTACCAATGGAGAATCAAAGACCCGGGTAAGAGAAAAGACCTTTCCAATGTCTGACAAGTATTAGGTGACAGAAATCACACTTGAATGTAGGTTCTCTTATTCTTTTCCTTATACTATAATGGTAAAGTATTTCACCTAATATAGCACATCTAGGAAATGTAAGAGCCACAGTTTAAAACTAGGTATTTCTTGGTTCAATTATTTTCCTCGACACCATGCAGCCTCTCTCCACAACATAAAAATTTTTATATGCAATAGAGTCATATAGATCAATCTAGAGTCACATTTGTAACTATAGCCTTAAGTATGTCATCTATATCTTTAAAAATAATTTATTAAGTTATTATTTAATACAGTCAATATGCTTAATGAGTGGAATAGAAGATGAAATTTAGAAATCTGCCAAAATTATTTTGGCATTCAGCAAACCTCTGATATACTCCTGTGATCAAATGATTTAACATTTCTGCTTCTAACAGGCTTTAAGCTTTGAAAAAATAATGAAAATATGAAATTAAAGAGTATTTTGTGCATTACCAGCTATGATTGAAAAGCTTTTTAAAATAAAGTAACAAAAACTTGCCTGTTTTAGAATAGAATTATTTTCATGGGAAAAAAGATGGATGTCTTAATAAGGCCAGAGATTATAATTCATCTTGTTTTAATTTTTTAAAGGAAAACTAGGTTTTCCTCATGAATGCATTATACACCTAATGAGGTAATTCAAGGAGAAAACAGGTTAAAACTCAAGAAATTGATACTTGCAAATTCCAGTACAGAGTATCAATGCAGAATGCCTGATGAATTTTTTATTATAAATGTACATCACTCTAACCACTGCTGATAACTGAGAAGAGATTGATCTTGGATATCATGTCTGGAGACTTGAGCTTACTAAATTCCTTTTTTATGTCATTAAGCATTTTTATCTTTGATACTGACTTACATAGGAGATCTAAAGGCTAGGACACCCTACTGCAGATGAAAAAGTGAGCTGGCACTGCAAGATGATAGTCTCCCTGACATTTGGGTGTCATTTATGTAGGCAATCATGTATAATTAAAAATTGGCACACTGTTCTCTTTGACCAGAAACTTTAGGCATCATAGCTTGACAGCTGTTACTGCAAATAGGCTAAACTATTCTTGTGCTTCACCTAGACTCCTACATAGAACATCCTATTCATAGAACAAATTGCTCTACACAGCATGGTCTTGTCTTGGCATGAAATTACATCAAAATACCATATAGATAGATTTAGAGGTCAGTTAAGCCAAACTCTATATTTACCAAATAAAAAAAAAATTAATGAGGCAGAGTGAATAAATAAATAAACCACAGTTAAACAACTAACTGCTGGACAAGTCTGGACTGGAACTCAAACATTTTTATTTTAATTTATATTTCCCCCCCATACTTTGGCCTCTACATCATAAGAGTTGGTCTAACGCTGAAAGGGATCTTTGAAAATATTTAGTTAAATTTCCAAATTTTAAAGATGAAAACAAGAGACTCTCCAGAATATGCAGGCAGTGCATTAACAGAGTTAAGATTCAAACCTAATACTTCTGACTCCAAATAGAGTACTATTCCCATTCTCACACTTTGAGATGAGGTATACTCCCCACGAAAGAGAAAAACTTCAATCAAACTCTCTTCTCTTCTCTTTTAATGATAGTATATCCTGCATGGTCAATAATACATAGATCTTATTATGTCCCATTGTTTATTGACTGCTAAGTTTCAAATGGTAACCCCTCAATCACTATGTCAATCATGTGTGTTGATGAGATAAAATACACACTCATACATGTCAGTACACACAGATATCTATACATAATTATGTGTGCATGTGTATACACATATACATATATAGTGAGTGTATGTGTATATATGTAAATATGTATACATTTACACACACAATATTGTGTCTGTGTGTCTGTGTGTGTGTGTGTGTGTGTGTGTGTATGTGTGTATAATATAAATGATTAGTGACTGGCCCAAGGTCACATAGCTAGTGTCTGAGGCCAGATTTGAACTCAGGTACTCTTGACTCCAGGCTGGTGCTCTATCCACTGTGCCATCTAGCTGCCCCAAAATAGGGTATCATAAAGGAGTTAATGTAGTTTTTAAACTTTAAAAGGTTAAATATTTAAAAATGTAAATGCACGGCAAGTTAAACTCTAATTGCTTAAAATTACATTGAAAGTTCTAGGATGGGGCGGCTAGGTGGCGTAGTGGATAAAGCACCAGCCTTGGAGTCAGGAGTACCTGGGTTCAAATCTGGTCTCAAACACTTAATAATTCTGAGTGGCCTTGGGCAAGCCACTTAAACCCCATTGCCTTGCAAAAAAAAAAAAAAACTAAAAAAAAGTTCTAGGATTTTCGTACTAGATTTTTCCCGATTAGTCCATGTTTAATCATTCCCCCCCCTCCTGAAATTATCTTCCATCATTTTGTTTTCTCTTGCTCAAATGCAAATTATACTACTTCAATAAAAATATAAATGCCTTGAAAAATTTTTTTAATTTTTAATTTTAAATTTTCTTTGCCCAGCTCCAGGAACAATGCCTAGCAAAGAATAGACACTTAATAATTGTTCATTGAACACCTACCTATATTGAGACACTTTTGCATAGAGATAAGCATAACAATCTCCTTTATATTAACTCTATAGACAATACAGCATCATGCATAGGTTTCTAGCTAGGAGTTAAAAGAATTTTGCTTCAAATTTACCAATGATACTTTCAGAAGGACTCTTGCTAAATCAGTAAATCCCATCTTACTCAGTGTACTAAATTGTCTTGTTATTAAGTTATTCTGTGAACTCTGTAGTAGATACTCTCCCCTCAAAGTTGTTGTTTTTTGTAATTTAATCATTTAAAGAGCTGCCTGGGGCAATCAACGATCAGTGACTTTCCATCTGTCATAGCAGGCATCAATGTCAAAACCAAGACTGAAATCCAGGTCTTCCTATCTTTGTCATTCTATTAAACTGCCTTTCTGAAATTAATTAACACAAGAAAAAATATTTATTCTATGCTCTACTTTAAAAAATACATGCAGAATAAAGTCCACCCTACTAACAACAAATTTGCATTTTAATAATATAATTACCAAGACTATTTCAACTCCCTTCTCATCTGCAGGTTCAATTAATGGTTAGTCCTAGTCAAGTAGCATTTATTATTTGCATGTCATGGCATCACCTCCTTGATGTCATGTCCTCTTTAAGAACAAAGGGCAAACAACAACAAAAATAACCAGTGTCATAAATACTGTACTAAGTTCTGGAGATAGAAAGAAGTTTTTAAAAAGTAATTTTTATAATTCATCTTGTTTTAATTTTTTAAAGGAAAACTAGGTTTTCCTCAGTTAAATTTTGAAGAAAGCATTCAATGTCACAAACAAATTATATTTCAATCTTTTTTTTTCTGTCATGCCCAATGCTTTGTGACCCCATTTGGGTTTGTGTGTGTTGTTTTATTTTATTTATTTATTCTTTTGGTCAGGATACTCCAGCTCATTTTTATTGATGCCAAAACTGAAGTAAATGGGATTAAGTGATTTGCTCAGGGTCATACAGCTATAAGTGTCTGAGGCTAGATTAGAACTCAGGAAGAGAAGTCTTTCTAACTCCAGGGTTGGTAATATATCTACTTGACCACCCAACTTCCTACAAATTATACACATACAAATATATATATATATATATACACACACATATATATATGTCCATATGCATATACTTATATATATATGCACACATATGTATTTCCATATATATACACATAGAATAAATTAGGCTCAAAGAAGATAGGTACAAAGGAGGGAAGGCAGTAAATTATAAGACTTTTTTAAAAGGTAGAAATTGAAATAAGATATAAGGAAGTCAGGGAAATCAAGAGCACACATGTACAGGGTAAGGCAAATCCAGCATGGGAACAGTCAATATCAGGAGATGAAATATTTTGTAAGAAAATATTTTATAAGGAAAGAACCAAGTGTCATTGGATTGCGGAATATATGGATGAGATATCAAATATGATGAAGGCCTAAATCATGCTAGTTGCAGTGTCATAGAGGGAAGGGAGTATATACAACAGATTTTAGGAAAGTAGAAAGTACAGGATTTGACCACAAGTTAGATGGGAGAAGGGGAGTAATTAAAAGAAAATAAAAAAATCTTAGGTGATACATAGTTTGCAAGACCAGGTAGCTAATAATAAAGAAGTTAAAAAGAATAAAAGAAAAGGGAATTTTTTTTGAGAGGGGCACAGAAAATCATAAATTCATTTGAAATGATGTCTAAAGAGAGTAGCTAGGTTGCTCAGTGGATAGAGCACCAGTCCTGGAGTCAGGAGTACCTGAGTTTAAATCTAGCCACAGAAACTCAATAATTACCTAGCTGCGTGACTTTGGGCAAGCGACTTAACCCCATTGCCTTAGAAAAAAGCAATAAATAAATAAAAGCTACCTAAAGGACACAGACTTGTGAGATCGGAAATTAACAGAAATGTTAGAAAATAGCAAGTATATCAGAGTATCAGCTAGTAGTAATTGATACCATGGGAGCCTATGAGATCATTAAGTGAAATAGCGTAGAAGAAAAATAAAAGGTGCAGGAAAGAGCCTTGGGGCATCCCACTGTACATGACACATATGAAGATCTAGAAAGGAAAACAGAGAAGGATTTATCACACAGGTAGGAGTAGGACCAGGAGGAGCACAATATCTTGAATATTCTAGACCGAAAAAAATTATCAAGGAGAAAAGGGAGACCAATGGTAGCAAAAGCTGGAAAGAAGTAAAAATGATGAGAAGTGAGAAAAATCTATTAGATTTGTCATATTAGATCATTATAATTTTGAAGAAAGTGTTTTTTGTTGAAAGATGAGCTGGGAAAGCATACTGTGGTAAGTTAAGAAGACTAGAAGACTCATTATAGACACTATAGGCACTATGGAGAACATATGAAATAGTACCTATCAGGGAAGGAGAAAAATAAGTGAAGGTCTTTTGAGAATGGGGAAAGCATGAGTACAATCAGTAGACAGGGAGTGAGGGAAAATTGATATTATAATAGGAATGAGAAGTGAGTCAATCTGCTGGAGAAAACAGGATGGGGTGGGATAACTTAAACTTGGAGAGAAATTGGTACTGGCAAAGAAGACCGCTTATTCAAGAGAAAGAGGAGAGAAGGAAGAGATAGTGGCATCTTCTGAGAGATAGGAAATTAGAAACTGAGGAAAAAAGGGAACTCTCAGCCAATGGCTTCATTTTTTCCCCCAGAAAAATATGTATTAAGATTCTCATTTGAGGGAGTTGGCTTGGGCAGCTGTTGGGGGGAACATTAAGAATGGATGCAAAAATTTGGAAAATATGTTATTGTGAATAGGATGCTTAAGGGATGGCCTTGTCACAGTGATGGTCTAGTTGAGACCATGCTATAAAAATATTCCTAGTAATCAGTTTCATCATTTTCTCCAGCTTTGTTCACTATCCCATGAGTAAAAGCAAACAAAATAGATGGTGAGAGTAATTCAAGATTGGGTTTGGAAAAGTGAGATCTTTTGTAGCATCTCTACTCTAGAAATGAGACAATCACCAGGGAATTAAGATGGAGAAAAGAAGAGAGTATAAGAGATATAACTTGAGAAAAGAAATGAGAATGGAAGGATGGAACATTGTTTGTTCAGGAGTAATTTTTTTAAAGACATCCCAATTTTTTAAAATAATTTATTATTTTTGAATTTTACAATATTTTCCCTAATCTCTTTCCCGTCCCCCATCCCTCGCAGAAGGCAGTCTGTTAGTTTTTAAAATGTTTCCATGCTATATATTGATCTAAGTTGAATGTATTGAGAGAGCTATCATATAGGAACAATTTTAAATGAAAAGAAAGTATTCATTTTGAATCAGATATTTACATATAAGCTATAATTTTCATTTCTAATATTAACTTCCCCACACATATCTCAAATTAGAGAATAGACTCTGACTGGAGAAACTATTTGAAATATTAATAATGTTCATTATATTAAGTTTTTTATTCATGCTTTCATGCTGAGTTGATCTCTTCAAGAAACATTCTTAACAGTATAAATTAATATTTTGTCTCGTTCATTCAATAAAAAACATGGCTCTGGGAAACATGTCTGTAAGAGATGAAATCACCACTCATGGTTCTTATAGTATAACAAAACATAAGCAGAACTCAAAGCACACTATTTTGTAATAAATGTGAGGAACCAATCTAAACAAGAATGTTACTAATGAAGGAAAGCATTAGGGTAAACATCGTGGAAGATAAAGAATGTGCATTTATTTATTTATTTTATTTTTTTAGATTTTTGCAAGGTAAATGGGGTTAAGTGGCTTGCCCAAGGCCACACAGCTAGGTAACTATTAAGTGTGTGGGACCAGATTTGAACCCAGGTACTCCTGACTCCAAGGCCAGTGCTTTATCCACTACGCCACCTAGCCGCCCCAAGAATGTGTATTTAAAGGGAACAACAAGGTAAAGTAGAGGAAAGAAAATCCTGTAGGCATAAGACAAAATGTGAAAGAAAAAAAATAGCAATGATTTTAGAAGGAACAGAGGTCATTGGGATAAGGACTCTCTTGTCTGGCTCTGGTACGTAGAACATTATGAAATCAAATTGGAAAAGTAGTGTTATTCTGTAATGTGAAGGACCTTGTATGTCTACAGAACAAAATTTATCTGAGGAGCAATAGAGATTTATTGAAAAAATATGAGTAGAGGAATGAGAATCTCTCATGAGATTCTCTGGACTTACTTCCCAGCAGACCATGTATAGTTATTCAAGTCACTTGAATAATTATAAAATCAAACATTCATCAACCCTTTTTCTAAGTAGTGAATTTGAATACATTTGATTGGAGATGGTGTTTTTCACTAGAAAAAAAAGGGATCTTTTTTATAAGTGACTGGCAGACATTTTAAACTCCCTCTCACTTAATCATCTATCTCAACAAGCAAGAAATTTCTGTTTTTTTAATGCAATTGAAACCTCAATGCATACTTTTCTTAACAGCATTGTTACCACCTTCATCTAAATTATATTAAACATTCAACAGATGGAAGGCATTATTAAAAAAATATCAGCTAATAATTAAGGGACCTTGTAGAATCAATTCACAGTGAATATTTGGTTTGACTTCAAAATACATTCCTGGACTTTTATATTAGTAATGAGGGCTATGTATTGCAAAATAATGAAGCAGGGGCTAGAGATGAAAACACTCGGAAAAGGGAAGAAGGCAAGACAAACAGTAATGAAGTCATTTCACAAATTTAAAGGTAACCTACCCAATCAGATAGTTGGCTCTATCATTCATGACAGTATAGGGAAGCAAATTCTAAGAAAAAAAATTCTATTATGTTCTACATGAAAAGATATGTTTCTGAAATTTCTGAATATGAACTGAAATTTTAAGATAGAGCTTATTTGAAGGGTCACTTTAGTTTTTATGCATATTTTTCATGAAATTGACTTGTATATATTCTATACTTAAATTTTAATGTAATACTGATTGCTTCTTTGGTGATTCTCTCCTGATCACTTCATCCATTATGCAGACTAACTGTAGATTCTACAGGAGGTTTTTAAAATGTAATTTCACATTTTAAAGTAGCTCTACTTGTTCAAGACTTGCCCAAGGTCACACAACTAGATAATTACTAAGCATCTAAAGCCACATTTAACTCAAGTCCTCTGACTCCAGGGCCTGTTCACCATGCATTGCATGCCACCAAGTTGCCCCAGGCTCTACTTTTTTTTTTTTTTAAAGAATCTACAACAATAAGGTAAGAGGGAATAAGTCTTGCTTTGTTTTACTCTAAGGACAGAAAGTTTTCTATTCTGAAGTACTAGCTCTGCCATCCAAAAAACTACCAGTGTGAATTTATTTCTCTGCCTTAGTGTTTCCAAAAACCAAACAAAATAAAATAAAACAACATCAACAAAGGGAGGGACAAGGCACTTCCAGTTCAAATATGCTATTGCCTTGTTTCTTAAGAACAGAAATTTCAAGCTTTTACTTTTATTAGTAATGTATTTAAGTTTTCATTTCTATTGACTGTGACTAACAACTTTAAAATTTGAAAGAAATTTTTCAGATATACTAGATAAAAATTGTGGTGCAGCTATGTGGAGTAGTATATAAAATGCTGAGCCTAGAATAAGGAAAATAAAATCTGGTCTCAGATACTTTTCAATTGTTTGACCCTGCTCAAATCACTTTAATCTATTTACCTCGGTTTCCTTAACTAAAAATGAACTGGAAATGGAGATGACAAACAAAGCTAATTTCTTTGCCAAGGAAATTCCAAATGGGTTCATGAAGAATTTGACATGACCAAAAAAATGATTAAACAACAACATTGATCAAGTGATTAAAATTAGCAGCTTAAATTGCTGTTGAAAATAAACAGGCAGAGAAAATATCCTTTCATCACTGTGGTTGCCCTCTTCTGAATTTTCTCTAACTTGTCAAAGTATTTCTTATCTAGTGACTTAGAATTAAATACATCTTCAAGAGTGTTGTTATTAAGTCATAATCTTATTTCGAGATGCTATGAATCTCTTAATAAATCTGAGACTGCATGAAGTATTTTTATTTTGACTGTCATATCATGTTGAAGAGTCATATTGAATTCTTAGATATTTTTCAGCAAGATTAATTAACTTTTTCTTTTTTCCATTGTCCTTTGTTTTTTTTTAATCAAAATACAAGAAATTGCATATCTCTATTGAATTTTATCTTACTAGATTCTTCTCATTGTTCTGGGTATTCACAATGTTTTTTGCATCTGAATGCTGACATTCAGTGTTTTAAGCTATCCCTTTCAGTTTTGTATTAAGAGTAAACATGAAAAGCTTGGCATCTATTTCCTTATACATTGATAACAATGTGAAATACATGTCTTTGTATAGCTCCCTAGGACACTGATAGAAATCTCTTTTCACATTAACTTTTTTATTATTAATGACTTTTCTTTGAACCAGTCATTCAATCTCTGTCTTATTCATCACCACTATCTTATCTTTCTATAAGAATGTTATGAGAAAAAATTTTTAAAAATGAGACTTTTGCTAATATTTTGCTAAAATAGAGGTTTTATATATTTGTAAATATATACATATTTATAAATATTCAGACATAGTCAATGAATTGGTTAATTCTGAACTATTTTCTTATTAAAATTTTTTTTTTGGCAAGGCAAATGGGGTTAAGTGGCTTGCCCAAGGCCATACAGCTAGACAATCATTAAGTGTCTGAGACCAGATCTGAACTGTGTAAGAGATGGGGAAGAGAATCATTCAGAAATGAAAATGATACAAAGACACAATTCATCAAAAAATAGAATAAAATATAATGTGTATACACACGAACCACTTCTAGAGCATTCCAGTGATCTACCAGTTTAGTAAACCTTTTAAAAAGTAATTTTAATGGGGGTGACTAGGTGGCACAGTGGATAGAGCACTGGCCCTGGATTCAGGAGTACTTGAGTTCAAATCTGGCCTCAGACACTTAATGATTACCTTAGCTGTGTGACCTTGGGCAAGTCACTTAACCCCATTGCCTTGCAAAAACCAAAAAAAAATAATTATGATGAAATTTTTATTATTTGTTCATGATGAAACCCTATTGACACAGTATTTATTGATACTTTAGATGTTCTTGGATTGCCTCTTTGATGATCTGTTCTAGAATTTTCTCAGGAAACAAGTCAAGTTCATAGATATTAGTTTGTAGACTTTCATCTCATTTCCAACTTCCTCACATGCCTTTTTTTTCAAAACTGAACAATATCTATTCTTCTTCATATTTATGGTTCTTTTCCCATTTCCCTGGGAATCAAAATTTTTCTTTCCAAACATAAAATGACCAAGCTGTACTAGATGATCTCAAAGGATTGTTCTAGTTATAATATCTATGACTCTGTAAATTTATATTTATATATATAATGCTTTTTTATAAATAGCAAAATGTATCTTCCTTATGAGGCACAATCATATAATTTTATAATCATTACAACCCAATTAAATGAAATTATATAAATAACCCCTTAAATACCATCTGGAAAATCCAGAAATTAAAAGGCATTATTATAAGGTGACATTAAAGCAATATTGATTGGTGAGGTTAAAAAAAAAGAATGCCTCAGATTACTGGGTAGATGAATTTGGATCAACTGCTGGCAATTGTTGGCATGATGGAGAGAGTCTGAGAGCTTTAACATAAAT
Organism: Macrotis lagotis; assembly: GCF_037893015.1. Lineage (NCBI taxonomy): Eukaryota > Metazoa > Chordata > Mammalia > Peramelemorphia > Peramelidae > Macrotis > Macrotis lagotis. The sequence goes on along the minus strand of NC_133658.1, from coordinate 193,387,735 downwards.
TTCATGGCAATAAATGGCAATAAAAGCTATTAGGCACCACCTTCTGCTAGAGCAGTAATTTTGCCAGTTATGGAAAGGAACCAAAGAGCAAAGCTTTGAGCCAACTTCCATAATGCCTTTAGAAACCCAACAGTTTTGTTTCATTCAAGTTGGGAATAGCTATCTCTATTTCCTGGTAAGATTTTTTTCCCCCTCTTCCCATCTACTAGGCTAAGTGCATTGTGCTTCCCTGCCATCTACTTGTAGAAGCTTCTCTGAGATATACTATGTCAGAATATTAAACCCCTTGAAACTTTCTTGATTAACAATTAACAGACCTCTATAGAGGCAATGTGGCATATAGTTAGAATTTGGGACCACAAGAAGTCTCAAGTATTCAAATGTTATCTTACAATTTAACCTATCAGCCTCCAGAAATGATCTAGTTAATGAACTACTAAGTAAATTGCAATCTACTTTTGTGGAATAACTATTGAGAATGCTTAACTCTGAAGAAATTCCAAATTTTTTAGTATTCTAGATTGTTTTGATATATTTTCAGTCTAAAATGGACATTTATGCAATTTTAGAGTGGAAACCACACACTACCCAGATCTGAGTTAAAATTTAACCTCTGATGCTTACTTTATACTTGACCATGGAAAGGTCATTTTAACTCTCTAGGCTTTAGTTTTCTAAATGAGAGGAGTTGAATTAGTTGATATTTCAAGTTAGTTTCCTCTCTATTTACATAATCCAATGATTGTAGTGTTATAAAGTTTATGAAATTAAACATAAATATATATTTACATATTTCTATATAGTGAAATATTTCAAGTCTCACAACAACTTTGTGAAGTGGGTACTGTAGATATTTACCTGTTTTATAAATAGGAAAATTGAGGATTATAGAAATTGAAAGATTAACTGAGTCCATAAATCTAAGAGTGAGAGGCAGAATTTATATCCCATTATATAAATATTTTTATGTAGAAATTCATTATTCTATATCCCTGGATATGTGTGTGTGTGTGTGTGTATATATATATATATATATATATATATATATATATATATATATATGTATATGTATATATGTATATACATATATATATATATATTTTGAAATTGACATTTTGAGGTATTTACTGAATAATCAGGATATTTCTCTGGAAAGTTATATAGAAATTGCATATGTATACAGTCAAACCTATACGATTGTATATGTACACAATTTACCAAGAAAAAGCAGTTTTATGAAAGAAGATTATCAATCTATAAGATAATATATCAATCAGATTAGAAGTGAAATCATTATTGGATACTTCAAAACCAGACATGGATTATGATTTAAGTAAAGAAGGTACAAAAATCAAAGCAAAGCAAACAATTTTAATTTGATTTCAAGGACAAATATAGGAACATACGTCTGTGTGTATGTGTATGTGTCTTTTTGTATTTCAGAATCTGTACAACATTCTGGTCTTCCATGAAATGTATGCACCATCTCATCTCTACTTAACATAAAATACTTGATACATTGTTGTTTGTTTGTTCTTCATTCTCTAAAAAGACCATGACATTAGGGAGGTGCTGTCATAATATTTCACATGAACTGTATTTGAGTGAGGAATGCTGTGTAAAATCACAGTCTCACTTTTCCCTCCAAAGCCCTCCGGGTCCAGTGGCCAGATAAGGAAGAGGATGCCTGGAGATGGCACTGGATGCAAAGCAATCAGGGTTATGTAACTTGCCCAAGATCATACAGCCAATAAGTGTGAAGTGGTGGGTCAAATTTGAACTCATGTCCTCCTGACTCTAGGGTTAGTGGTCTATCTACCATGCCACCTTGCTGTCCAAATTTATACATAAGAATATATTTTATACACATTTTTGTCAGTATAAAATTCACAAAGGCTCTTTTGCCAAGGAAAAAAAGTAGTACATGTATTTTCCTCACCTTTATGATTGAACAAGGAAGATTCAAAGAAGTCTAGTGCTTTAAGATAACAGAGCAAGAATATATTGAAGATGAGACTTAAGTCCAAATCTTTTAACAATAAGAGCAGTTTTTTAACAACTTGTGTTTGGATCTTAACATAATTCAGACAATGATTAACATAATTATTAATGAATCTCATATAATTTTATACCTAATTCATCTAATATAGCTCATAGAATCGTAATAAATCTAGTTAGAAAGGAACTCAGAGTAATCTAGTTCATTTTATTAGTGACTAACTTGAGGTCCAATGAGCCCAAGTCATTTGCTCAAGGTCATATAAATAGTTATAGTCAGTCGTTGACTTTGCTCAGGTCATATATGTCCAAAATTCTTAGATTGCTTTGAGCTCTAAATTATTAGGCCAATACAAGCACAAATTTATGTAGATCCTACTAAACTTGCAAGTCCTCAAACACAGTAATAATGGTCTGTTTTAGCAGACCAATCTAACTAATTATAATGAGACCCATGAGACAAATATTAAACTGATACATATATGACATTTCTTTGAAGTGATATATGAGATTCTGTTCAAAGTATATCACACAATGATATATGGGACAAGAAAAGAGGTGAGGTAGTCATATATTAAGAATGGGAGATTATAACATATGGGACAAGTTGAGTAGTACACTAGTAAACCCAATATATTAAGTGAATTAGAGAATAGTTTCTAGGAGATTAGTTATGTATTCCATGTAGGTCTTTGAAAGGACATTAAAACAAATTATTCAGAGAGAAGGGATTTCAAACTACCTTGGTAGAGGGATGACCCATCATGGAGATCAGGTTGGGGTCATTAATTCCTCAAAGGGAAAAATCTTCAAAGAATTAATAAATATTAAGGGAAAAATCTTCAAAGAATTAATAAATATTATTAGTTGTATTTCAACACTAATATCTTCATAATTTCTTTTTTTAAAAAAAAGAACAAATCTAGACAGTTTTCACATAATCAAGTAAGATAGAAACTTTTTCCCCCACTTTCTATTTTGTTTCATTTTAAAAATCATATCATACTGTCAGTCTTATTAAATGTTAAAACTAAGAAAATTAAGTTGAATAAATCAGTCCCAAATACTGCCACCTGTGGAAGGTTTCTGGCTCACACCATTATGTAGTATTTGACAGCTGCTTCTAATGTGAAGTGGTAGATGTTCTGGCTCTCAAGAAATATTCAATAGGACCTTTAATCTATCAATAAGGGCTGATTATAAGAAGTAGTCAGATGGAGGTCTTCAAATCTTGGATACTATATCTTAACTTCAAGGGTGTAAAAAGTGACTAATAAATGTTTTATGGATCACAGTGACATTATATGTCAATAACAAATTAAAATTCCTCAAAAATGATCCCAGAAACATGGAATGTTATAATAAATTTTCAAGATAACACAATCTGTAACGTTTAAAAGAAAAATTACAGCATTTGCACATAAAATTAAATAGAATGAAATAAGTATAATTTTTTAAAACAATTACTTATTTTTTTTCTCTTATAGATTCTCTAAATAGACAGTGGATCATAGTTTCCAGAATCTTAGACATGAAGTAAGAAGGATCAGGGTTCAGATGATATACATTTTAGGAATGTGACTGTAGACAAATTACTTAACATATCTGAGATGATTTTCTATTATAGGAATAAGATTGGCCTAGGTTGAGGCTGGAAGGCAGTCAAGGAAGTATGCATTGATATTCCTGCCTGGTTTCAGTACAAATAACAAAGTGGAAATTTGGGTAGGAAGATCTATTTTCAGCTATGAATAAGCGAAGGTATGATAGTATGATGTCTTAAATTTTCTAATTGTTTTTGGAGCAATAATACCTGATAACTTTGATCCATAGAAAGAAGTGATACAGACTCATCAATATAGGAAAATTATAAAACGTTCACATTGAACTTTCTTTGATTCAATTATCTTTCAATCTCTTACTAGCATGCCATTTCTTTTAAAAGAATGATTAATTTTTAATAATGAACTGTTTCAAATAGTTTAGTTATAGAAATTTAGAACATTTTTCAGTCACATCAGCAGACACAGGATAATCATTTTTGCAATGCCATGAAAATTCCTCTATCATTTCTTCTTCATCTTACAATGTGAGATGCAACCTAGTATGAGCTATTCAATGATAAAGATGAAAAGTGCCAAAGTAAAGTAGAATTATGAGATTTTTATGGGGTGATGAGGAAGCTACATGCTACTCATTTTATCCAGCTCAATTTTGACATCACTGCAAAATTCCTCCACAGCTGGATAAGTATAGTCAGTGATGACTGCATAAAAATGTTTCTCCCCACCACCTCTGTGGTCTTCACTGCCTCCTCCATGTGTGTTAATGAGATAAACACAGCTGTCTCCCGACTGCCTTTTCTACATCTTTAAATGAGATAAAAACAACAGCCAAAGCCTTTTTCTTCAAAACTGAGCAGATCAGGCTTTGTGTTTGCTATTTTTCTTTCTTCCTTAGTTTGGGATGAGAGAGAGAGAGAGAGAGAGAGAGAGAGAGAGAGAGAGAGAGAGAGAGAGAATGAATATGAGAATATGAGTATCCCTTCAATCATTGGGGCAATGTGTCCATTTGAATGTAATGAGGACTTCTTTTCAATAAATCCTTAACTCCCTAAACCCTACTAATAATATAACAGGATTTATTGAAAATAGTTTCCCCTTGCTTGATTCTGAGTCTGTGCTATGGCCTGAGTGTGTAACAAAGAAAGGAAAATGTTAAGAAAAAGGTTTTCCTTCCCAAAGTATAGATAGGATATAACTAACTAGAGCAAAAAGTCCAAAGGTTATATGTGGGAGGCCACGGGGAAGGGTTCATGTCTGTGCTTACTAACAGTAGTAAGTCAGATTCTATTATAGATAAAAACACATTTCTAAGATCCCACTACTTCTAACTTATTTGCAGACATCGACATGTTGGCAACATAGTTTATTATTCCCATGGGAGCTAGGTGACACTTCTTATATCACTGCATAACATATTAGATTATGTATTTTCTTGACAGCATTCTGAGAATCCATGATTTAAAAAAAAAGTCTATGCTAATCCATCTGTCATAATGCATGCCAACATCACAATGGGCAAGAAGTCAGGAAATAGAATCTCATTTTCAACAAATGCAGATATTTACACATAAATTTACATACTTAAAATATTCCCTTTCCCTAGTACATTTCCCATGCCTCATATCATTGACAAGGAAACTTTATTCATCAATCCAGACTTTGGCAAAAAATAACTACAAGTCGCATTCTTTGGCACTGTATTAGAGAATCCAAAGTATTCTAACAGAACCTTCAAAGATCGAATGAATAGAGAACTTTGGTTATTAATAAAAGACAGAAAACAAAAACTGAAAGCTGAAGGGTACAAGGACTGAAGGAATGGATCTCAAACATCTTCATGAAAACAAATCTGTGACCTAGACTATCCCCAAACTACCCCCCCCCAAAAAAAAGCAAGATATCACATGGAATCTCATTTTATGTCTATTTCATTATCATTCTTAGAACAAAGTACCTAAAATAAAAAAAAACAAAAAAGATTCTGTCCCACAACCATTCTAAACAGCATGAGCAAATAGCAATGACTTTGTTAACTTCCCTGAAACCTAGCAAAATTTTCCTAAAAGTTCAAACCTTTATTGAATAGCTTTACTAGATTCCTAAATGGTTCAAGATGCTATAGTAACTATTATTTACACATTAAAAATGTTTGGCACTGTTAGGAAATTCAAGAATTCTTCAGAATGCAAGATATAAATCAGCTAAAAAAAAGTATTGCCATCAAATTGCACTCCTACTTACAGATATCTAAAACTGTTCAAGGGTTTCAGGGAGTATAAAAATAAAATTCTATAATATTCTGAAAAGGCCTCATGTTTTGTGCAATGTTTGTGCTCTTCAAATATTGTTCAAACTGAATAAATGTATTAAATGATAAGATCCAAATTATACCCCCCCAAAAAAGATTTATAAACATTCTTCTAGTAGGCATTAGAGTCAGTAATGTGTAGTCTCATCCATCTTTGACATTCTTGTTGATTCCTTGATGGTATTTAACAATATTTGCTATTTTTAGTAGACTGGGCCAGTATAGCAATTAGAAAAGTATAAGACTAAGGATGTAGGTGACATATTTATTAACTTTGATGGAAAATCTATTAGAGAAGTCACATATGAAAACAGGCATACTATCTTTAAGTTGATATGACTTTAGATTCAATTGTGCGGCATACAACTAATTTATAAGGAAATGTACTTTACCTATATAGATACAGAATTAGGTAATCTATTAAAGAGTTTTTGAAATGTATTTCTGAAGACGTGGGGTCAAATACTGCTTCAGATACTTATTATTGGTGTGATCTTGCTCAAATCATTTTATCTCCATGTGCCTCAGTCACCTCCTTAATATTTAACTATTAAATTATTTATGTGTTAATCTGAATTAGGGCAAAGTAGTCCCCCATACTGATGAAAATAAATATTTTTTGTATACCCACATGGTTCTGCTACTTCCAAAACAACTAGTTCACCATGAAACCTTTTCACTGTAATTATAAATAAGACCAAAGATGTGTGGTGATAACCAATATTCTATGTTTCACTTTAAGCAAACTTTTTTTTTTCTCACAATAGCCCTGAGACAGGTCAGGCACATATTATTATGACCCTTTTAAAGATAAAGAACTGAGTTCCACAGGGATTAAATGATGTTTCTAATAATGTAGATTTCCTTGGCAGAACTTGAAATCAGTACTTCTGGCATCAGTTCTAATGGTCTATTATATCATAAAGAAAGAAAGATGAATAATTTTATTTGGCAAAGGATGATGAATTGTGTTTTTTAAGTCCATATGTGTAGATTTTGATCATCTAGCAGAACCACAGGTTCAATAAAATTTTAAAGCTAATAAGTGGGTCACAAGAATCATCCATCTGTTATAAATATTTGGCAAAGAATGTTTTTACTTTTTCTTCCTTCAGTTCACTTATTTGATTGATGAAATCACTGGAGTAGTGTACAGCTTCTCCCTTCCATTTATTCTATATCAGATGAATGGGAAACAGCATAAAGAAATTTGAATAATTGCCTTCAGAAATATTTTCTGTAATTTAAGAGAAAATTAAGATACAGAGAGATTATTTTATCAACTCCTTAAGGCTAATTTATTTTTGCCAGTAATAAATGTGGAATTAAGTCTTACAGGTAGAGAAAAATGTTGTTTGTGGTCCAATTGTATCTGACTTGATACCATTTGGAGTATTCTTAACAAAGACATTGCTGTTGTTTGCTTTTTCCTTCTATAACTCATTTTACAGATGAGTCCTGATTCATATCTGCCTAATAGACCCAGATGGCTCCAAAGGGGAAAATGAGGTTGGTAACTAAGCATAGCATTCCATCATTCATATCAAATTTACATATATGTTATATTCCTTAATGTCATGGTCTTTGATATCAAAGGAAAAACATCATTTTACAGATAGGGAAAATGAGGCAAATAGGATTAAGTGACTTGCTTATGATCACAGAGATATCAAGTGTCTTATATCAAATATGAACTAAAAATGATGTCTCCTTGACTACAGACCTGGTGTTGTTCCTAGTCTTCTGGCTACCCCAATTACTTTAGGAAAAGACAAAATAAGACTTTGGAACCATGCAGTTTGACCCTGCTGTTAGCAAAGAAGACTCCTCTTTACCTTTAATGAAAGGCATGACAAGTTCCTTATCTCTGGACACTCTTTTGGGAGGTTGAATGTGAAAACTTGGCTTCATTAAAGTATATATTTTAATTCATGCTGTAAATGAGTATAGAATTTCACCTGTTCATCTGCCCAGACAGATCATGAGATGAAAAAAATGTCAAATATACAGGGAAAATGAAAAACTCAAAATGATGCCTTCCTGACTCAAGGTCTAGTGTTTTTCCTAGTGTCTCCTAGTTACACCAATTACTTTAGGAAAGAGAAAATTAGGCTTTGGAACCATGCAGTTTGAACCTGTTGTCAGCAGAGAAGATTCCTCTTTACCTTTAATGAAAAGCAACAAAAATGTATAGGCAAAAAAGAATTTAGCCCTTTAATGATCCAGACTTATCATCATGAAAATCGTGTCTTTTCCCAAAACACGTTCTTCTCCTGCAATGAGAGTGTGGAGTCCATAAGAAAGAAGGAATTCTCTTGGAAAAGTTTAGGGGCCTTTATCCAAGAAGATTGCATTTTTGGAGGAACCACTATCCGAGAAACTAAGAAAAAATTTCTTAGTAGGACTGGTAGGACAATGAAGCATGGAAAATGAAATTACTTCTTCAAGGTCAAAGAAATCATAATCATAAGTGACAAAGGATTTCTGATTGCAAGGCCAATATTTTCTAACAATTTTATCTCCTTTAATCATATTGCTCTACTGCAGATGGCAACTCTATTGGACTGGCCATGCTGTTTGAATGCCAAATGCACACTTGACAAAAAAGGCTATTTTATGGAGATCTCACACAGGATAAGCACTCACATGGTGAACAAAAGAAGTGATACAAGGATATTCTTAAGATCTCTGAAAAACTTTCGAATTGATTGTGAGATATGGGGGACACTGGCACAGGAATGTCCAGAATGGCATGCCCTCATCCACGAAGGTATTAGGAGGAAAGCAGGACTTAAATATGAGATGTATTCACAGAGGTTTTTAATGATCTGGGGTGGAACTTTTCTGGGGTCATATTGATATGATCAATCAGATCAAGCACCAATCAGTCACACTAAAACTTGACTCTAACATAGTGATTTTATTTTGACTCTCATCCAAAATAAAGTAAAAATCAATCAATCAATGAAAAGGGAAGCCTCTTGAATCAATCACAACAAGTGTGACCAAGGACAGATCCCTATACCATGGAAATGTTGCCATATATAGAAGAGTCATTACTTTTTTTTTTTTTTTAGGGTTTTGCAAGGCAAATGGGGTTAAGTGGCTTGCCCAAGGCCACACAGCTAAGTAATTATTAAGTGTCTGAGACCTGATTTGAACCCAGGTACTCCTGACTCCAGGGCTGGTGCTTTATCCACTACGCCACCTAGCCGCCCCGCGTCATTACTTCTTAAGTTTGGCAATTACTCCCAGTTAGGCAAGGACTGATGTTTTCATATTTATAATCATTTAGTTGAGAAAAGATATATTTCTGTGCTCCCTCCCCACCCCACAACACAAGTCAAATTCATTTCCTATCAATGTATTTAACTTTTACTTAGTCTGTTTAAGAAAATGTGCCACTTTGAATGAAAGAGGTATGGAGCCAGGTAAGAAAATCTTAAATTAGGCATGTTCTCTACTAAGAAATATGGTTGATAAGCAGAGAATTGAATGAAGGATTTGTATTATTTCTCTTCTTCCCAAATTCCCTTCTCATTGCTCTATCTTTCCTTCAAACTTCATAGGATACCAAATCACAAAACTGTATAATCTCAATGTAAGAAGAGGTTTCAGAGATCATATGCCCAACCTGTGCCAACATAGATGTTGCTTTTGAAATATTTCTAATGATTGGTAAATTACTGCCACTAAGGAGGATGTCACTAATTTTTGAGGCAATCTGTTATATTTTGGGATATTTTTGTTTATTAAAGCATTGCTCTATTTTCCAAACTAATATAATCTCAGCAAAAATACCTAATGCTTTTTCATTCATTTTTTTGCTCACATTCCCTGGTGAAGTATGAGACTACTCTAAGTGTATATTGTGATGGAATTCTATTGTAAGTGGTATACAAACCATTCTCAGGTTTCTTTTCTCATTCAGCATATTTTAAAGAAGCATGCCTCTTTCTAAATTGACTTTTAGAGATAACTAAAAAGTAATATTTTTTCTTAATTTCATTCTGAATATATAAATACTTAATAGGAAAGCAGGTGAGTAAGTATTCAAAAGAGAGGCAGGAGAAAAAAATCAAAAAAGAAAGAATGGAGGAATCATCTGAACTTTAGAGGACTAGGGAGTTTTCTGAATTTTCTTTTTTGAATGACAGATCTGGGACATGCAAAAACAATTGAAATGTCAATTCATAGGAGTTTTACTTCTAATGCAATTGGAAAGTTACTTGCCCTTCTGGTAAGCATAATAAATAAATAAATGAAATTCATTTAAAAAAAGTACTTGAGAAAAATTTGTTTTGCTAAGTTTTCTTTGATGAATTAAGCTGAAGGAAAAATAACTGGTTCCTACTCCAATAGGGATTGGTTCATGTTGCTTATCTACATCGTAAAGATTTTAAATTTCCCTGAATGTTTCCCTATAAATCACTGAACAAAGGGATCTTATCAATACATAGATTCAAAGGTGTTGTCTAGGATATTGAAGGTTGTGTTTCCCAAGTACTATATATATATGAAACATTTCCTGTTGATGCTAAGTTTGTTAAAATGCTTATGTTCTTTTATATCACTCTATAAATTATATGACTATATTATTATACAAATTTCATGTGGAAATCCATAGAGTGATCTAATCAACCATGTTTGAAAACCAAAATAGATGAAAAATACATCTTGCATAAAGGATTCATGGGAAAATATGGACAAAAGACAGCAGGTCAAGAAGTTATGGAGGGTGGCTGCTAGGTGGCACAGTGGATAGAGCACCAGCCCTGGAGTCAAGAGTACCTGAGTTCAAATCTGGCCTCAGACACTTACTAATTACCTAGCTGTGTGGCCTTGGGCAAGCCACTTAATCCCAACTGCCTTGCAAAATCCTAAAAAAAAAAAAAAAAAGTTATGGAAGTACCATAGATAGCTGCAAGAATAATAAATTGTTTTGAGTCTTAGACAAAATCAGTCTGCTATTTTTGCAAATATTCTAGCTTCTGCTTGTGATCTGAGATAGATAGAAAAAGAGAAGTCACACAACTGGTGAGCAGAAGAGTACTTACCCTTTCTCCAAATCCAGTGTTATTTTCTATGTTCCATGTTACTAACATGTATTTGAATCTGTTTTGAGGAATGAGATTTTCAAATTAGGAATTCCCTACACTAAAAAAAAAAATCACAGGCCTTTGAGTCTTAAATAAACAGGACATTCCCTCATTTTAATATTTACTTATAATATGTCAAACAGTATTTTATTTATTATATTAATTTTATTTGATTAGAAATTGTTTTCATTGTATAGAGAAATCTCAGTGCAAAAAATTACCATTGTGCATATACATAAATACACACATACATATATACACACATAGATATAGATATATCTATATATGAATATGCACACACATATATACACAACTGTTATGTGGTTAACAGTGGTTGAGCTGTGCCTGTGGTTGAGCTACCCTAAGTGTACAATCACTTAACACATTTTATATTGCTGTCACCAAAAAATTGTTCCACATCACTCACCTGGCATAGCTTGCATCTGCCCTGTCCTCTCTCCTTTTGAGAAAATATTCAGTTTAAGACTTCCAGAGACCAAGGCTCTGGGGAGTTAACCTATTTGTTTTTGGAATTCTGTTGGGGAATTCAACTGTTCTAATTGGTAAGCAAATGTAAATCCATCTAATTTTAAGAGATTAGATAATCTTATCACTTAGATAATCTCCAATAAAGCTATATATCCATCCAGACAATCATCTTGCCTTCTGTGTGACTACCACATGCACAAGTGCCTCCATCACCAATCCCTTCACCCCAACACAAATATATATACACACACACATAGAGTCACTTTATGCTTCTCTAGAAATCAAACTAATTGCTCTCCTCTTGCTTCTGAGAAGGGAATAATTGAACTGATATAGTTATATATTATCTTCTTTTATGTATGGACATTCCTAGTGGATAAGAACTGTCTCATGTCTCTATGTATCCTGAGCACCTATCAGCATCAATAGCACTTATAGACTTTATCATTCATTTGAAAGTTGCCTAGTTCACTGATAAATTAAGTGACTTGCCTAGGATCAAATACCCATTACATATCAAAAACAGGGCTTGAACCTGGGTCTTCCTAACTCAGATATCAGTTTCTCTGTCTACACCCTGGATCACAGGTGAGATGGAGGTGACTCTGGTCACTGAAAGGCTCTGCCAATGAATCAGATTTGGCAGGGTCTAATAAGCTGGAAATTATTTAAGGATGAGTCCATTGATAAACTATTATGTGTCTGTTTTCCAATGACTAGTCCAGGTAAATTTGTCACTGCTGGGTGAGACATATTTTTGATCAAAACAATCATGGACATAACTAATGAAATTATAAATTCTGATGTGATAAAGTATCCTTATAATTATAACATATTCCATGAAGTTGTTCTTGGAATATGAATATTTATAGTATGTTTTTCCTTGGAAAAGCACATTCACAAATGTTATATCATTTTAGGCTTGCATTTGGCAACTTTTATTAGATATATTTTATAGGGCTTAGATATTTCATGTGAGTTGCCTAAGGTCATCTAGATATTAAGTGGCATAATGTACTTTTATGCATAATAACATAAATAATTCATGGTGAAATGTGAGATATATTTCACTATGTGTTTATTCCTCATAGGTCACATTGCCCAAGAGAAGTAAGTAAATGTCAAGAATATCAAAACTTAAGCAACCTTAAAAAAATAATCAAGTAAATGAATTGTATTCTGGATTCATGGAAAGAACTGAGAACTATGATTACTAAAATATTGTTGATAGTGTTTGAAAAATTATTTTAGTTAGAAATTACATTTGTTTAGGAATAACATGCCTGAAGACACTTTAGTGGCACTTTATTATATCCTCATTAGGAATTTCCATGGATGCAGTATACCTGTATTTCAGCAAAGCATTTGATACATTTCCACATGCTATGCTTAGACATAAGGTGGGTCAAAATGGGGTAGGAAAAACAAAAACAAAATCTAGAGTAGTTAATGTGAATATTTCACTTTGGAAGTCTTTAGTACAATATCACAAATTTTTGTCTGGTTGAATGCTATTCAACAATGAATTTGAGGAAGATACAAAATACACGCTTATCAGAATTACAGATGTCAGATGTGAAAAATAACTGGATGAAATATATTAATCAGTACATTTCCTCCCTCCCCCAAAAGAAAAACAAAAGAAATAATGATCCAAAAAACCAAAACTCCAGTGGTTAAACTATTTGCCTGATTTAATTAATTAGAAGAAACCTAATAGAATTAAGATCTAAGAGTAACATTTTCAGTTGAAAAATGATTGTCAAATGTAGCTTGGGATATATGACACAATGGGTAGCTAGATGGTGGAGTGAATAGAGAGCTGGTCCTGCAGTTAGGTAAAATGAAGTTAATTTCAGCTTCAGGCACTAACTAGTTTTGTGACCCTGGACAAGTCACTTAACTTTACTTGCTTCAGTTTCCTCATCTTTAAAGTAACTGGAGAAGGAAATGGCAAACCACACTGGGATCTCTGTCAAGAAAATGCCAAATGGAGTCACACAATGTCAGACACAATCAAAACAACTGAACAAAAACAATATAGTTCAATTGAAATAAATGAACAATAACAATATGGTTCAATAATACTTCATGTGCATAGCAAGCTCAATAAGAATCAAAGAGTAATGTGTTAGCCTGATGATGATGATGAGGAGGATGATGAGGATGATGATGATGGTGGTGATAATGATGAAACGGGCATAATCAACATTGATATAAGTATAGTATTCAGAATAAGGGAGACAAGAATCTGTTCTCTATCATAATAACACTAGATATGGAATAGACATACTGCTAAAATGAATTATAAGCATAAGAGGAATCCTGAAGATTTCATATCATCATCTGAATGCTAGCTTAAAAATTAGTATGCATAGCTAAGAGATAAAAGACTTTGTTGGAAAGGAACATGATCACTCACTTCATTTGTCTGAAGAATGGTCATATTGAAGATAAATTTGAGATACTGTTTCACTCCAAGAGAATTAGGAGGAATATGTCCAAATTGCAGGGAGGCAGATTTGAGCTTCATTTATGAAAGCTGTCTGTTGAACAACAAGATCTATATAAAAGTAGGTAAGAGTGATAATGAAGAGTGAAAATGTTCATTGGTCATCACCAAATGTAAGGCAGATAATCATTTGTTGCAGATATTATGGCAGGAGTAGAAAGCTGGTTAGATGGTCTCTGGTGTATTCTCTGATAGAGATTCTATGACTATTCTATAATTTACCAGAAAAATTTATCATTCTTGTAGCTTCTTGTATCAAATTTTCTGAATTAATTTTATTGATTTTAGTACATATCCACATTATTCACCCAGATCATGCAAAATATAGCCAAATAACTATGTTTTTCCAAATAATAGGAATATATAAATTAATTTTAGTCATCTCCATGTCTAATAGCAAGTGTAGTAGTTATGTAAAAAGCATTTTTGCATATATATATATATATATATATATATATATATATATATATATATATATAAAACTATTGAAATTGTTTGATTTTGTACTTAATGCCAACTGCCCAAATAAAAATAATTTCATCATGGTCTATACGTGACATTTTAAAACTTTCAATTTAAAAGACATAATATATACAATTTTCAGATGGTTCAGTTTTCTTAGAGTTTTTATCATACTAAAATTAAACTAAAATAAACATATCTAACAAGTTATTATGATTGATGTTTATCTGTATTTCTAATTTTAGCAATTTAAGAAAATTTCTAGACCAATAAAAGCCCATAAATTATCTTGAAGAGTCAATTGAAATATTGAAATTAAATGATTTATCAAATGATCACATAACATACATAGGTGTATGTCTCTCTTTATATATATGTTTGTATATGCATATATTCCCAATATGTACTCTACATGTATGTGTATGTACATACAGGTATGCATACATATACAAAAATCTTGAACCAAATCCTTTGGGCTCTAAGGGAGGCTTTTACTGATTATATTTATTTATTCCATGGATTTTAAAGGAGTAAAAGGTTAATTATTTGGATTGAGGGAAATGCTGACTGATTCAAATTTGTATTTAATGATGACTTTCCGACATGCCCATCAGCAACTATAAGAGGAGCTCACATGGTTTTCATAGCCTATGGATTTTCATTTTCAGTGTTTTAGAATTATAAGGAATCAATAACATATTAAGTTGTATCTTTGAAAACAGAATAATATTGCTCTGAATATTTGAAATTGCATCATCTGTTTGCAGTTGAATCAATGTAATTTGTCTTATTATACAAATTAAGAGCTCTCAATATAATTAGAGATAAATTAACTAGAAAGTTAATGTACTTATATTATGATTACAAAATCACTTGCAAAAAACTTGAAGATAGTTAATTCCTTGATTTAATGCTGCTGATAAATAAATACAAATATTTAACCATGTGTAATCTTGGACATAGGATTATTCTTTATCCTATTTAGTTATCTAGAGTCATATTGTTTAATTGTAACAAAGTGAAATTTAGTTGTCAGATTTTGTCAGATTCTCAGAACAGTAATCAATCATCATTTTAGCAATAGAAGTGACTCTCTTATCATTTTTCTTCACCATTAATTTTCATAGTGGTTCTGAGTTCATAACACCAGGACACTCTACCTTGATAGAAAAGATGCATACTTCTTGATAACTCATGTTTTCCTGCATTGAATTTTTAAAGAGATGTTATATTTTTACAGTTCATTTTAACTTCCAAAATGGATGGATTTAAAAGTGGGGTTGCTATTTAAGAAATTAAAGGGGTAGCTAGGTGGAGCAGTGGATAGAGCACCAGCCCTGGAGTCAGGAGTACGGGAGTTCAAATTTGGTCTCAGACACTAAATAATTACCTAGCTGTGTGGTTTTGGGCAAGCCACTTAACCCCATTTGCCTGGCAAAAATCTTAAAAAAAAATTAAATGTATCTACTTTTATGAGACAATATTACTTTTTTGGGGGGGAGGGCTAAAATTTCATGGAAACTGAGAATCAAATTTCATCAACAAAAATCAGATTTAAAAGTACATTACATATTAAAATGAAAAATATGTTTAGATGATTCAGCATTTTCTGATTATGTTTCAGTTGATTTAATGAAGAATTCTTTTGCCTACATTAGTAGGGTAATGAAGATTGTTATTTTGTAGAAAATTTTATTATATTAAATTTCAATGGGTCAGCTAGTAGAGTTCAATGGCCTCATTGCACTATATTCTGTTCATTTCTCCCCCACAATTGTGTGTGAAAATAAACGCATATATTTATGTGTACACACATACATATATCCTCTGCAGCTATGCATATGCACACATATGGGCAAATATGAAGGTCTTTCTGTTCTGTTCATTTTATTTTATTTACTTTTTTTCTATACTTGTTAAATTCTGGCAGTAATTTGTAAATTTATTGTATGGAAGGATAAGTTTCTCTTTTTATTTGTTTGTGTTAACTTCATCTACCCCAATATTTTATACATATTTGTTGAATTGAAATGAAAGAGGAATAATAAGAGAGGATATTGCTTTGAAAAAAATGATCAAACACACAAAAAAATCAAGGAACAAATGTCTGATAAAGATGGGAGGACCCAGAGCTAGGAAGATATCTTCCTGAGTTCAAATCTGTCCTCAAAGTCCTTAATAGCTTTGTGACCTTGGGAAAGTCACTTGACTCTGTTTGTATCAGTTTCTCATCTCTAAAATGAGCAGGAGAAGAAAATGGCAAACCATTCTATTAGCTCTGCCAAGAAATAAATGCACTACAATAAATCTACAGTTTTTGGAAAGTAGTTTTTAAAACCCTGATTTTACTATGAAGGGAAGACATTCTTAGTTTCAAATCCTACAACTATGCTTACCATTTACATGAAGTTTAATTATAAAGTCAATCACATCACCATTCTAGAACCAGAAAAAATAGTTCATAACCTCACCTTTCTCTCTTTTGATCTAAACTGATGAACCCTTAATTCAAAAAAAAATGTGAGTACATAGATCAGGGGAAGAGTAAAAATCCCTATTTACTTTTATTGTCTTAGACTGTACTGGTGATTTGCTTTCATTTGGGCAATGGTTAAATATAGTCTCAGTTATGAATCTTGCTAAATAGTAGGTTATGCACCATTGAAGCTTCTCACAGTGGAAATAAATTTGGGGCTATTTCTAGGCAGAGTAGAAATGTGGATCTACAAATATATGTTGTATTTAATTTCCCTTCAAGTTTCTCTACTGGAAGTTTTAATCATCATATTCATTGTTATTCTATATGCAATATAAAGTATTTTAATCATAGTAAAAAGAAAAAGACCTAAAATCCGATAATTTTGAAGTTATACAGAGTAATGCATTTTTGGACCATCTCCTTAATTTTACAGGTGAGGAAACTGAGACTCACAACTATGAAATAATTTAATGAAAGTAGCACATCAAATTATTAAAGGTTCTTGGAATAGTCAGTCTTTAAAAGGTCAGGAAGAGGGAAATATTTATAACCTATACTGTATTATGAAAATGAGCTTCATTATAGAAAGAGCATGATTCAGTTTTTCTACCATTTGCTGACTGTGCCAGCTAAGACACATCTATGAAACTCTTTGAGTTTTCAATGTATTTATTGACCAAATAGAGAAGACATTAGCACTGCCTTCCTATAATACTAATTCTGATGGAACTATGCATAATTGGTATGTTATAATTATGAAATATATAAATGTGTTTTTCCTCATGGGTTAATGAATGATTGTAAATTGGGATTCTTATTCCAAAGAAATCTTGCACTATAATTAGTTTAATATTGAATGATTCAATAAACATAATGATAGAGAACTGACATCAAAGCCAAGAGGACCTCAGTTCAAGTCCCATTCTGACATATAGATATGACCTTGTACAAACCTTTTGGTCTCTTATTCTTTTATGTAACTTTCTTGGTGTATAATTTGAAGAGAAGATGCCAATCTCTATTGGAAGGAAATTATCCAGTTGGAATTTTCCTGTACCAGGGAAATCTGAGGTCCATTTCCCATCTTTTAATGGCTGATCTTTTTTTTTAAGGTTTTTGCAAGGCAAATGGGGTTAAGTGGCTTGCCCAAGGCCACACAGCTAGGTAATTATTAAGTGTCTGAGACCGGATTTGAACTCAGGTCCTCCTGACTCCAGGGCTGGTACTCTATTCACTGTGACACCTAGCTGTCCCTAATGGCTGTTCTTGAGATAAGGCAACATTCTTTCCATCATATTTACAAATGATATCAGTAAGCTATAATACATAATGATCCTTTCTATTTACCAAGTTGAGAAAAATAAGCTTTATCCTCCTTGTCTTTTAACCCTCTTCCTCTAAGTGACAAAAAAGTGTTATTAAAGTCAATAACTGAGTAATCTTCATTTTGTTCATACTTAAAAGACTTTGTATTTAGTTTAATGGAAATCACACACATATTCTCCACTCCAAAAATTTGTTACAAAATTAAGTTCATTATATTTTCTCTACTAAAAATAATTTTCTTAATATTCTGTGTAACATCTATAATTAATAACTTATTTTGTTAATACATTTAATCTGAAGGTATTTCTGATGATATTGTCTAGTAATCTTTTGGGAAGTAAAGTAATTGATTTTTTAAGATACCATAGCTAGCTCTTATTTCATGATTGTGTCTGTGAAATGAATTTTCCCCTGTCCACTAAATTTATAAGGCTTGATATCTTGATAAAGATTAATTGCTGGTATCAGACAAACAGAATTTTCATTCAATGTAGTTTTTGTTGTCCGTAATTATAGATCATCTCTAAAATTTGCTAGATTATCAATAAGTCTATATCAAAATTGATTCAGGAAAACCTAAAGTCAAATACAACCTCAGATACTTTCTGAGTGACACTGGACAAATCACAACCTCAGTTTGACTCAGTTTCTTCATTTTAAAAATGATTATGATGATGATACTAATAAAAATGTCTACACAGTAGATAATAATAATAATATAGTTAACATTTATATATTAAGTACCCAATTTTAGTATTAGGTTTCATTATTAAAATATCTGAAACTCTTGATTCAAAGTTGAACCAGAAGAGCCAAAATATCATATAACCTTGACTTCTCACTCTCATTTACCACACATATGTAGTTTCTTATTTAATGTTCTCTTTTTAAAATTCATATATCTTATGCATATCCTCTTCTTTCTACTCACATTTACAATACTGGGGCAGGATCTCATCAAATTGTGTCTATGATATAGGCAAACATACTTACATATAAATGTACGTGTATAATATATAAATGTGAATATGAATGCATACACATATATTTCTAGTCCTTATATGGAAATCCAAACCCATGAATTTGAATGCTATATTTTATGTAATTCATTTCAGAAGTAGAACTAGCTCAGTTATATGGAAGTAGCTTTACCAAAAGGAAAAAAAATAAATTCCAAATAACTTGTTTTAAGACTATATCAGTAATATAAGTTATTGGCAATGTTGCCCATTCCTCATGAACTTTGATGTTCATGGAAAATTCATTTTCTAATGTAAAGATGGTCTCAGTAATCTCTGAGAGTCTAAGATATTGACATCTATGCAAATACTCCTAATATTAAATAATGTCTGATTATGTTCAAAGTTTTAATGACACTTAATGATACAATGGATAGAGAGGCTGGAATCAGGAATATTGCAAGTCAAATTTGCCAACAGACCTTTGCAACCCTGAGCTACTCATTAACTTCTGTTGTCTTAATTTCTTTTTTTGTATATATGAGGATAGTTATGACATCAATCATCCACTGATATTAGAAAAGATTAAGAGAAAACATTTGTAAAGATTTTGGAATCCTTTGGATTTATGCATATACATACATTTAAGCTTAAAGACAATTTCCACTTTCAAGAAACTGAATATTCATGATTTAGTTTATAAACTGAAGGGATACATATCATTTATCAGGTTTTAGGAATCATCAATTTCTTCTTTTGAAAATTCACTTCAAAAGTGGGGTATGCTAAGCCATTCCCCAACTGATAAATGTTCAAAGGATAGGAGAAGAAGAAATCAAATTTAACAAAAGTCACATTAAAAATACTAAAGATCATAATTGATTAGATAAATACAAATTAAAACACCCCTGAGATATCATCTAACATCTGTCAAATTGGAAATCATGACAGAAAAAGAAAATGACAAATTATATGGAAAATACATGATTGGGTAGCTAGGGAAACAGTGGATAAAGTTCTGAATCTGGAGTCAGGAAGACATCTATTTGAGTTCATATCTGCCTTCAGACACTTGCTAGCTATGCGACATTGGGGAAGTCACTTAAACAAGTTTGCCTCAGTTTTTTCATCTGTAAAATGAGCTAAAGGAAATTACAAACTTCTCTAGTTTCTCTGCTAAGAAAACCTCAAACAGATTTATAAAGAGTCAGACATGTCTTAAAACTATTGAACAACAAAAATGAACTCTTGGTAGAGTTAAGAACTAGCCCAACCACTTTAGAGAACAATTTGAAAGTATAATTGAAAGATTACAAAACTGCATCCCCTTTTGACCCAGAAATACTACCACTTGGTCTGTATCTCAAAGAGATCAAAAGGGGAAAACAATCAAAAAGACAGATATGTAAAAAAATATTTATAGCAGTTCTGTGTATGCTGGCAAAGAATTGGAAACACAGGGGGCTGTCCATCGATTGAAGAATGACTGAGCAAATTGTGGTAAATGACTGCATTATGAGAAATGATGTTGGAGGTGGTCTCAGAAAAACATGATTATTGTTAAATCATCACATTTGGGACTTTCTTGGCAAACTTACTAAAATTTCCTTCTCCAACTCATTTTATAAAAGAGGAATGGAGGGCAAATAGGGATAAGTATCGCGCTCATGTCACACAGTGTCTGAGGTCAAATTTGAACTCAGGTTCTGACTCCAAGGTCAATGTTCTATGCACAACTCTCCTGAGGAAAAACCCAGCAAATCAGGAATGAAATGATGTCAGTTGAAGTGAGCAGTTTCAGGCGAACACTGTGCACAGCAACCGTAATCATGATCCATGAAAGATTTAGCTACTTTGATCAAGACATTGATCTCAAAAGAAACATGATAAAAATACTATCTGCTTCTAGAAGGAGAACTGATGGACACAGTGCAAATTGATTTTTCTTGTTTTAGGTGTATAAGTCTTTTTTTTTGCAATCTGGTTAATTTGGAAGTATGTTTTGCATGATTTCTTGTGTAATCATGTATGATTGAGTTCATATTGCTTGCTTTTTTAATGGTGAGACAAAGAGGAGAGGAAAAAAATAATTTAGAATTATAAAATGTTTCAGGAGCAGCTAGGTGGCACAGGACCTGGAGACAGAAGGATCTGAGATGAAATCCGGACTCAGACACTTAATAATTAACCTAGCTGTGTGACCTTGGGCAAGTCATTTAACCCCATTGCCTTGACAAAAAAAGTAAAAAATAAAAAAAAATTTAAAGAGAATGCTACATTTTTTTTTAAAAATGGAAAATATTTAATGATATGATAAAATATATATCTGAAAGCTGATACATGCTATTTACTCTCAAAATATTATTATTTACCAAAAAAATGTTGTAGATAAGAAAGTAATAATTCTTAAAGGCTATAGAAATACTTGCACTAGCTTCTCATATATATATATATATATATATATATATATACATATATATATATATATATATGCGTGTGTGTGTGTGTGTGTGTGTGTGTGTGTGTGTGTGTGTTTTCTGATTTCTGGATTACTCAGTCAGTCATTAAGAATCATATACTTATTGTATGTCAGGTTAAATTGTTCTGTGATGATTGAAAATAACTATTCAGGTGCCTTACTTGATTAAGATGGACTATGGATCAGAAATATCTAATATGCAATCTCTAGACTGCATCTTGAAACATTAAATTGCATTTGAGAAATATTTAATGAAATAAATGAAAATACAATAAAAGACAGAAAATATTAATCTTGGCTTTCTAAATAAATACATAACTGATGTGGATCCTTATATATCCTTATTTATAGGGAACCTTGTTTTCACTTGAGTCTGACTTCCCTATAATGTGGTTGTGACTTGAAAGATTTTACCACCAGTACGGTATAATGGAAAAGATTCTGTATTTAAAGTCATATAATAGAATAAGTAAATTAGGAAGTATTTTTTTAAAACATATCACATTTAAGCCTTTTATTAGCCACTAGGCAAATACCATAATAAGCAATGAATTCTGTCTGTTCTAAAGGAACTCACAACCTACCTGGGGCAACAAAATGTTCAAACAAACATTAGACAAATATATACATACACTCACATATGAGAATAATATAAGATACTGGAGGGGCAAGAAGAAAGGCATTATTTGATCTAAGGCAAGGTCACTTTCCATTCCAATTTTGTTGTTTCTATAAGTATTAGGGAGTAAAACATTCATCTTCAATATTCTCCATTTCTTCTCTTAGAAAAATAGGCATTATAGTATGCTATAAAGGATATTGGTCTGGAAATTATAAGACCTGACTGATATCAGATGAGAGATGACCTTTACCATGTGCTCCTTTCTAGAGAGTTAGCTAAGTTACAATTAGAATTCATTTTTCCAATTCTAGTGTATACAAGTAAAGGTTTTGGAATTCCAACTCCATGACCATTATTAAGATGCAGGGAGTGAGGAACACTTCTTATATAGTATGAGTACCACAGTTACAGCACAGTTCTTTTGAACTTCACTGACCTGTCTCCATCCCCACCATTTATTCTTAGCATAGATTTTGTTCACCTCCATATCTGATTCAAGAAATTATCAGCTTTATCCTTCTGTGTCTTGCTTCTCTAAATACCATAGAGACTATAAAACAATTAATTTCCACTTAATGTAAGTATTTTCAAGTCTCAGTCAACTACTCCTCTACACAATGTTTTCTGTATTTCCATTTTCTCTTATATAGTAATACCTATTTTCTTGCCCTGATGTACTCAAGTAGATGAGTGACCTTGGGTAAATTATTTAATCTTCCTATCTCAATTTCTTCAGCTATAAAATGAGGGGGTTTGACTAGATCATTTGTTTCAAAAGTTTTTCTTAGCTTTAAAATTCTGTAGTCTATATAGAGATTGCTTGACTAAACCTTCAATGACTGGGAAGCTTTTTTGGGGGGTTGAGTTACTAATAGTTGTAATTAAACCAGATTAGATTATTTAATTATCATCATGTGCTTAACTAAAGACACATTGAAAATGAATTATAGCCTGTTTCCTTATTACTTGTCTCACCCGCCTGTTGTTAAAGATTCAATATCCAAGCTTACATTAGAATATCCACAAAATGATTGAATAATTATGTAGTCATTCCTAGCAATAGACCACCCACCTTTTTCATTTACTAGCTATTTATCTTTTTAATTTTTTTCTACTTTTCTCAAACATCTAATTAAAAATCAGAGAACAATGTAGTGTGGAGTTTTGTTTGTTTGCTTTTGCTTATCTACAAAATAGTAGTGTTTTCCACAGCCCAGATATAGAATATACATATTAAATATTACAAAACTATTTATCTCCCAAGAACAGAGGGTTATTTTTCTTTAAATGTGCAATTTTTCCTTGGCTTCTAAGCCAATAATTGAAGGAATTGAGTTCTCAATTAGCAGTACTGCAAACTATGATAAAATAAATTAACTTGCAAATATCAGCCCCAGGTGTAAATTCTCTTTAGTTTGTACCATATCATCCAAACAAAAGGAATATTTAACTTAGTGTGGTCAATCTTGAACTTAAAAATTGTTTTTAAAAGTTCACTAAATAGGCTTTGGAGAAAGTCAAATTTATTTTTACATAAAAACAGTAATATAGATACAATTAAGTTCTCAGAACAATAAAAGAGGGGGGGGAAATAAACAAACCTATTGAACTTGTTGATTTTCCTAAGCCTTGAGTCCTAAAAGGCTGACTAGGTCACTTGCTATTAATGATTTAGAACACATACATACCCTTTAATCATGAAAACCTAGAACAGGGAGAAGTGAATTCCACAAAAGCCTACTTTTTGGTGAATCTTATTTATTCTAGTATCAACAATGTAGTGTGTATCTTTATATTTGATTTATTTATTGTTATATAGCTCAAGATTATATAGTAGGTTCATGGTGTGAAGCAAAATCAGAATCCAAATTTTATCCCTAATAGTATCATTGCCTTATGTATATATATATATATATATATATATATATATATATATATATATATATATTGATGTGAAAAACAGTTGTTAGAACCTTTTTTTGCACATGTAGCCATTGTCACAAAGTCTATTAATATGAGATTATCTCCTAATTAGTGGAAATCAATAACCCACATTATATCAATCTTCAAGATACAATCTCTTTTGAGATTTTTTCAAATGTCCACTCACTTTAGGCACTTCTGGCTTTTGACTTTGAAAGGAAAAATGGAAGAAGTTAACCTAACTTTAAATTTCTAAATAAAAAGACTATGAAGACATGAAATGAGGGTTCCCTTATTTTGCCCTTATCTTCAGTTTGCTGAATTATCTTGTTCCCAATGAGAGAGCTCCTTCAGTCTGCATTTTCTAGTAAATATTCTCCTATGTATGTCTTCTCTGATTTCTGTTTTGATATGGTTTCAATAAATGCATTTCTTTACTATTTGTATATGAATTCAATGTAGAACAGGTATAAGGTGGGAAAGAGAGAAGACTTTGGATATAAAACTATCTCCTATCCCCCAATAATTATAAGTGATCTATAATGACTGAACTTGATCTTATTTCCTAGACTAGGAATAATTAAGAAAGTGAATGAATATACTTCTAATCTGGCACCACCTCTCTGAAACCTTTCACACCAACCTCCTACTTCCTCTTCTGTCAGGAATTAAAGATTCCCTTGGAGAAGAATGTTGGAAGTAAAGACTAGAGATGTTTATTCTGTTTCCTTTTAAGTCACACAATAACAACATCCCATTCAATCTAAGGAGCATCCCTTCACATATAGAGTGAAAAAAATCAGAAAAGCAAAACATCTTTATAAATAAATTTCAATATACCTCATTAAAATATCAGTTTTATTTTTTATTCACTAGTTGCACCTAGCAGGTATGTAATTTCCCACTCTAATCTATGACCTAATTAATAATTTTAATTCTTCTTGTTTTTCTAATACTTGTACATCTTGTCATTCTCCTACTTAACAATTGCCTCTGGCTCCTTATCTAGAATATGTAAAGTATAAACTCTTTTGCTCTTGATTTATTTTCCAGGCTTGCTCTAGTTTTTAATTATCATAAATTTCATATTATTCCTTGCCACATACTCTATGTTCTACTCACCTTGACCTAGATTTTCCAATGTCTTGTCTCCCAACTTATCTCTATGCTTTTGTACAAATTGTTGCCCCATTTCTGAAAGTTAATTTCAGATTTTATAATCTCTAGCTTCCTTCAAGGCTTAACTCATTTTCTTAAACATTAGTATTTTCTTCTTCTTTAAATTTCTTTATATTTTATAGAAATGCATAATTTGAATATTTGAAGGGTCTTCATCAGTGCTCATCTAATCCAATCCAATGACAAAGGAATTCCCACTATATTTCCAATAAGCAATTGTTTAGTCTATTTTTGAAGATTTCCAAGTAGTGGAGAACGCCCTCTATCTTGAGAGACAAACCATATTCAACTCTGGGACAGTTCTAATTAATTCTTAAGAAAATTTTCCTGACAACAAGGATAAGTTTCTTTGCAGCTTCCATTCATTTTATCTGGTTCTGATTCTGTGACCAAACTGAATGAGTCTAGCTCTTCATCAAATAGTTGCCCTTCAATTGTTTGACAACACTTATTCCCAATGAGTTTTTCTCCTGTCTAGTTATGATCAATCAGTTCCTTCATTGGATCCTCACAGAAAACGGAGTCAAAATTCTTCATCCACCCATTTGCCTTCCTTTGGACACTCTCTAACATCACTTTCCTTCTCCTTAAAATTGTGGTGCCCATAGAGGAGGACAATTCTAGGGATAAGTTCTGACAATGACACAATACAATTGAACTATTACTTCCCCATTCCTAGAAATCATCCCCCCTCTTAATGAATCTCAAGATCACAATAGTTATTTTTTCTCCAAATCAGACTATGGATTTATATTGAGTTTGAAATCTATTCATCAACCAATCAATAAACATTTATTAAGTGTATGTGCTAATCACTGGGCCACAAAAAGAAGAGGCAAAGACAGTACTGGCCCTCAAGGAACTGTCAATATAAAGGAAAAATAACATGTAAACAAATATATACACAGGGTAGTCATGTATAGAATATAGGAAATAATTAAGACTTTAGAATTAGATGTGTTGGAAAAGACTACCAGTAAAAGATGGAATTTTAATTGGGACATAAAAGAAATCTGGGAACTTGGTATGTAGAGCTGAGGAAGGAGAACATTCCAGGCTTGTGCATAGCTATTTATATCTTTACCCAATTCATGTCTTTTCATCTCATCCAGAAAATGTAGTCTGGTAGCTCTTTATCAAAAGTTTTACCAAAATATCTACAAACTGTCATTCCCCTCCTCTGTTTCTTTCTAGGGGATTAATACTGTCATCAAAGGAAAAGAAGTGAATCTTGAATGACCTATTCTTTAGGAAGTTTAAAGTTGCTACTTCCTTTTCTAGATGTTCATTAACTACTATTTTAGTGGCCAATCACTTAATCATAGAATGAGCTTTAAATTGCACTTAGAATGTACATTCATTGAAGGAAGAGACTATTAAAAAATGTATCCTTACTAACAAGGTGCCTTTTACAAAGCAAATGCTTAATTACTGCTTGTTGAATTTAATTTGTTTATAAACTCTGATGCCACAAACTTGAACAAGTGCTTTTTATGACCCAGGTACTTAATATCCAAAAGCCTGAAATATCTTCTCTTTCTTATATCTCATTTTTTCCAATTTCTCTTTTAATTGGCATTGAACAGATAGAGAGAACATGAATTAGTTAGGTTGAGAACCCTTGAAAAAGTCTGACTAATAGATCCCTCTAGTCTATTGAACTTTCAATGAACCTATGATGGTTTAAATTAAGTGCAGTGTGAGGAATCAGAGCAGTTAAGGAATTAGTCATTTATAAACTCTTCATTTTAAAGGCTACCTTAGATAGTGAAAAATAATTTGATGATCCAAATTTCACTCTGACTCTAAATATCTGAAGTCAGAATGTGGGAGGAATTTTTTTCACCTAAAATATGACTTGAATTAGAAAGAAAATGTCAAATCTTCTTTAAAGGTTTACCTACTGATGTCTAAGAGAAATAGAGTAATGGCCCCTTGTGGGAAATGGACTATTTTCATATTCTACTCAGAACGTTAAAGTAGTGTAAATTAAGAATTTGTGTCTGTTTTCTCAACTGGATAATAGAAACCTAGAGAACTGTCTCTCAATCTAGTTGAATGAAATTCATTAATTGCCTAAAACAGTTGTCTAAATAATTAAGTATTCAGGTCCAAGAAAGACCGTTTGTAATTATAAATAGTTCAGTTTATTAGTTGACGTAATTGTTTAGTCAACATGAGAACACTGTGAAACATACATATAGAGTTTTTCTATTCATATTTGAAAATATTAGTATGGACAAAAGAACAGCTCATATATGCATATAAACTCTAATAGACAGGTACCTATTCTGTAAGAATATGCCTGACCTTACTATCTATCTATCTATCTATCTATCTATCTATCTATCTATATATATATATATATATATATATTTTAGGTTTTAGCAAGTCAAACAGGGTTAAGTGGCTTGCCCAAGGCCACACAGCTAGGTAATTACTAAGTGTCTGAGGTCTAATTTGAAATCGGGTACTCCTGAATCTAGGGCCAATGCTCTATCCACTGTACCACCTAGCCGCCCTTTGGCGTTACTATTTACAGAGTAGGAATCTGGAACATTTTAATGTTGAGGCAAATCTTTCTCTTTCTTCTACTAATTTCAACAACTATCTGGAGATGTAGTCCTATTGAAAACTTAATTCAATAATCTGAGTTGAAAACTTTGAAGAATGAGTAAAGATAGTAGTTTATTTTATGATACATTTATAGTGCATAGGAATACATAATGGCCAAGAACTTGGCTGAAGCAGGCACTGTGGAGCAATTAGAAGTTGATGAGGAACCAAAAATGCTAGGGTCATCCGCTGCATTCTGGGTCATCACCAGTTTGAAGTCTTGTCTTCCCACTGGGATTTTGATGACTCAGAAAGAGAGAATGAGGCCGAAGACCTTGTGTGATTCTGTTTCACTAAATCCAATTCACTCATAAGTCAAGATATCACCTTGTCATATCACTGATCCTCTGAAAATGATCGACAAGCAACAAGGCAATTCTATAGTCACCTTAACTGATTTTAATAATATCCCAAAGCTCGAAAGAAGAGTTCCCTTGACAATATTTATTCTGCCCTACTTGAAGACCTCCAATGAGGGGGAAATATAGTAGTTCTCTTGAACATCTCTAATTGTTTGTATTTTCATCAACATGGAGTCAAAATCTGTATCTCTTTAACTTCCATTCATTGCCTCACATTCTGCCCTCTGTGGTCAAGCATTCACTGCATGATCTATATTTGCTAAAATGACTCAAAATAATTATCATAAACCTCTCCCCATCTTGCTTTAGTGCCAGTTCTTTCTACTCATTCTTATATGATCTTAAGATGCTGGTCGTCTTCTAAAGCCTGGATTATTTATGCCTATCCTAAAATAAATCATGTAGAACTAGGCAGGGCTGAACAGGAGAGAGGATATGGAACAATGCCTTCTCTTTTTCTGAACATGATACTTTTCTTAATTCAGCCTTTTTTGAATTGGGTTATATTGGTGGAAAAATTGTATATTTCTTTCATTATTATTAAATAAATATTGTATTAAGACCAATTTTTTTTTCATTTCAAGTGCCTCATCCAGAAATTAATCAGTGTGAGAAAATGCTCTTAAAAAAATTACCCCAGTCAATATCTAATGAGATAATAAAAGAAATTCCAAGTTTGTACCATTGGGTATATTCCTGAATAATGTTGTACTCAATCAGATCTAGAAAATCTTGATTCACTTTATTGTCAGCATGGATGATATGAAAATTGATTCCTCTGTGATCAAGATCTGAGTGACCCAAGTCATATACCCCAAGACCCTCATTTTAATATAGTATACCTCCCATTGTGTTAAAAAACATTATGCATTTTTTTCAGACAAATTCCTATCTGAATTAGTGGCAAACCTGGAATTACATAGCAGGTCTTCTGATTTTGAGTTTGATTGCTTTCCCACAATAATCGCATCTTTCTTTGCCTTTGATCTGTTACTCCATATTTCTCATTCATTTTCCTTCTGGAATTTTTGTTGATGCAGCTTTGTGAAATACTGCACATGGAGATTAGTAGATTGGTAGAGGAAGATTTATTTCAACTGAAAAGTGATCACATTTTCAAAAAGACTCCTGTAGTTTAATGAAAAATCTTTAAATAGAGAAACTAAAGTTTAATGCAAGACAAAAAAAAAAAACTTCCAAAGAAACAGAGCTATACAAAATTGGAAAGGACTGCCTAAGCATATTCTGATTTCCCAGATTTCACATGAAAGTTAGTTGAGATATTATAAAAAAATGATATTGCAGTGGTTTCCTCAGATCATGGTTGGATTAGAATAAATTTAATTTTTGTTGTTGCGGTTTTTGTATTGGGCCTGAAGTCAGGAAGACTAATCTCCCCGAATACAGGTCTGGCCTCAGACCTTTACTAGCTATGTCATCCTGGGCAAGTCACTTAATCCTATTTGCTTTAGTTCCTCCCTGTAAAATGAGATAGAGAAGGAAATGCCAAACCACTCTAATATCTTTGCCAAAAAAAAAAAAACACCCAAAATAAGAGGATAGGACTGAAAAATGACTGAATAAAAATAAAATTATAAATTTATCAAATTAGAATGAACTTTATT
This sequence comes from Macrotis lagotis, assembly GCF_037893015.1. Classification (NCBI taxonomy): domain Eukaryota; kingdom Metazoa; phylum Chordata; class Mammalia; order Peramelemorphia; family Peramelidae; genus Macrotis; species Macrotis lagotis. Next base: position 193,357,732 of record NC_133658.1, on the reverse strand, counting down.
GCCTAAAACCTAAAGGAAGTTCAAATGAACCTTGATTAAATCAAGTCATTCAGAAGCATTTCAAATAATTGTGAAAAGGTCTAATAAACAGTTGCACAGGAAGAATGAATGGCATGAGGAAATTTGCTCATGATCTCTGGATCTACAAAATAATAAATCTTTTCAAGTTCAAGGAGATTCCCAGTCAAATGAAGTTTTGGTAATAGAAAGGAAAGTATTCCTCAAAGAAGGAATTATTTGGGTGAGGATTAGAGAAGACTGAACCAAGCAGGCTTTGGTCTTAGTTTCTACTCCCTCCCTCATCATCCCACCTAGGCAAGGGAATTGACATCTAAGTTCTGAACAACTTCCCAAATATTCATATTAGCATTTTACTATTGTTCCTCAATTCTATAGCTGGATGAGTCAGTAGCTGGAACTCTGGTTCTGGAGTCAGTAAGACTACTTCAAAGCTGGCCTCATTCATTTATTAACTGTGTGACCTTGGACAAGCCATTTAACCTCTGCTTGTCTTTGGACAAGATAATGGCAAACCACTTTAGTATCCTTTCCAATAAAATCTCATTGGTATTGGTATGCTATGGCCCTTGGGAGTCATCGAACATGATTGAATTACCAAACCAATACTGTACATGACACATGTCCCTGGAACAACTGAATGGAAGTCAATATCGATGACCTTGGGAAGTGAAGTCATAGCCTCCTGAGTCTCTGAATTCCTTGCCTATAATATGAGGTCATTAAACTAAAGGGTCTCTAAGATCCCTTGGAGCTCTAAAAATACTAGTGTATAATTCTCTGAGGCCCCTTCTATATCTATCTAACTTCCATATCTATGATCATACTATCCTATCTGATAGGTTTAAATTGACTGGAATCTCTAGTATCTTTATCTCCACTGGACTTTGGAAGAAGGAAAATGGATAATCATAATATAGTCTGAGAGTGTGCCAGCCCATGTATATATATCTCATTCTTTGCCTGCCTGTGTATTATATACATGGTTAAATTATCCTAAAAAGTAGGACTGTCTATTTCACCTATTATGTGACTTATTGCTTATTCTGGACTATATGACTTATGAAAAAAAGCTTGTGGTTTGATGTGGTTTTTACATCACATCAAACAAAATTTAACTCAATTCAATGTTAAATGCACAATCACTCAGGACAATTCCTGTTGGATAATGCAGGCAATTTTATGATTCTTTCTACATATTAATAATCACTTTTTTTTTGCAAGGCAAATGGGGCTAAGTGGCTTGCCCAAGGTCACACAGCTAGGTAATTATTAAGTGTCTGAGACCAGATTTGAACCCAGGTACTCCTGACTCCAGGGCTGGTGCTTTATCTACTACGCCACCTAGCCGCCCCTACGTAGTAATAATTGTAACAAATAATGCAAATATTTAGACAAAGTATATTTTAAACTTGGAATTTTATGAATTACTGCTTTTCAATATGTAGTCCAAGCCCTGCTATGTCTTTGTTCCTAAACCTCAAAGTGAAGAGAGATTCTGACTCATTTTAAATGATGCCTTAAGATTTGGGGTGGGAGAGTTGAAGGTGGGATGTTGCTTCATATAATTGTTTCAGTGACAGCACATTGATTCTCTCTTAAAGCAGGGGCTCAGATGAACTCATTGACAAATTGGGCACATGTGTGACCTCTCACATTCCCAGAAGCCAAGAGACCCATGCTAGAAAAAGATTTTCACATTCACAAAACTGAGTGAACAAAAATGTCACCCTCAACCAAAAGAAGGGGATTATTTCAAAGGAATTCCTCATAGAATAGGTTCTTCATAAAGCTCTTCAAAAACTACTAGTCATCCCCAAGAGGGTACAAATACCTCATTTGAGAAAGTCAAAAGATCTGTGTAGGGCAAAATGATTATGGATCAGCATATTTAGTTAACTAGATTACCTGATAGGTAAATTTCTTGTTTTGCTTCTATGTGTAGCTCTTCAGTTCTCACCTAACTATAAGCTTTGGGACTTCTCTGACTGAATACATCACACCTCACTCCAAACTCTTCTTCCATCAGATACCTTATTTCCCCTTAGTCCACTTTACCTTTCTTTCCTCTCCTGCTCCTGACATTTTTCAGGATCCTTTTGTGATTTGTCCTTGTCTGTTGGATCTTAAGACAATTGAGGACAGGTACTGAATTTCTCTTTTTATTTGTGATCCCAGAATTTAATAAACTGACTGGCACAGATTAGGCATTAAATACAAGGTTTTTTGGCTATTATTATGTTCCCCTATTCCAAAATGAGAACATTCTTTTACTTTTTTCCCCCTCCATGCTAAACTAAAATAACGCCAATTTGTCTGTGTTTAGACTGATAGACAAAAGGGAAAAAATGACCATAAAGAAGACAGGATTCTAAAGAGGAGTTTTTAATTAATTTCATCTTCAAGAAGCAATTTCATTGTTCGGAGGCCCAAGTGAACCGATTGTCAAAAATGAAAAGAAAATAGCAAAAGGGCTCCTGAAAGGGGGAAATAGGCCAGTAACATCTTTTCTTTTCCTCCAACTGATTTCCACTTAATAACTGAGAAAGCAAGATTAATGAGGTGACAGGGGAAGTATGGAGTGACTTTTCTGGTATTGACAGTGAAAATGAATGTTCATAGGTGAACAGTGACTCTAAGGCATGACATCCATCCTTGACTGCCTATGGTGCAATTAGAGTTGAATTTGGAGATAAAAGAACTGGATTAAAATCAACCAATAACTATTTATTAAGTGCCTAATATGTGTTAGGCACTGTGCTAAACTCTGAGGATACAAGAAGAGGCAAAAGACAATCTCTATCCTCAAGGAAAATCCTGTTTCAGACAAGATTTAGGACTCTGATCATGTCATTTAATGACAGTCTCAATTGCCTTATCTGTTTGGGTTATTGTTGAAAGTACCAGATGAGATAACATTGTAGCCACTGGCTACTTGAGTTTGGTTCTGCCTATGAGGAATCATTATTAAGGCTCAGAAAACCAAGGGTAGAAATAAAACGAAAATTTATTTAAAAGGTTACAAGACATCAGAAGGGCTAGGGAGAGAGAGAGAGAGAGAAAGAGAGAGAGAGAGAGAGAGAGAGAGAGAGAGAGAGAGAGAGAGAGAGAGAGAGAGAGATAAAAGAACAGTCAAGCAGTGTTGGCTGGGCCACAGGTTGTTAGAGAAGACTGTAGCCCTGAGCTGGCGTCATGGTCAGGTTTTTATGTCTTGCTTTTCATCCAGAGGGTAAATGTTGAACTCCCCAGGAATTAGGTAAAGTCTAAGGAGATCAGGATACAAATTTTTACATAAATCAATGAATCAATGGGAATGGGGATCTCCACCCAATCTGAGCAGCCTTCAAGATTACAAATTGTTTCTGTTACAATATAATTCTCTTCTTCAAGTCAATTTATATCTCAAGAGTAGGAGGTAATCAACTCCACCCAATTTCTACATTCACAATTCAGTTCATCTTTCCCCTGCATCAACATGAAAAATTTATATACTTTAAGGACCTAAGAAATTCTGGCTATTTCACAATTATACCTTTCTGCAGCCTTTCAAAAATATAGCCTACTTGTTTGTTATTTGTAAATAGATTGAAATCTTTTCAAGGCAGATCACTGCCTCAAAGCATAATTTTAGATAATATTATCATTGTATCTTGAACCATGCACTAAATAATATCCTATTTCTTGGAATGTTTAGAAAATTTCTTAGTCTTCTTATATAAGGCATGTGGTCCTATACAATTGCATAGCCACAAATGTCTCAGGAGACTCAAAAGGAACCAATGTAGATGCTTAGACTAGAGAAGAAAAGGTTTAAAGAGGGCATGAGTCCTGAATTTACAATTTAGTGGGTTTTGTAGGTAGGACCCATTCTGCTTAGTTGCAGAGGGCAGAACCTGAAACAAGCAATGCCTGGAAGAAGTAGAGAAGATTTATTTTTGAGTAAAAGAAATGGAAGATTCCAAATGAAATGTATATGGGCAAATTTAAAAGGAAAAGAGGAATTATTTACTTTAGGTTTGTTTTTTGTGAATTGTAGAGGAAATTCCTGTTCTGGTACATTCTGGATTTTTGTTCATATCTTGTCAAATGTCTGTCTCTCTTACTATCTATCACTTATCCACTGAATATATATCCCTAATCCCCTGCTATACTTCATACAACCTTGTATTTGGAATATTTTCTCCTCTCCATTAATCTTCTGAAATTCATTAGTCTTCTGAAAACTAAATTATAAAAAATCTTCTATTGATAGGCTAATACCACCCCAACCCCACTACCAACCTAAAGACATTTTGGGGGAAAAAAAATAACTTTTTTAAAAAAGCAAATAAATCAATAAGACAAAGGGAAACAACAAACAAGCAAGCAAACAAATTTATACTGTAAATTTAGGGGCAGGTGGAAATTAAATTCTCAAGTATATCCCTAGGGCAACATGCACATTCATGCAAATCCAGTTCTTCTAAACCTACACCTTGAATGTTGAAACACCTTTCGTTTTCAGAAATAGAACCCAGAGGCACTCCAAATTCTTAAATCACCAAGGATTTCAGATTAAGTATGCTATTTCTATTAGGGAAAGAAAGCAAAGTATTGTTTTGACAATGTTTTAGATACTGGAGTGGAAACAAAGGCTATTTGCAAATTAAATCTTTGTTAATAAGCAATGTCAATTAGCCAGAAAACTTTATTCCATAAGCACTCCAGTTAATTCATGTTTTACTATACATTAAAGCTAAGTGGCTTGACATCAGTTTTAATAATTTTAGGTATGTCCTCATGAAATGTGTATATGTATGTATATACATACACAAATAACAAATACCTATAATTTCTATCCAGATAAATAGATAGATAGATAGATGGATGGGTAAATATACACCTAAACCAACTGGAAAAAATACCCAAAATGTAATAGGAAGAAATTGATAAGAATGATGAAATGTTAACATTCTACTATTAGGTTTAAAAATTATAAATACAAGATGACTTAAGGGTAATTCATTTGAAAGAGTCATAGGAATTTTAACTGGCATCAAATTCATCTTATACAATAGTCAAAAAAATACAAGTTTACATTTGCATTAAGAGAAGGGTAATATCCTGAGTAACAGAAGTGATTATTGTGAAACTGCATTCTGCTCAAGTCACAGTATTTATTAAATTCAGTTTTCAGGTGTTAACATTTATTATGTATTTTGGGGGCAGAGAAAAGTGAACAGAATTCTGAGGAGACTTGAAACTATGACTTAACAGAAGTTGAAGAAGCAAAGAGCATTCAGCACTATGAATAGAAGACTAAAAGAGATCATAGATGAATAAAATCTATGCCTAAAAGGGACCATAGAGAGCATTCAAAGACTTAGAAGAGATTTTAAGTGATCTACCTCATCTTATAAACAATGAAAATATCTCAGGGAAACAACCATATGCAAAAATTAATAACACAGGTAAACAATTAAAATATAATTAAACAATAAAACTATATAAAACATGAAATAACTTCTCCAAATTTTTTAAAAGATAGAATGAATGAATAAATACATTCCACCCAATTCCATACCTGTCCTTCTGTTGATTATACACAATTAATCTTTCATATAGTGTATTTGTAGATAGTTGTTACATGATTTTTCCTCCACTGGGCTTTGATTTCCTAGAAAGCAGGGATCACTTTTATTTTAGTTTTATTTTCTTTAAAATTTTCTAAGTAAGGGGTGGCTAGGTGGCGTAGTGGATAAAGCACCAGCTTTGGAGTCAGGAGTACCTGGGTTCAAATCCGGTCTCAGACACTTAATAATTACTTAGCTGTGTGGCCTTGGGCAAGTCACTTAACCCCATTTGCCTTGCAAAAAAACCTAAAATAAGATAAAATAAAATTTTCTAAGTAAACCCAGTCCAGCACAATGTCTACGTCATCATAGATCATAGATACATAACAAAGTTATTAACTTCTTAGAAAAGTTTCTATTATCAGCATAGTTTTTCTTTTTAAAATTTATTTTCATTTCACAGAATAAGCATTTTCATAACAGTACAATAAAAATATGAATGCACATGGAATTGCAAATCTACTATATATAAGAAAATTTTATGTGTATTTTTTTTTCTTTTCTTCTTTCCCTCCCCTATCCTAGAGAGGCTACAGTTATATACCAATTTGACCTTGGGAAAGTGTTTCTTCCCCTTCCAACAATTATAAGAAAGGCAAATGATGATATGAATTTAAATTTTCTTATCGTTACTTTCTATTTTTCTAAAATAAGTGTTGGACTAGATAATTATTGGGGTCCTTTCTAAAACTAAGGACCTTTATTTTATATGATCAATGAGAAACAAATTTCTTGTTTTAAAAATATATTTTTGTTTAAAGGTTATATATTAACAACCAAATTATGACAAATCAGATCAGACAAGGAAACAGCTTTTTGTAGAGTAGAGCTAGACTTGGAGTCAGGAAGATGGTTTAAATCTTGCTAGACAGAACCTGACCCATATTCTCCATTACTTCATCCCTATAAGAAGAATATGGGATTATCAGTCTTTTCCATGTTATAGACATATAAAGATCATCTTTGGTTACTCAGCTGCAGCTGTTTTACAGTTATTTTAAGAGCCATGTGACTCTTTTTCTCTTCCTATATTCTGCCTAAGGCTGTCCTTCTGAATTAGCAATGAAGACAGTGCAAATAGCATGATTTCTCATTGACCATGGTTTAAGGATTATAGGCTTTAAAATTGGAAGAGACTTTAGAAGCCATTCTAGAACTCAGAGAAGAAAACTGAGGCACAGAACTTAAAAGTGATTTGCACTTTCAAGTTTATACAATGAAGAAGCAAGGTAAAGATTCAAAACCAGTCTTTTGACTCAAATTCCAGTGATCTCTACAAAATATCCAAGGAGTTCACAGTTATACCACATCACTTCAAGTTTTTTTTCTGTAGCTTTTTTTGTTATTCTCATTTAGTAAATATTGAAAAAAATGTTTACTGATTCTAATACATACGTCATAAGGGGAAGGGCACTACTTGTACCTCACCATTGAGTATTTTTTTTATCTTTTAAAAATAATTTTCTAGTCCTATTACAATTATGTTTCATTAAGTTTTCCCTCACTGTAGTAGACTAACTGGTTATCTTGCAAAGTTTAAATGATGGCAATTATGCCTTGCAATTTGCAGAAATCTGGCAAAATCGCAGATATAAAACCTTTGAAAACAGAGGCATATATGTGGAATTTCTTTAAGAACAGAAGGAAGGAAGGAAGGTATGGAGGAAGGGTGAGAGGAAAGGAGGAAAGATGAAAGAAAGGAAAAATGATAGGAACAAGGGAGAAAGAAAGGGAGAGAGAAATAGAGGGGAAGAAGAAAGAAAAAAGGAAGGGATTGAGAGAAGAATGAAGGGAGGAAATTAAAAGAGGAAAAAGCAAGAGATGATGGGAAGGAGAGGGAAAGGAAAAATGAAGGTGCGAGGAAGAAAAGGGTACAAAGGAAGCAAAGAAATGACACTAAAGAATTATGGAACTGTTAATCACCACTATCATAACTGAGAAAATTACCAAAAATTTAGCCAAAGCCGCTCATGAAGGTGAACCAGTACACAGATCATTTAACTACAATGTTTGCTTCATTTCTTAATCCTTTAGACCATTAAAAATTCATATTAAATATTAATTGGAGGAATTACTTTTTATTTTCTTCTTAATTCAGTTACCAGCTTAATATAACTAGCTATTATATAATGGTTACACTCTTCTAAAAGTTCCTAGATCACAGTTTAGTAAGTTTGAATATAAAATAAGTAATGACAGTGTTTACAATTATTTTCAATTTTTTATTCAGTTCTAAATGGCATATAATACAACCTATTATACTTTATAATTTTTTCTTTTCTTTTGTTTTTTTTCAAGGTATTGGGGTTATGACTTGCCCAAGGTCATACAGCTAGCTAATTATTAAGTGTCTAAAGCTGGCTTTGAACTCAGGTCCTCTTGATGCTGGGGCCAATGCTTTATCCACTCTACAACCTAATTGCCCACCCCCACCCTGAAATTATGCCTTTTGAAATGTAATACCAGAAAGAGATAAGGAATTCATCCAGAAAAAAATATATATGTACTCACACACAAAATTAGGAAGCCCACAAGACAACTGAGTAAATAAGAAAATATAGACATGTATAAATATAAATGTCTTATTTTGTCTTTTACTGTACCAATCAGATTCTTTTTTTTTCCAATCAGATTCTAAGGGGAAGTTTTATATAACAATTTTTCAGCAGTACTCACCTGTTAAATGACCCAACCTTTTATGATCTGTCATGTGTAACCTTGGTCATAGATTGAAAGTTGTAAGAAACACAAAGGACATATTGTTCCATCATTTTTATAGATGAAGGTACCAAGGCTCAATGAGCTTAAGTGCTTTGTTCAAGATCATAAAAAAATGGCTATGTCAGGAATTTGAACCTGGTCCTCTGATTCCAGGATCAGCATTAATTCCATTCATTGAAAAAGGCTATCTAGTGACATAGAAAGTGCTGAATTTGGGATTAGAGAACCTGGGCCTAAATTCTGAATCTGCCTCTTGTTAATCTATGTGACTTTGTATAAATCAACTATACTTTCAGTTTCTGTTTCTTCATTTATAAAATAAAGATGTGAACTAAACTTTCTCAATGATTTCTTTAATTTCTACATAGTAAGTTTTTAGATTTTATTTGACATTCAATGCCTCTTTGGAAAGGGATACTGCTAGAATTCATTTATCTTTTTTTATGGTGTAAATAGCTTTGTAAGGTACAAAGGATAGATCACAGGTGAATGACCAAGAAATGAAGATGTGAAAGATAAATGAAATATACTTGAAGGAGATAGGTGAACTTGCTAATGAATCAGCAGTTTTCCTTTGATATGGCCACAATTCTGCTTTGCCTGTAGTACAAATCTCAGTAAGATTTAATTTTTTTTTTTACTGCATATAATCCTGTTCAAAATGAAAATTCCAGAAGTCAAGGGAAAATAGTCTTCCTTTTTCTTTCTTTCATTTATCATAATGTGTGTGTGTGTTGAATTTGGAATCAAGAAAGAGATGACACTGAATCCCGCTTACTTAACCTCTCAGACTCAATTTACTTATCTGTGAAATGAGAATAAAACATAGCATGAATTGTTGCTTTAAGCAGTTGTTTTGAGGTAGCATTACAAAATTGTCATATTTTTATTACCAAATCAAGGGGAAAATTCTGATGTATACATAAGAATTTGAATGTTCATGAATAAGCACAATCTCCTGTTCTTTTTCTAATTTTTTATCCACAGAATAAAAGGTCTTTAAGTTATATTTGCCCTTCTGTGGTTTTTTGCATTGTCACAAATTATATTTTTTCAGTCAATTAAAAGTCATTTCAACCTAAATATGAAAATAAAAAAAAACAGAAAGAATTGAAGATTTGTAGCAATTTGACAATTTCATGGTAACCAACTGAAATCTCTAGCTTTAATGAAACTAGAGGCAACTGGTAGCACAGTGGTCTGTCTAGACTAGTGGTCTGTCAGGAAGATGAAGCTAATTTTGGCTTTGATATTTACTGACAATGTGACCTGGGCTTCTCACTCAATGACTGTTTGCCTCAGTTTCCTCAATGAGGATAAAATGAGGATAATAATAGCATCTACTTTACACTATTATTGTATTAAAAGATAAAATTTAGAAAAAGTATCAAAAGTGATAAAATATTAAAAAATAACTTAGCACAGGCACATAATAGGCCTTATTTCATTCTCTTCCTTCACTAAGACTTTAGCAAAGATTAATATTATCATTCCTTGACTTTATGTCTCAGTTTTCCAGAGGGGCTCCAAGCATTATTGAGTTGAACTTTAAATCATTTAGCCTAAAAAAAATTCAATGTAAAGGGCCTTATATCCTTCCCAAAGGAAATTAGAAGACCTGAATATGGATACTAAAGCTTTCATCTACTCCTTTTATTTTGGATTCTTATTTACTTGGCATAATACCATCTTTTTGCTCATAATAACCTCAATCAGCACTCTTTACTGATTCAAGGTCAGTTCTGCCTGCAGAGACTGCCTTGTAATTCGATGAGCAACCATAAGGGGGAATATGAAATTAAGAAGGACAAGTAACACATTTTTCTTGTCTCCATTCATTAATCATTCCTGTGATACAGTTCAAATCAGCCATAAGTAGTCAGGATAAAAAGAAAAGAGTGACCATCAAGTCTAATAACCAGCCTAGATTTCAGAGAATTTAAGAGTATATTCTAGTGAGGATCTAAGCCTAATACATTGACAAATTTTCAACAACCTACTCATCAATTAATATATTAGCAAATTTAAAAGAGGAGGTGAAAGTGACTTGAAATAGGTAGTAGATATTAGTTTATTATACTCATTTTGTTAATTTTTATTTTTAATGGTCTTTAATTTTTTCCCAAATACATTTGAAACCAATTTTTAGCATTCATTTTTTCAAGAGTTTGAATTTCAAATTTATGTCCCTCTCTGCCTTTCCCTTTTCCTAAAACATTAAGCAATTTGATATAGGTTGTACATATGCTGTCACATAAAACATTTCCATATTAGTCACAACTGAAAAAGAAGAAACAGGTCAATAGTAAAAAGAAATTAAAGTGAAAACTTATGCTTCCATCTGTATTTGGAGTCCATCAGTTGGCTATATGTATGTGAATAGCATTTTTCTTCATGAGAAAGAACTTGTCTTGGATCATTGTGCTGCTGAGAAGAGCTATTGTGTACAATGTTTTCCTATTTCTGCTCATTTCCTTTTGCATCAATTTTTATACTAGCTTTTCCAGTTTTTTTCTGAAAACTGCCTGTACATAATTTCTTATTGGACAATAGTATTTCATTACATCCATATACTATAGCTTCAGTTATTTCCCAATTAATAGACATCTCAACTTTCAATTCTTGCCACCACAAAAAGGGCTACTATAACATTTTCCCCTTTTTATGATCTTTTTTAGGATACAGACCCCGCAATAGTATTACTGAATCAAAGAGTATGTACAGTTTGATTGGTCTTTGAACATAGTTTCTAATTGCTCTTCAGGGTGTTTGGATCAATTAACAACTCCAACCACCAATGCATTATTGTTACAATTTCCCCATGTTCGCTCCCACGTTTATCATTTTCATCTTTTTATATATTAGCTAATTTTCTGGGGTGAGATGGTATCTCAGAGTTGCTGCACTTTGCATTTGTCTAATCAAAATGTGACAGAGCATTTTTCTATTTTATTAATGCCTATAGTTAGCTTTAATTTCTTTCTCTGAAAGCTACCTCTTCAAAGCTGACTTTGATGACTTATTTAGGGAATGGTATATATTTTTATTGATCTGACTTAATTCTCTATATATATTTGAAAAATGAGTCCTTTACCAAAGACACCTGCTGTAAAGATTATTTCTCACTTTTCTGCTTTTATTCTCATTTTGGTTTTATTTGGGCAAAGCCTTTTTAATTTAATATAATCAAAATGATCTATTTTACATTTTGTAATTCTCTCTAGCTCTTGTTTAGTCACAAACTTGTAACCCACTTAACATTTCCTTTAGGAATTTGTGGCATACTTGGTTCATTTTGATATTACTTCATGGTCCATGGCACCTTTTAGCATGATGTAGTTTCCTTCTTTATTTCTTTTAATTACTTCTATTTTGCTTTTCCTTTGTCTAAGATCAAAATCATTACCCATGATTTTTGCTGTTGTTATTGTTTGTTTTGATTTCTTTTTACTTCACCTGAAGCATAGTAGTTACTGCTGCAGTTTCTTACCTTCATTGTGTGTCTCTCCCTGCTTCCTTATGTATAATAGAGTATTTAGCTTCCACTTGCCCAACATTAACTTTTAAGGAATTATTTTCCTCAGTTAGCTTTTGACCTTCCTTTTTCATTAGACCAATTGAACATTTTGAGGAGTTGTTTTCTTCAGTGAATTTTTGTATCTCCTTTTCTATTTGGTCAGTTCTAATTTTTAAGCAGTTGTTTTCTTTTTCCAAGATGTTGATTCTTTTTTTCATAATTTTCTTGAGTTATTCCCATTTCTTTTCCCCAATCTTTCTTCTGCCTCTTTTATAGGATTTTAAGTACCTTTTTGAATTTTTCCATGAATTCTTTCTAGACTTGAGACTATTTCCCATTTTTCTTGGGGCTTTGCCCATAGTGTTTTGACATTGTTGCCCCCCTTCTGAGTCTGTATCTTGATCTTCTCATTCACTATAATAACTTTCTGTGATCAAATTCTTGAAAAAAACATTTTTTGCTCATCTTTTTTTGGTCTCTTTCCTTTGAAATTTGAGTTCTGCTCCTAGGGTGGGACACTTTCTTAAGAGAGAGAGTTAAAGCCCTGGCCATTGATTTGATGCTAAACTGCTGTTGCCCCAGACTCAAAATTTGTGACTTGTTATATTAACCATAGAGGTTAGGAAGCTTACCCAGTTTTGAGTCAGGGTCCTAGTGCTACTATGTGCTGAGACCTGTTGGGGTATTTCTGAACTTTCCTTGGGCTAACTGAAGCATGTGGTTATCTGGCTGCTGAGGTTGCATATTTGCTTAGGACTATGCTGAAGATCTGGAGTCTACCCATATCCCCAGCTATGCTGAAGCAAACAGGGATTCACAGATGGCGTTTGCCTGCTCTGCCACAATGGGGCTCATGATCTCCCATTGGTTTGCTAAGATGGATCTAGCTGCTTGCTTACTGGAATGCTTCTTTTTCTGAATGGTGCTCTGCTTTTACTTTTTACCAAGTTTCTTTGACTAAAATATTGTTTCACTCCCAGTTTTTTACTGGTGTGACTCTTCCAAGATTTGTTTTGGGACACTATTTTATGGTTGTTTGGAGATAAAAATGGGACAATTTATAGAGACATTGTTTATTCTGTCATCTTGGCTCCCAGAGGTTTGTATTCATTTTACTAAATAATTGCTTACTCTTTTTATTGTGATCCATCCTCTTGAAATATCTTTGAATCAGTTTCTTAAAGATAATTTGCATTAGCTCACTTACACAGTACTATGTATTTAAAAAATTTTATTTGTACTGAACATGGCAATTAATTGGTAAGATCCTATAACATTTTTAGAGAATTTTTCAAACTTTAAAGCCTTCTTTTTCCAATAAATAAAATATAATAAATTAAAATACAATTATATCATCAGCATTTTTTTCTTCAAGAATTTTAATGCCCAAAGAACTTTTTTTTAATTTTTTTTTAGATTTTTCAAGGCAATGGGGTTAAGTGGCTTGCCCAAGGCCACACGGCTAGGTAATTATTAAGTGTTTGAGGTCGGATTTGAACCCAGGTACTCCTGACTCCAAGGCTGGTGCTCTATCCACTGTACCACCTAGCTGCCCCCCCCCAAGGAACTTTATTAAGTAAACTTTTCACTATAATGAAAGGAAATAATTTTATATTCATATTAAATACTACAATGCCTTGTTTAGTATGAGTATCTCAGCAATGAGTAATTTAAGAATAGTGTTAAAAAGAAGAAACTAATAAAAACATTGAGCATAACATATAAATTAGACAGCACTGGGATTCTATTATACACATATCTATACCTATTCTTTGAAAACACACACACACACACACACATATATATGTGTACACACACATACACACACACACACACACACATATATATGTGTACACACACATACACACACACACACACACACACAAATATGATGGAGGCAAATTTTACCCTTGATATCAATGGCATCTTTTGGTTTCTGCTAAAAAGTAAATAAAAAGTTATTTCCACTTAGGAAGAATTTTTCCTCTCATCATTCAGGAACTTTAGTTGTTTATCCTGGTTAATCTGAATATTAACAAACTAATCATGATAGTAGTCACTTGTATAATTTAGCTAAGCATATACATATATATATACATATATATATATAAATGCAGAAGGTATTACATAACAATATGAATAAAAAATAAAACTATTTTTCATTTCTTTCTCACTTTCCTTGCTAATTTCTCATCATAGATAAATAGTATTGATCATTATAATTTAAGGCACCTCTAGAATAAAATGAATTGTATTTATTTATTGAATGTATACTTTTTTAAAAACTTTTTTCCTGTTATTTATTTTAGGAAAATTAATTTATCTGAAACAACTACATAATATAATTCCTATAACAAATCAGATCTGGAGAGATTTTGTAACATTTTCTCTTTATTATTATACTTAGAATTATTATACTTTCTAATGTGTTAAAAGTTTCAGTTTAGAAATCAATTTTGTAACATGAATGCTTGAATAAAGGAAATATTTGATTTCTTTTGTGCCTAACTTTTCTTGCTCTTTCATAGCTGATAAGGAAAATGTGGGTGCCCATTGTCTGGTTGATTGATTTTGTTTGCTTGTTTAGTGGGGCTGCTGCTATACCAACCAATGCCCTCTCTACTTTATTTATTCCCTGTGGATAAGCTTGGTCAGCTGAGCCTTTCTACTATCCTTCAGATCCTGGCTCATAAACTGGTACTTGCTTTCTCTTTCCAACTCCCTGACTCTGGAAAGATTTGTCCTGGATCTGTGATATTTGTGTTGCCATCAATGAGGTTCTTCATGGTTGACTATTCTTGTGGCTTTTGAGTTTAAAAAACCTATTATTATGACAATGATTCTGATTCATTGGTTTTCATGAGAACTGGAATTTGAAGATGTGTCCCTTTTCTGGATGTGGAATCATCTTCCCCCATATCAAGAACTCAACATTGGTTGATTCAAGATAGGAAAACATTTGTTTCTACTCCTTAATATACTTGTATGCCTACATCATGAATAGGTAAATGTGTGAGAGGTAAATGACATGTGGATAAAGTTGACAAAAAAGGACATGAGGTTCTAAAAGTGAATACTAAATCATACTAGTTGAAAATCTAATCACTAGACTAACTGTAAATCAATAAATATGGTTTCTACTGAGATCAATCAAATGCTTAATGGGATCTATGTTTAAATAAAAAGTGTTGATCATAAACACAATGGTCAATCTTAAAATAAAAGGCAAATTTGAGAAAGACTCTGCATCTAGTCATAATCAACCATGATTTAAATCATGAGGAGTAAGTGGGAGGTGTATAAAAGAATGGCAAAGCTTTTAGAGTTGGAAAGAAGAGTAAACTTTTTTGAATTATGTAGGATCTGGTTTGGGGGTTACTTTGTCATTTCTCCCTCTTCTTTAATATGGTAATAATCATAAATTATAGATTGAGAACTGGACCAGAACACATATTAAGAAACATAAAAACTGAAGGCCAGAGAGGGTAAGTGACTTTTACTAGGTCACACAGATTGTTAAAAGCAGAATTGGGATTTGAATTTAAGAATGATTCCCAATCCTATCTCTTTTTCCCACTGTACCACTTTGTAGTGACAGTTATAATAAAATTGCAAAATTATATCAAAAGGGTTTATTTTTCCTTGGTTCACCTCTATTTTTCTTCACAAAGTCTACCGCTATCATCACTAGAAAAATACAAGTTTCAAAGAAATGCTGAGGGATATTCAGAGTATTTTATTTCCAAGGTTATAAGTTTTATATTCTCTCCTATTTCTTTCCATGGCAACTCAAATGATTGACATTAATCATGAAACTACAAATTATGTAGAACCTAAGTATCCTAAAAGAGATTACACATCTCCATATACTATTTCACCTATGTAGATGTTAATTACAACTACTGCTAAACATTTAATTTTAGCAACCACAGCATCAAGGATGGGAAGGTTGAAAACATTTTTCATAGGCTACATCTACTTTTGAAATTTAGTTTCCTTTATTATCAGATTCAACACCAGATTCTACCACCAAAAAACCCAACTCTTTTTCTTTAGTTTATTTTGCTAAAAATGAGCAAGTAAATCATTTTCTACAAAGCATTATTTATATGTTGTCTCTTTATATAACTTGAAATAAGAACTAATGGTTTGAGTATTTCTATTCCTGTCTTATAGCCAGAAGTATTCTGGGAAATGTTTAACAACTGGTTCTCTCTAAGGGGGAAAAAACGGACATGTATCAAACACAAAGTTTATTCTGCATTGTTTCTTTATTACTTTCTTCAGTCTAGGTAGTCATTAATAAATAAATAAATCAAGCTATGACTTGTAGTATCTCCTGATTTTTTTAGGTGTAAATATATTGAAAATATTACAATTGGAGAACAATTTAGAACTGTGGGGAGTAATAGGGAACTATGATGAAAGGGCTATAAAACTGTTGATCCTCTTGATCCAGAAAGATCAAAATCCAGCTTTTATCCCAGAAATATCATAAAAAAAGAGAAAAGGACTCACAAGCATAAAAAATTATAGCAGTTCTTTTTTGTAGTGTCAAAGAAGTAAAAATTAAGGTTATGTTCATCAGTTAGGTAATAGTTGAACAAGATTTGGTATATGAATGCTATGAGGACCATTGTTTTATATGAAATGATGAGCATGTAGATTTCATAAAATATCTTGAAAGATTTACATGAACTAATGCTGAGTGAACTGAGCAGACCCCAAACACTGTTCATAGTACCAACAACATTGTGTGATGATCACCTGTGATAGACCTGTAGTTCTTCTTAGCAATACAGTGAACAAATATAATTCTAAAGCATATGTGTTGGAAAATGCCATTCATATCCACAGAAAGAATTATGGAGTCTGAATGCAGATTAAAACAAACTATTCTTACTTTTTAAATTTTTTTCCTTTCTCATAGATTTTCCCTTTTGTTCTATTTCTTTCATAACAAAGTTAATGTGGAAATAAGTTTAATGTAATTGTGCATATATATATATATAAGCTACAAAAATTTACTTGCTGTCTCAGAGTGGGGAAAGAAAAGGAGTAACAAAAATTTGATACTCAAAATAAAAGAATGAATATTGAACACTATCTTTACATAGAAATTGCAAAAATATTAATATAAACAATTAAAAATATTAAAAAATAAAATTTCATAATTGACTACCATAAGGCAGTATGAGTCAGTTTCAGAACACTCCTATTTATAAATACTAGTCTCAATCATTAAGTGTGAGCTAGAGATAGGGAATTTGTGCTAATAGAACTGATAAAGTGACAAATTCAATTATTGTCTACAATTGTATAAATATCTATACAATGTATACATTTTAGGCAAAATTCATGTGCATTGTATTAGAAAGAGCCAAGCAAGAAATTCATTTGAACCCGGAAAATGGATAATATTGGGGAGATTATGGAAAGATTTTAAAAAGAAATGTGAATGGGCAGCTAGGTGGCAGAGTGAATATAGCACCAGCCCTAGAATCAGGAGGACCTGAGTTCAAATTTGACCTCAGACAATTAATAATTTATGTAGCTGTGTGACCTTTGCAAGTCACTTAACCCCACGGTCTTGCAAAAACCTTAAAAAAAAAAAAGAAATGTGAACTTCTGAACACAATTACTAGGTCCATCTTGCTGTTCTTAAAGTGATAAGTTAATTGCCACTAAGCTAAAACCACATGAAAACTTTTCCAACTAGTATATCAAGGAATTCTTTGTATCTTTCAAACAATACATCTCTTAATTTGATATAATTCATGGAATTTTCAGATAATGTCTCTGCAGATATCTGTGCTAAAATATATAAATACAATAAAACAGAGGATACATAAGATACGTTTTTAATATAGGTCCATAGGAAAAGTGAAACTTAAGATTTTGGAAGGGATAAAAATTAAATTTGATGAGAAATCAAAAAGTATGAAATAATTTTGTAGGAAATTGATAGAGATTATAATTCCATTCAACTCAAGATTATGTAGTACAAACACACACACATACACACACACACATATATGAATATTTAACAGATATATATGTCATAAATATTTTATATTTTTGTGCAGAGTTATAGTAAGTTAGAAAAGATCTTAAAATGTAATCAGATCTTTCCCTAAACTGTATACCCATTCAAATGCCAGTCTGATTCTAAAGGCAATAGGAGAATTACCTCACTTCCTTTTTATAATTCACACAATCATGCTTGCCTTTTTAATTACCACATTGCAATGCTGACTCACATTATCACTTTTCATAAAAAGAAAGTGAATATTTTTAACTCATTAAACAATACCCCATTGGACATTCCCACAGAGAAGAGATTTGGCAGAGCCCTATTATACATTCACATGCTTCACACACTATTTTTTAATCATTAAAAATTAATGACAAAACTACACCATCCTGTCTTTGAAACCTTGATGCATAATATCTTAAAAATCATTCATGGCTGCAATTCACACTTCTCTCACAAAGACAATTTGAAAGGAAGGTAATGTAGCAAAGTACTTGTTGAAATTTGATAAAATTCAAATTCTGTTCATTAGTTTATGTTTAACTTTTAAACATGAAATAATAGCCCTGTCCAGATAAACACAGAAGAATGCTCTTTAGACATAAATACCCAAAGTAAACTTTCAAAATAATTAGACAGCATGATTCACATGTCATATATCAATGTAAAAAATCACTAATATATTAACAAAATTTCTTCAGTTACTTAAACTTGGTAATATGACTCTAATCAGTAAATCAGAATGTGTTGGTTAATATTACACACAATAAATCCTGTTCTCTAGTTTACATTCTAACATACATGTTAAATATAGAGTAGAAAAAAGTCACTCTTAGGGAAAGGAATTAGCAACTGGAGGGATTCAGTCAATAAACATTTCTTAGATCCTTAAAATCATTGTGCAGTATACAATTAGACACTGTGCTAATTGTTAGACTCAGAAAACTCTCCTCAAAAAGATGCCTGAGCCAAATCTTAAAGGAATCTAGTAATTCTGTGAGAGATTAGGAGGGAGATAATTTCAAACATGGCAGCTGGCCAGCACAAAGTTTCCGTGATAAGAGGTTAAGAACCATATGTGAGGAATGGTAAGTAGGATATTTGAATTGTAGAGCATATGAAGGGAAATAATGCAATAGAATATCTGAAAAATGTAAGGAATCAGTTGGTAAAGAGCTTTAAATGTCAAACAAAGTAAATTATATTCTATCCTAGAGACAATAGAAAGCCATTGAACTTTAGCAAGTTGGAAAGTGATATATTCATATCTCTTTGGAAGTTGTGTAAAAGATGAATTTGAAGGGGGCAACTAGGTGACGCAGTGGATAAAGCACCGGCCCTGGAGTCAGGGGTACCGGGGTTCAAATCCGGTCTCAGACATTTAAAAATTACCTAGCTGTGTGGCCTTGGGCAAGCCACTTAACTCCATTTACCTTGCAAAAACCTAAAAAAAAAAAAAAAAGATGAATTTGAAGGAGAGAAATAAGACAGAGAGTTTAATTAGAAGATCATTAGAATTAGAGAAGTTTAGGTGCAGAAGGTCTCAACTAGGGGAATAATTGTGTGATTAGAAAGAAGGAGTCTATGCAATAGATGATTAGAGAAAGAAAATGTATCATTGCCAATTGTGGATATGTGTGGCAAATGAGAGAGAGGAAAAAAAAATTACATTAATTGCTTGTGTAGACTTTTTTCTTTTTTTTAGATTTTTCAAGGCTATGGGGTTAAGTGGTTTGCCCAAGGCCACACAGCTAGGTAATTATTAAATGTCTGAGATCGGATTTGAACCCCGGTACCCCTGACTCCAGGGCCGGTGCTTTATCCACTGCGCCACCTAGCCGCCCCTTGTGTAGACTTTTTAAAAATATTTTTGAAAGTAGATACTAAGGTCATAGTTACATGTCAACCAATCTTATCATATTCTATTGATTTATTCATTCTTTCTTCTCTCAAACTTCTTAAACATAACATGAAGGTAACCTATAGTGCAATATTTTCAAACTTTGGTTTGTACCAAGTAAGCCTTGCCTATGTCACAGAAATGAAAATCTTGTAATCAGAAAGTTATAATTCAAACTCAATTTGAAAAATAATTGAATCAACTGAATACTTAATTGATATTTCAATGGTCTCTAAATTATTCATTTTTTTCCTAGTTTGCATTACACATAGCAGGTTTTAATTGCCTATATTAATGTAGAGGCTAATGATATGTATAATCAAAAATATATTTTGAAAACAATTTTATTTCACTTTGAATGACTTTTTTGACTTTATAATAGTTCCTAATACATTCTAATTGCATTATCCTAGGTTAATAATATTCACTTTAAAAACAATACTATTGGGGCAGCTAGGTGGCGCAGTGGATAAAGCACCGGCCCTGGAGTCAGGAATACCTGGGTTCAAATCTGGTCTCAGACACTTAATAATTACCTAGCTGTGTGGCCTTGGGCAAGCCACTTAACCCCATTTGCCTTGCAAAATAACTAAAAAAAAAACAATACTATTTTAAATGAGAAGTATATTTCCTAGAAATGATCATTATGCTATACATACTTGAGGCACTTAATGAATGTTTCTCGAGTGAAGGAATATTAGTCTATGTTAAAATTATCTTATATTTATTCACACTACAGGGTTCCTTCACGATTAGTAATTAAAGTTCCCCTAGGAAAATGAAATAGTTTTAGTGAAGGATATAACCACTATAAATTTTCTTTGGACTTTTCTATAATTCATACTTCAGGCATCTTAGCATCATGACCCAGAACATAAAACTTTACCTAGTGGTATACAGTTCGCAGAGTAGGCACATACATAGAGAGGTAGACCCATGATATGCCAAACACTACAACTGTACTATTCTTCTTGGATGATATCTGATTTATCTCCACTCAAAAACTATAAAGTTATAAACAAATGCCAGGACCAGTACTTATCTCAAACACCACCACCAATAACAACAAAAAGTTCCAATTTTTTCTGGATTGGCAATTGACAATGACTGTGATGTAGCAGGCAAATATAAATCTCAGAGCTTTCCTTTGCTGCTATTACCTGCCTTTTCTACCAAAGCTCAGTTGTCCACACTTCTTCCTAACTTTGATTATTGTTGGAAGTTGAAGAGTATTCTGGATGACCAACAAAATAATTTGGAAATTAAAAACAACTTCCTTAAATAATGCCCATATGGAAAACAGATTCGAACATAAATACAAAGAGGAAAATAGAGATATTACTATTCATTTAGCCTGAAGTTTGTAACTTGTATGATATTGTTCTCAGGTATTTATTCCATTTAAGGAGAGTAATAAAATTATTCAATATATTTTTCAAAGATGAGGTTTAACTTTAACAATTTTTTTTAATTTTTAGCTTTTTATTGGTTTATGCAGTTCAAATTAATGGGAATATTTTAACATATTCTCATTTTATATCAATTATTTAACTCATTTAATCTCATTACTTTAATATTTTGCTTATATTTGATTCACTTTATTTTAAAATTAACTGTTATAATTAAAGATAGACACATGGCTTGGATAATTACAATATTTTCATTTCTGCAACACATTGGTTTAGATCAACTAAATGTTATTAACATTACACATATTTTGAAAACTAAGAAATTTCCAAGAGTTGTTAGAAGTTATCTTGCAACAGAAAGAGAATTGGCCTGGAAGAAAGGAAATATGGATTTTATACCATGCTGAACAAAGTTCCAGTTTCCTCATCCATTACATAAGGGTTTGGACAGACAATTTCAAAGTTCCCTTTTACTTTTAACATTTAATCTGCTTCAAGTTATTAAGCTTATACAGGCTTAAATGAAACTCGGGACTTTGAAGTTTAGACATCTAGAACAAATAAATCAAAATCAGTTTATTCTATTTATTCCTTAACATATAGAACTATCTATCAATCTATCATCTATCTATGGAGACAGAAACAATTTGAAAACTTAAGAGGAATCATAATACAGAGGGTTCAAATTCTTATGAAAATAATTTGATAATTCTTAGGGAAAAGTTGCATCTGTCTGTACATATTTACGAGGAGAACCCTTGGGATCCATCCTAACTGCAACAGCTAAATTTAAAAGGTTGGTATTATGTCATATTAAGTTGCTGAGTTTATGACACCTTAATGGTTCTCTGCCTGTGTGAACTATCAATAACAGTAATCTAACTGCCACTGCTAATTCAAAGAGTCTAGAATTATGTCACACTAAACTGCTAAGTTTATGAAATCAGGGTAAGAGCTGTGTGGCCATGGAAATATTAATTTAACTTATGCTGAATAGCATCCCTGCCAAAGTCACACTTTGCTCTCTTCTTCTTAAACTTTCTGTCTGTGTTTTCTGACTTTTGATTTCTTTATTCCATTTTATATATCAATATCCCAGCAAAAGTTACTAACAAATGAAATTTAATAGGATTTTACCAGCAGTGGGCAATATTCTATTGCCATTCATTTCATCAGTGCTTTTTTTCCCTCTATGTAAAATGTTGGTTTACATAGATGCATAAGAAGCAGCTAGGTACTGCAAGTAAAGATAAAGTAAAGGATTTGGAGACAGGGAGACACAGGCTCAAATAGTGTCTTAGACAATTACTAGCACTATGACCCAAGACAAGGCAATCTCTGTGTTTCAGTTTCTGTATCATTCAGGAAAACAATAATAATAGAAACTACTTTATAAAGTTGCTGTGAGGATCAAAGGAATTAACATGAACGTAGTGTTTTATAATCGTTTTTTAAATAAATTAAAGTATTATATAAGGGTGATTTTTATAAAGAAAAAAATAAATTGAATATTTTCACAACAAAATTAAATTGTAGTGATATACTGAATGGACATGGTTTAAACTCATGGTTTTTCTCTAATTACAATAAAAATAGTTAAACATCCCTACCACAACAATAATTATGGATATATAAGCTTCTCTAAAGCTTAATAAAAATTTTGAAAAGGAGGAAACATCAACAGAACTGTAATGTTATAATGCTGTGTGCATTAAAAATCACCTTTCCTTTCAAAGAATTGGACTTCATAACTCTCTCTCCACTCCCCCCCTAACTAGAAAAATATAGAAATCATTCTTTATTTGGAAATGGAAACATGATCCATTCACTCTGGTCAGATAACAAAAACAATTTATTTGCTCAATTCATATAAACACCATTTAATTCCAGACATGTTAAATCCATCACTTAAACTTTCTCTATGCTTGGTTATCTCTTAGGTGTTTTTGGTAGTCAGATAATTTCATTTCCTTGCTTATCCAAACTCCCAAATCTGTCCGTCTTGTGATATAATGCTTGATTAACCTTTTCTCTCACATCTAGCCACCCACTTTTTGATTGCCTTAAGATTCTCATTAAAATATAGAACTAAGTTTACATTATGCAAATTAGAAAGTCTAAGGGGGAAAACTATGAATGGGGAAGAACTTTCTGTAACCAGCATTTTTCCATACCCAAAGCTGATTTAGAATTTCTTTACTTTGTGTATATAAATTACAAGCAGTAATCCCAAATCTGTCATTACTTGGCTTCTTGCATAGATGCCAATATTTTGAATCACCTTGCACTTAGCTTTATTATGTTGACATTTAGTCTAGGATTTAGATTTATGGTGCCAGGGGAGTTATATCTTGGAACTCCCTGACTTGTGTGTATGTAAAATCTCATCTCTAACACTACACTAATGATCTATACACCTCATTTCCCAATTGCTTTTTTTTTAACAGAACTATGATTTATGTACACTAAAGCAAATGTTTATTTGAAGGTTTAGTGCAAAGAATCTGAGTAAATCCATTAACATGATTTCTTACAGTTTTTGTATTACATCTGCAGCATGAAATAACTGTACCTGGACACATTGGAGAAATTTTAATTCTTTGTTATGTCAGTCTATCAGAACATATTCAATCTTATGAGGGAGAGGGAAAGGGAAAGAAGAAGAAAAAGAAAAGGGATCTGTGATTTCATTGGTACAGTGAAATCTTGGGTGAAGAATACTCTTTTACCAGTGGAAAACAACCCCCTTTGAAGCTTAAAATATTATAGGGTTGCTCAGAAATATAAGTAATTTGTTTTCCTGGTGGAACTCACAGTCATTTTGGCCTGACTTTAAGATGTCTATCCACCAATTCTCACTGCATATAACTTAGAAATCTGGATCAATCTGTGTAGATAGATATATTTGGTTTTCCTGTTCACTGATATGTTGAACCACAAATATCTTTAAAGGTAACTAAACTGATACTTGAACTACCTTCACATCCCAAGTCTTTCCTATTGCCTTCATTGAATCTCTATTTGAATCCTGAACCAATGAGGAAAATAGCAATAAAATTGGTGGCCAAAGTCCCATCCCAGTCCTTCCAGAAAGTTTGTTTACAATCTTTCTCATTGATAAGGAAGCAAAACACAGATATTTGATAATCTCTTTTGTTTTAAATTACAAATCTTGGATTCATAAAAGACCATGACTTGCAGTCTTTTGGATTTCTCCAGGATCATACAACTAACAGGTGGCAGTCAGTAACAGATATGCCATTGGAGAGCACTATGAATGCCATTAGAATTCTTAAAACCTAGTTTTAACAATTCTCAGCAATTAATATCTGAGTCTTTCAAATATGTATTTAAATACATAAGTAACTTTAAAAGTATATTGAATTTACGTTTTCACTTAAGTTTCTCCCACATTCTGACTTTCCTCAAATTTTAGCTGAAATCCTTCCTTCATTAGGAGACTTTTTTTTACTTCCCTGGCCTGGTTTCCTTTCTGAGATTACTTTCCATTCATATCATATAAATTTTATATTTACAATTAATTGATTTGCTTTATCTCCCCATTAGAAAAATCATCCTGAGAGCAGGATTCATATATCTGCCATTCTTTGTCTTTCCAGTGCTTAGTATAATACCTAACATATTTTGTTGTTGGAGTTCTTTGTGATTCCATTTGGGGTTTTCTTGACAAAAATATTAGAATGGTTTGTCATTTCCTTCTATTTATCATTTTACAGTGGAGGAAACTGAGGCAAACAGTGATTAAATGTCTTGCCCAGGCTGATACATCTAGACTAGATTTGAATTTAGGAAAATAATGCTTCCTGACTTCATGACAGCACTCTATCCTCTTTGCCATCTAGTGGCTCCTAGCTAGCATGTAGGAATCACTCAGATGCTTTGTTTACTGGCTATTGCAGCTGCCTTTATAAAATTTAACACACTTTAAGAGTATGATTGATTATATTACACTTAAAAAATTGTTTCCCAAGATCTTCTTTGGAAATATTCATTTCAATTTGGTGTATTGAATAGTAATTATGATTGAATGTAATTTTACTGACTTCTATTATTATTTGAATGAGTTTAAGAAAAATAACATTTTTAATAATTAGCCAATCAGTAATGTGCTAATTCTATCTATCTTCTTTTCATTTCATTTTTACACATATTTTGAGTTGGGCTAGAAAAATCTGAGGTATCTCTCTCTCTCTCTCTCTCTCTCTCTCTCTCTCTCTCTCTCTCTCTTGCAAGGCAATAGGGTTAAGTGACTTACCCAAGGTCACAGAGCTAAGTAATTATTAAGTGTCTGAGGCCACATTTGAACTCAGGTCCTCCTGACTCCAGGGCTGGTGCTCTATTCACTGTGCCACCTAGCTGTCCCATGAGGTCTCTTTTTAACATTATATCCTATGTTTCTAAAACATCACAACAAATGAATACACAAAAATGTGAATTGATTAATTTTCACAACTAAAACATCTAGCCACACAATGTTCAAAGTGCCAACTATATTTTTTTATTTCTATAACAATTGTGCTTGGAGTAACAAAATTATATCAGAAACCATGTATCTCTGACCAACAAGGAAATCACTGTAAACCAAAATATAGCACATGGTTATTCCATATTATTTAATCCTTGGTGTAGCCATTTATATCAGCTTCTGTTGTATTAAATGTCATGGTTCAGTTATCAATCTCTGAGGAATTAAGCTAATACTTATACTGCAAGCATTAAAGTGAAATTGGGGGCGGCAAAGGAAAAAAAACTGGTTACTATTATTATTTTCTCTTTTTTTTGTTATATACCTAAATTTAAAGTAATAACTCTTGGGGTTTAAGCAAAATAGACTTCACTAATATTTCAGTAAAGTATTTTAATCCCTCTTTTCTTTTTCTTTTTATTTTTTGGCAAGGCAATGGGTTAAGTGGCTTGCCCTAGGCCACACAGCTAGGTAATTATTAAGTGTCTGAGGCCAGATTTGAACTCAAGTATTCCTAACTCCAGGAGCAGTGCTCTATCTACTGTGCCACCTAGCTGCCCCCCGTTTTCTTTTTTAATAGTGATCTTTATTCTTTTAACAATTATCCTATTTTTTTTATTTCACAAGTCTAAAATATAGCAATTCTGGCTCAGGAATACTTTATAGTATGGGAATTGATTTCTGTTCCAAATTTGTAGGTTCTAGTAGCTTATTAATATGAAAAATGTAGATTGTACAGTGTCCAAAGTCTAGGAAATATGTATTTGAGTTAGGCTGAGAAAGTGATACAAGAATTTATTTATTTATTTTAATAACATGAAGACCTTTATACCATAACCTTTTTGTTTTTTTCTATATAATGTGCCCAACACTTTTTGAAGATCCTTTGAAGCACTTAACTACAAAGAACTTAGTCTAACTTCTGTGTTTTCTCGTTTAATAGACGTTTGTTTAACATTCAAAACAAAATCATTTTATAATATATAAAACAAAATAAGAATTAAGATGATAAATAAGGTTTGTCATGTATTTATAAATTCAAATCAATATATCTGTGAATGTCACCCTAAATACTCCTTTATTAATGTGTGTTTTATGTTATGGATTTAAAGAGCACCTGTTTTGAAGTCAGGGTATGTTACTTCAAATCCTTCCATTCTAACTTTCTTTGGGACTTTGGGAAAGTCACTTAAAATTTTTTAGATCATGGTTTCTTAATTTGTGTATCTGTTATTTAGGCTCAAGTCTCTAATGTACCTCCCAACTCTATGACTATCATTTATAGATATGGACATCTGTCATCCAGTCCTTTTAAATATTCAGTTAAGCTTTCTTAATTATAGCAAAGAAAAATACAACTGGAGTTTGTGAGAATGGTACTTGCAGCTGGCTTAATAAAAGGAAAAATAAGCACGAACCATAATAAACTTTAACAAATATCTATGTGTATTTGCAATAAATGGTTTTGCTGAACATTCAGCTGAGAATTTTTCTTTTCTAATCATCTAGAAGATAAGATTACTGTCTTCCACTTTTAACTTCCCAAACCCATCCTTCTAGCCAAATATTTTGATAGCAGCATTATTAGAAAAACAGTTTTCAAAAATAGGTTAAAGACTTCTTTTAGCTAGATCTTTTCCAACATTTTCCATTGTTAGGAAATTAAAGTAATATTTGAACTTCAGATCACCAGTGAAGCTGTATCTTATTTAACAAAATAAATAGTAATGAGTGTAGGTGACGTTATATTTTTAAAAAACTTCATTTATTCATCTTCTCGGTGTTCTGAACATCATTTTTTAAAAATTTTTTTTAAATGATCTCTAAGACTATCTTGTAAAAAACTAAAGATTCTTGGCCTTATCTGACATATACTTAACATGCTTATTATCTAACATGAAATTATAGTAGTCCATAAAGCTCTTACTTTTCCGTATGGGTACTTTATCAATGCTTTTCCTTGATCTAAAAAATCCTCTGAAACCATCTAAGATTCTTTGTATGGGACTACTGATAGAACAGGTTAGATTAAAGTTTTTGCCTTTTTTTAAGGACTTAAGATTCATTTGGAAATGACAAAGGAAAAGGGTAAGAATGTCCATTCTTAGATTCAACTGCCATTTGGCTCCAATAAAAACAAATGTCTCCAGAGATGCTCAATGGACTTCGAAAAGGGAAAATAAAACAAAACAGAACATTGAACTCTTGAATACTGAAGTATTACAGTGCTTAGAAATGACTGCCAAAACAGTGAAACTTCTCTATCAAAATTATCTCAATTAATCACCATACATTAATAGGCTTTCTATTAAGCTTTTTGTTTGGCTTTTCTTATTATTGATATTATTTTTACCTACTCTATATATTATGCTAATTAGAAGTAAAATTTGATGTAAGGTAACTGGACTTAAGTAA
The DNA here is from genome assembly GCF_037893015.1 of Macrotis lagotis. NCBI lineage: Eukaryota > Metazoa > Chordata > Mammalia > Peramelemorphia > Peramelidae > Macrotis > Macrotis lagotis. The sequence goes on along the minus strand of NC_133658.1, from coordinate 193,329,620 downwards.
CTTCCCTAGGGACATATAGCTAGTAAATGTCTTAAGGTTGGATTTGACCTCAGATTCTCCTGACTTCAGGACCAGTGTTCTACCCACTCCAACACCAAGTTTCTCCTTTTTCCTCAAGGAAAAACATTCATCTTGCAAAAGGATTCAAATACAAGGCTATTCTGATGAAGAATTCTTTGAGCAGAAATGGATCACAGAGCTTGTAAAAATCAGTAGGCAAAGAAAATATTTCAAAACGAAATATGTGTTGTTCAGTTTTTGAACCATTCCATAGTGTAACTTTGGATTTATCTAGACTTTGCTTTCATCACATTTTAACACACTCAGACACTAAATAAACCAATTCTGCCCCAGTAGGATTATATGTGAAGTGTACCATCATCATCATTATGTCAGGCTTCTGCCCCAAAACTTTTTCTCCATATAGTCTTAAGTATCTTTTAGCAAAAAGGAATATAATGAAGTAATAGATATTTACTAAAACAGTATTTGAGTTCTATTGCAAAAGGAATGTATTTCCTTGAAAATAATAAAGAAAATCGAAAAACTAGGTGTTGCTGTGGGTAGAACAGAGGTCCTGGAGTCAGGAGGATATGAGGTCAAATCCATCCTTAGACACTTACTAGCTTTATGTACCTAGGCACATTACTTAAGCCTAGTTACCACCAAAATATTTTGGGTTCCCATATGCAACTTTTCAAAAATTGTCATCTCACTTTACACTAAATTTATGAAATGTGAGAAATTATTAGAACATATATAATTATACCAATTTTATTTAGAAAGAAATTAATATGACAGAATTACTATCTGTCTGATCTCCCAAAGAAAGTCTAATCACACTATTCCTCTATGATTCTGCTCTACCTTTCATATTCATAGACTGGAACAGCAAACTATGAGACAGTGCCTAAGTTCAGTGAGACTAGGCTAGAAAGGAAAATATAAAGTATGCTTTTCTTACTTCATATCATGCTGCTAAAGCATGGGTAAGATCAAAACTAGTAAAGATTGAAACCACAATGTAGAATGCCTTAGAAGTTCTTGATAAATGACTAATAAATGGTCCTATTGTAGCTATTCATTCTTCATTCTAGTTTGACTTTCCAGGTACTCCACTATTTTCTATCTTTCATTGACTCCTCCAACCTTTCAATTTCATATTTTTGACTAATTGGTATCGTAAGAGACCAAACAAAGCTTTGATTATAAATTATTTTCTAGTTCATTTTTATTTATCCTTTTTTCAGCATTGATTTTTTTTGAAAAAGATACTAAGATCATAGGACAATTTTTCAAAAAATATTTTGACATTTTCTGTTCCTGAAAGTCAAGGGTGTTGTGAAGACATGTTGAATGTATGAGTGGTGCAGCAGTATGACTTGTTTGTGAGAAGCAGTATTAAAAATATCATCAAGTACATGCTGGTTATGTTGGAAAAATGAGAAACAGATGAACCAGTTTCTTATGTCAAACAGTTCCTAGAATATTGTGAGACCTTCAGAACCAGTCTCTAATCACTGCATTCAACATGTAAAATAGACCTTTCATTGAAAAGTTCTTTTATATGGGAAAATGCCTGCCTACAGCCTAATAAAGATTGATCAATTTCTATATTTCAATCATAGTGCATTATAGCAAAGTCTGTTCAAGTCCAAATACTTAAAAAGATGATAGACAAGTCTGTTTAATTTTAGTATAATAGTGGAACCATGCTTGCTCAGAAGTTTCATTCTGGATATTTTATTTCTAAATCACACCACCATATAACCAATGCACTGTTGGGTTTTCACTATCATATTGCAGCTCAATAAGTCATGTAGAACCCTTAATTATTGAAATAGCTGAAATAAATGGGCAGCTGGGTCAGGACTGACTTGTTTCATAAATAATGACAGGATAACTAGAATTCAGTATAACAGGAGATATGTTCTTTACAAGTGGAGTGACAAGCTAAAGCACTTTTGAGAAAGTCACAAAAGAAAATCTGAGCAACGGGGGAAAATAGCAATGAAAAAAAGTTACAGTATTTATACCTAATAAGACATCTTACACACATGTATTATGCATTGAAATAGAAAAACTCTGTGAACCATCTTATATGTTATCTTTTGTCACAAGTATCAGATCACTGGATTGTTAGAAAAGAAAATTACCAAAGTTTGATATCTTGTGAATTATTCCTTATTTCTATAGAATTATAAATTACTAAATGTATTTTCTTAGTCATGGGGTAAATGATCCATAAGTACTATAATTTTAGACATTACCCTGCCCTCCAAACTGCCTCTTCAAATATACTATGAATATTTTACAATTCGAGATGTATTATATTAATTTAGAAATGTCAGACTTGTCATGTGGAAGAAGATTTAATTTGATTTGGGACCCAGATGACAAAAGCAGGAACAATCCTCAGACATTACAAAGAAATGAACTTTGACTCATTAGAAGGACTACTAGAAGAGACCTAGTCTGGGCATTTTAAAATAAGAAAGGCTGCCTCAAGGAAATAATTTTCTCCTTCATTACATCTTCATTCAAAGACTGGATGACACCCCCTCTCCCTTCCTTGGTGATACTGTAGAGAGTCTTGTTCCATTCAGCTCTTGAGATTCTAAGATTTTTTTCCAAGTTGACCACATTAGTAGAAAAATATACATGATTTGGTATGTTAATAGTAAAAAAATCACTTTATTATATAGTCTATTAAACAAAATTAAGTGTAAACATGTATCTTTTAAACAGTAACTATAAACTGTCATAATGGGGACTTACTAAGGCTTACTTTTTTGATAAGGCTTTCATAGACATATGCATATCTAACAACATAAATATAAATATATGAAGTGAAATATGTGATTATATTTGTGCATATAGTCATATATGTGGCTGTCTATGTGTGTATATATATACATATAGTCATAATTTAATATGATAGTCTCAATAATGGTCCATTTTCTTCAATTCCCTTCTCAATAACCTGTTATCTTCTGTCAGGTAGAGAAGTTTGCATTGGAATGCATGTGGACAGATAAGAAACTATTGCACATAAGGGAAAATGTAAACAAAAGTCTAAAGGCATAAGTGAATATGTATATTTTGCACAGTGAATATAAAATTAGAAATTAAATTAGAAAAAAAATTGAGGACTGAATAAAGAATTAACTTGATCATCATAATATTGTTTTATTTTCCATTTTACCGTTCTATACCTATAAATGACAAAGAACAATTTTTCAAATGGCAATTATGCCAGTAAGAAAATTATGAAATAAATTTCAAGAATTAATCCTGAATGACTAAATATTGGTATTGAGTATCTTATCCATGGTTTTATACTGGTATATACAATTATTGTTTTTATTAATAAATAAAAATAGTGTGGAAAAGACCCAGAAGAGATTTCAGTCACAAGAACAATATGTATACTTTTGCTAAATTGATGAGAATACACTCACTTTTATATGTGAATAATCAAAATAATTACATGCATGACGTATTCCTACATAAGCTAACTTCTTAAAATATTTTCAAGGGCTATGATGAATTATATTAAAATATGAATTAGAAAATCATCAACTAATATAAACTTTCTACATTGTATATGTAAATGATATATGCTGCCTATACATGCATTTATATGTAAAAATATAGTATATACATATGACACAAAATATATAATTTCTCTGAAGCTCTGCAATATTAAATAAGTATATGTAGTCACACAGAGAAATGTATGTGTATACAAATAGCTATTTAAAATGATGGTATCAATGTTGTTCTGCTTGTCTCAATCCTATTTTCAATTCTGCTTCTTAAAAAATGGTTTGTTTACTTTCTTGCCTTTCCAGTTTTGTATTTTGCTGAAATAGGTTTAAACTTTTTCTTTCATTCATTAGAATCTTTTTCTGTTCTAGGATTTAAAGATCAAATTCTTTCTTCAGAATAGAATGCTATGCTAATGTTTATTACTACAGATCTTCACACGTTTTAGTTTCTTTGTTATATAATGACTTTTGAATTTCTAAAAAAATGAGAAATACAAGATCATCAGGATTTTTTTTAAAGTTCACATGCTATTTTTAAAAGAATCTGGAAACTCATTAGCTCATCATCTTCCTCCCACTCATTATTAAAGTGCAATTTAATTTTGGAATACTCAACAGTTTTTTTCCTAATTTTAAAGAACTGGCAAAAGACCTCTCACTCTGCCCCACCCCAAAATGAATAATTTATCATGGGTTTTATTTTCAATATGAATTAAAATGCAAAGAAGTTTACATTTGTTTTGATGCAAAGTGGGTTGAGAATCCCAAAAAGACAAGACTTTGCTTCTTGTCTAGTGCCATCTACTGGTAAAGACAAATAAGAAGCAAAATAACTTTCACAGAATGGGAATTTGAATATTTGGTAGGAGAAAAGAGGAAATCTGCAAAATAGGAAAACTTAAAAAGTCAAATGATTTCTTCTTCAAAGTATCTTCATTTTATAATATCTGTTTTAGAATGTATAGAAATTAAAGGAAAAACATACGATGTTTTTACACTCAAAAATCTTATTTTAAGTATGAAATGATTCTTTACTTCATTCACATTTCTATCACTTCTGATTTAGATCTTCTATCACAAAATGGCATGAAAGGTAAAGATTTCATTTGAAGGTAAAGGTCTTAGCTCAGTTCCCATTAAACAGAAAAAGAATAGAGAAATGAAAAATGATGCAAAGTACAGTGAGTTCAGTTCAGATTGAACTGACGTGAAATTGGGGAGTACAAATGGTTGCTGAATATATTCTCCTGCTGGGTAATAACATGAATTTCACTAAATGTATAGGCTACTTTTAGAATGCAGCCTCTAGTCATCTATTACTTTGATATAAATTTGCCATTTTCGACAAGATAATTCATTTGCTGCAATCATCACTTCCTTAAAACTTAGATGCAGTAGTATGATGGCACAATTCACTTAAAATATGTGAAAATGATTATTTACCACATTCAGACTATACTGAAATTCTGTAAGAAGTGCCAAACAAAAATCAAGTTTTTTAGAGATATCTGCTTTCCAGAGATTAAAGGTTCCCTGGAAGCATATGATAAAATATTTCTTACTCTTCTTCATTTTCTTCTATATTAAACTTCTTACAAGAGTTTTCATCTGACCTGACCATAGAAAAAAAATCATACATTTCCTTACAATATTTAATGCCTATTTTAATGCTGTACTCTTTCTTATTATGACCATTTCATTGTCATCCATAGTTTATATTCAATACAGTAATGATTAAAAAAACCAGAATATGGAGAAAGAAAAGTGATGTTTTGAATTGCAATTCAATTTATATTTGCATGTTGCCTAATTTCTATGATAATTGTCATTTCTTTCCCAAAGGATTGGAATGTTGGCTTTACATTTGGGGCCTTTTCTAAGTTATATGAGAGTAAAATTTTTTCCCTTAAATCTAAATTAGTATGAGTATTAGAATTGAAGAATAAAAGACTATTATCAGAGACACCCATGGAAAGAAGGAAACAAAAGACAAAAAACTCATTAATTGAGGTTGAGTCTCCTGTAATTCTCAAAGAATACCTAAATATTACACAGATGTGTCACATAATCTTAGCCTCTCAGCAGGCAACCCTTATTTCCAATGAGAAAATGGAAACAATAAAATGAAAGAAGAACACAGAAAGTACCAAGAGAAATATTTCTTAAATAGAAGTCACCCTCTTTATAAAGCAAACTATCTATAACAGTCTCAATGGTGCAATGCTCAACTACCATTTATAGTGAATTGTCTTTATTCTAATCATCTTGTTATTTATAACAACACATCCTTAGCACTCAAAAGGTCTGTCTGCTGACTATGGCACTTGAATGAAAGTGAAGTGTAGCTGAACAAAATGTGAAAAAAAAAATCTGCAGAGATTTATACTGAAAGGACCAATTTAAAATGATCATCTTCAGCTTAAAATAAGCTGAATTATCAAATATGTTTAGTTTCATGCCTCTTTTAACACTGATGGTTATAAGTCAAGGATTATTATTGCTCTGCTGATGACAAGATAGCATAGAAGAGAACATATAGTATCACTGAAATATTATTTTTCAAAGAAAAAAAGCAGACTCACCTGATATCCTCTGTGCAGTTTAAAGGAATACAGTTATATTACTGCTCTCTTAAGAGTATAGAGAAAGTATGAGCATAAGCAAAATATATACATATATATATATATATATATATATATATATATATATATATATATATATATATATATATATATATACCCATCATCACCCCCACCCCACCTCCCACCAATTTTTCCTTGGTCTCTCTTTACAATCATCATTTTCTCCCTATCTACTGGTTCTTTCCCTTATTTTATTCAAAGATGTCCATTTTCTATATTCTCTATAAAAGTGCCAAAGTGATTATCTCAAAGAAAAGATCTATGTCTCCCCAATTTTCAATAAAACCCTGGGTCACCCAGTTCAAATATTATGTATGACCTTCTCTGGTCTTTGAAACCCTCAATAATATATAATCCCAAACTACCTTACCAACCACACCAAACTATATTCCCTTTCACTCATACCACAAACTAGCCTTCTTATTGCTCCTCATTATTGCCTCTGTATCATTCAAAATACATTTGCCCTTTTTGTCCTCCACACCTAGAATATATTTCCTACCTCCAAGGCTGATGATGTCCAGTTTCATTAAGTTCTATTAAGTTCTTTATGTCTCAGGTCAAGTGGAACTATATAAATATATGTATATATACACACACATACACACACCACACACACACACACACACACACACACACATATATATATATAACATTTATAGGCTCCTTCGAGCTGCTCATAGTGCTTTCAGCTCAAAACAATATGGAAACTATTTTAGATGTGTACATGTACATACATGCATGTATATACATGTCTATGATACACACATTGCATGTGACATATAATTTATATATCATACACATATATAAATGGTATACATGCCTGGGTCAAATATGCATTTATATGTTTTGTGTGTGTGTGTGTGTGTGTGTGTATGTGTGTGTATCTTAGCTTTCTCATTCATTTATTCTTTCAATCCAGCTGCAGATGAAGGATTGTAAGCATCTTGAGAAAAGGAACTTATTTCTCTCTTTTTTTTAATCCTTGACAGGACAAATCATAATGCCAGAAATAGCTGCTTACTAAATGCTTGTTGACAGATTGACTAATTAACTGACCATTCTAGAGGAATAAACACTTTATATTTAACACAGATAATAGTTGTTTAACCAAGAGAGGTAGTCGTCCACATAGGCCAATTTGGCAGCTTCTCAAGTAGAATGATTTAAGGACCTACTCCTGCCCTCAGATATCTACTCAGCAGGTCTGGCTAAACTGTCAAAAAGTTCCACCTAATTTGCCTCATTTGGGAAAAGGCATTTTACCTTTTAAAATATAAATATAATCTGAAAGCCATTATCAGCTATTAAGATCTTAGCTAAAATTGGTTTATCAGATTAATGAACCAATAATCTCAAAGGGTTTTAGGAAATGAAGCATAGAACACTGGAGTTCTGATTTTTAGAACAAAGAAATTGCCTATAGCATGGGAGCTACCTAGAAATGGTTAGAGGTAGGTGGGTGGGGGGAGCATTGGGATTTCTCTGTGACCTGAAGGCATTCACAGGGTAGAACAAGGGATGTTCACAATGTGGGGATACTTTACTGCAAAATTTTCCTCAATTTTTTTCTTAATTTGTGCATAAGGTTTATACATACATATTTATAGATCATTCAGACCTAAGAACAGTGATATTATCCAACTCTTTGATTTGTACAAGAATTAGCTAAAGTTTATGATTCTACCTTGACTATCATTATTGTTTCAATATAGACAACCACACTAGGTTTAGGAGGATGCAAATTGTATTTTTTCCAATTCATATTTTATTTTTCCAATTATATTTTATGAATGTTTTTCAACATTCATCCACATGCATATGCATATTTTTAAGTTACATAATTTCCTTCCACCATCCCTTCTCAACCCTCTCCCCTCATCTGTGAACAGTCTGGTGCATATTGTACATACACATTTGTATTTAACATGTTTACAGATTAGTCATTTTCTGTATGAGAAATTAGGATTAAGGGAAAAGAAAAAAATGATATAGGAAAGAAATATGTAAGAGAAATTTTTAAAAAATGAATGCAATATTTATTCAGATTTTATAGGGTTTTTGTTTGTTTTGTTTTTCATCCTCTGGATGGGGATAATGTCATCCATAGCTGGTCTCCTGGGGTTGTCCAAGCTCTCTGAACTGCTGAGAAGAACTGTTTCCATCAAGGCTGATCATCTCACAATGTTATTGTAAATATGTACAATGCTCCCTTTTTTCCGCTACCTTCATTCACCATCAAATCCAGTAATTTGTTCCATGCTTCCCCAGAGTTTGACCATTAATGGTTTCTTATTGAACAATAGCATTCCATAATGTTATTATACTACAATTTATGCAGTCATAGCCCAATTGATGGGAAACCTCTCAATTTCCAGTTCTTTGCCACTAGAAAAAGAGCTGCTATGAATATTTTGGAACATTTGGGACTTTTCCCATTTTTTTATGATTTCTTCTGTATATAGGCCTAGAATTGAAATTGCTGGGTCAAAGGTTATAATCAATTTTATTGCTTTTAGGGCATAGTTCCATATTGCTCTCCAGAATGGTTGGATCAGTTCACAACTCCACCAATGTCCCAGTCTTTCCACAATTTCTCCAACATTGACTAAGATGATAAAAAAGGTAATTGATCAGTCTGATAGTTGTGAGGTGAAACCTCATAGTTGTTTTAGCAAATTGTATTTATTGTCTAGGAAAATGGATGAAAAAATGAAGACAGGAAGGTAAGGGGAAAAATGAAGATGGGAAGGTAAGGGGAAAAAAGGAAGGGGAAAAAAGGAAAGGGGGGAAAGGAAAGGGAGTGACTTGAATGAGTTCTGGTATTATTGAGCTTCAAATTTATGATTTTTAGCGCCTTAAATTAGATTTCCATATTCAGATGAATTTGAATAATATCAGAACTATTTCATTTGCCTCAGTGTTATTTGTTTTAATTTATTTTCCTTTAATTGTCATATTAAACTAAGTTTCTTCCTATGACATTGACTCTCTGGAATCCCAGATGATTTAATTCCTTATGATATGACCTATGTAATTCATAATTTTTCATTTAGAATCTCTTCTGATTTTTTAACTTTTTAATTATTTGCTTCCTGAATTTTATAAAAAAGGCTCTACTCTCATGGATAGACTAATAAGTTTTTTTAATAGGGCTAGAGATAATAATAGATCTTTAAAAAAGATATTATAATTACTATAATGAACATCATTGTTTTTAGTGATTTACAGTACATCTTGAACACCATTTAATTTTTATTTTTTTTATTTTAATCATGATGGTAATAGAAATAGTAATAAATTACCATTATTAAGACCAATAGTGGAGGGAAGGAAAAAAGGAAGGATCTGAGAGTCACCAGGAAAGCATAGTATGACTTGTACAAAGTACAAAGATGGTGGACACAAAAAAAGGGGATAGAAGATATCAGTAGTATTTATTGCTTCATTCCTGCTATTGCTGTTCTAAAAATCATGTAATGAGGATGAGGAAGAGTTATTATTCTCTTTATTTTTATTATCATTGTGTTTTCCAGTAGTAATATTGTTATCTTTTCTGAAGGATATTAAAGGAAAGAATTGGAATTTGTCAAATATGCATAACTTAATTCCAGTTTATCCCCAAAGATAAGGAATGGAACTAAATGATCTCCTAAGAGCCCTCCTCAGATATTCTTGTATACTTAAAAAAAAAAGTCCTTGTAAATATTCTTATTTCTCAAGCTGCCTTTTAAAATAACTTTTTAAAGTCTCTATCTCCTGAAATCATTTTTATTAAGTATACACAAATACATATGATTCCAAAGATCCCATTCCCAAGATAGAATTTCCAATTGGTTTTCTTCAAATGTTTCAGCACAGTTATTTGTAAGACAAAGTGAGGCATGCAAACCACATGCATTTTGTTTTACACGTGTTTCTTTAATCTGTTGTTTGATTATTATATATGCATTTGTAGTTGAGTCATTTAAGTCATGTCTGACTCTTCCTGACCCTACTTAGGGTTTTTTTTTTGGCAAATATACTCGAGTGGCTTACCAGGTTCATCTCCAGCTCATTTTATAGATAAGGAAACTGAGGCAAACACAGTCACAATGTTATTGCCTGAGACCAGAATTGAATTCAAGCCTTCTTGACTCTAGACCTGGCATCCTATTGATTATGCCACCTTGTTGCCTTTGGACAATCTGAAAATAAGTATGATCTTCATTGAACTTTAGTAAATATTTTTATTTCTTTTTATAAATTGCTCATCTTGGAATTCCAGATAAATCTGATTCTACCTGATGAATCCAGTGTTTTATATTAAACTATTTCCTATTAGCAACCTATTGCTCCATCCAGTCTGATCAACTCATTATCTCCTGACTATGTTAGTCCCAAGCATTTGCTCATATCATCTTTCCCTCTCTCTCTATAAGTCGCAAAGGATTCAATTCCTTAAGGACTCTCTATAGTATTTATTCCCATTCCCAACTAACAATAACAAATAATAATATGATTTTAATATTTGCATAGTGTTATATTTTAAAATTTTATATAATTATCTTATTTAAGTTAACCAATGGAAATACCTTTTTATATACTACATATTGATTTGACTATTTTATATGAAATCAGTGTATAACATAGAGAAGGGACAACATCTTATAAAGAAGGGACTACATCTTACATTTCTTATGTATCTCATCAAGCTCCTAGGATAGCATTTGACACATAAAAGGTGCTCAAAACCTAAAGCATGTGTGCTCCAACCTTTTAGCTCTTCTGGATCACATTGTCCCACAAAAGCTTGTTAAGGGGTGGCTATGGAATTTATTATTTATGACAATAATGTAATCCATATTATCAAAGAGTATAATAATAAAATGTAAGAAGTAATAAAGTATAATAAAATTTAACAGGTATAATAATAAAACATTTATTTTTAAATAAGAACTTGCCATTTCTTATGTGAATAAAAGCCTGATTTTTTTATATCAATGTATCTATATCTGGTTTGATGGAGATTGTAGCCATATGAATATTTTCAATATGCTTTTCTGAAATTTTTATTCAGGTCATGTGGGGAAAAAAAAGTTGCTCACAAATCTACACATTCCTCAAAAAGAGACAAGAACAGGGCATGTTTATGACATGCCAGAATTTTTTCTTTTGAGGCGGAGTTGTACCTGGTAAGTCACTCCAATATTTTCACCCAAAAATTCTAAATGGGGGGTCGTGCATATATAATAACTGGCAAACCACTGTATTTTTGCCAAAACTTATAAAAGCCCAATAAAGACACTGGAATAATTTTACTTTAAGTTGATATTTGATTGCAACTCAATATATTCTATTTGCAAGTTTGCAGGCATTGTGTCCATTTCATATGAGAATTGGCAGAGCAAATATACTAAAATGCAGTTATGTTTTATAAAATCTTGAATATTATTCTCAAAGTCCTGTGAAAAATAAGCAATTAATACTACATACAATCAAGTTGTATGTTGCAATTTTGATGAGTCTCATATAATGTTTTAAAGATCCTAATTCCTATATTCATATCTTTTGTAAAACAACAAAACCTTCTGCCTATGAGACTACACAATTTTAACCACATGAAAAAGTTAAGCCATATTAGTAAAGGTTGAAGCTGGTCTGTGATGCCACAATGTAGGCACATAAATCACTCATTCCTTCATTTTCATACAGCTGCATGAGTGGGCTTTGAGGGTCTCATGTGGTCTGCAGTTGGACACACCTGAAAGCTATGGAAGTTTCCTGACAGATTAATACAATAAATGAATTATTTAAATTCAACAAACATTCATGAAGAATCCTCATATAAATGTTATATAATGTTTACTCCTGAAGACAGGAACTATTTTGCTTTTATCTTTCTGAAACATTTTTTATCTTTTCTGAAACAATGACTGGTACTTAATACATGCTTAAGAAGTTTGTTGAATAAAAGAACAATTGGGTGAAATAATATCAAATTCAATTTCTGCAAGACCTATTTGCAAATCACTTTTCTAACAATAATAGCAATAAGTAGGTAGTCAAACAATACTCAGAGAAAGGAAAAAATAGAAAAGTTAAATTGCTAGTGTAAGAAACAAATGCATTTGAATCCAGAACTCCAATTCCAAATACTAAAGCTGCAACACAATTTTCTAGGGAATGAGGATGCCAATATGAAAAGCAAACACAGTACCTATCAAGTAAAAAAAAAAACTATGATAAGAAATAGATGAATTAATTTTATAAATGCTTTCTGTAGATAACATTATTCCTAGGGAAAATTGTGAAATTTGCAATGGTTTTCATTATGGTATTCTCTGCATCTTGTCTCCAATTTACTTTCTGTTTAGCATGAGATGTTCAAGTAAGTAGCTTTATCTAAAGAAAGGAATAAGTTTCAAAGCAAACAATATGCATTGCATGATGTAATGTTAAGAACAGTGAGCAAGGTAGAAAAAGATTTTGCCACTTTAGTCCTGACCTTTGAAAGCTATATGCCCTACAACCTCTATAAATCTATTACTTCATCTGTAAATGGGGGGAAAAATAGAATCCCTTTCCTGTCTTATTGATAAACTTGTTTCAACTCCCATGTAAGATAATGTATGCAAAACCTTGAAAATTTTTAAACACACTTTAAATAGTGACTATTCAGTGTTCTCTTTGTTATATAGTATGTGTAAATAGAAAAGTTTTCCACTTACTAGCTGACAGGGATGAAGATAGAGGAAAAGATGTTGATGCGATAGAAAGGACCTACGTTTTCATTAACAATAAATTCTTTAAGTGGATCAGAGTAGAGGAAGGGCGTTATGCCAGTTGTACTTCTTTCCTTGGAATTCCCAAGAAACAGGAGAGAAAGGGAATCATCTTTTAAAGTATGTGTTTGCATGTGAGTATAACTGACAGCATTAAACAGAGGGATTTTGTTCTCTATATAAAATACCATACATTTTTTGCCTCATGTTTGAATATTTGAATAAAATTCAGAATATTAAGGAGACGGGGGGGGGATAGAACCATATTCTCTATGACGATTAAAACTATCTTTGGAATACATAATGATTGCTACCAAACTAAAGCCGAAATAAATAAACCTGAGGGGAATTAAAATAAAAAAATATGTTTATTTAAAACATGAGTTGTGCTTAGACAATCTCAAAAGAACACAATTCTGTCACTATCAATTGCCTTTGTCTTATATCCAATATGAGAAAAGAATAATAAATAGTTATTCTGTCATCATCTTGAGATATCACATTTCTTGCCACTATATACTTTTATTAAAATTAATGCTCATAGTATTATAGTAGGAAAAATATAACAATGATTAAAATAAATTACTATGGAAAAGTTCTAGGCTATAGTTCTTGCTTGAACAAAATTCCAAGTAAAAGTTTCAGTAAAAATTAGGTAAAAGTGATCAACTTAAGGTTATAGCTTTATCAAGAAATACAGACCTTTAAAGGAATGAGAGCAGGAGAAGGGTATTTTGCAACACCACAATCTATTTGTTTTCAAAGTAAAAAGAAATATAAGGTTCTAATACTCTACAAAGAGAAAAGAAAAATATTTCAATGTCAATGAAGTTTTATTTTCTGCATTGCTAAAAATCAGCTACTGCAGAAAAGTTAGTTCTCAACTGAAGAATTTAAAGACACGGAATAGGAGGTAGACCAAACATCCTCAGTCATTTCCTGATTCTTTTTAGTAATCATATATGCTTTGTAATATAAAGACATATAAACTATTAAGTACTATTAAGTCCATACTATGCACCAGGCACTGTGCTAAATGTTAGGAATAAAAATAAAGTCAAAATTATAATTTTTACTCTCAAGAAGTATACATTCTTTTAAAAATTTTATTTATTTTTATGATATAAAATAAGCATTTAACATTATAGTAGAATTTTAAAAAGATAATTGCACATGAAACTGCAAATCTATTATATACAACTTGTTGCTCTCTCTCTCTCTCTATATATATATAAATATATATATTTACATATATATATATATATATGTATGTAGTTAAATAACTTTCTTTTCCCTCCACCCCCAGATGACTGCCATTAGACAGCTATTTGTTTGTGTGTGTGTGTGTGTGTGTGTGTGTGTGTGTGTGTGTGGGTGTGTATGTTCATGAATGAAAGAAATCAGCTAAGATAGGGACAAGACCTGTTATTTCATTGGTATAAGAACATCATGAAAAATCTGCATATAGTATTTTTCCATGTCTTTAAACTCTTGACTCCAAAATTAGCTGAGATGATTCAGTGGACAGAACACTGACCTTGGACTCAGGCAGGGGTCGGGGTGGGGGTGGGTTCGAATCTAGTCTTAGATACTTGACATTTACTAGCTGTGTGACCTTGGGCAAGCCACTAAGCCAATTGCCTCACATCCAGAGCCATCTCCAGTCATCCTGACCCATATCTAGTTAATGGACCCAGATGGGTCTGGAGGGGAAAGTGAGGTTGGTGATGGAGTATGCATCCCCGCCCCTCCCCACTCAAATCCAATTCAGGTGTTCATCATGTCATCACCTCCCCAATGTCATGATCTTCTTCAAGGACAAAGGACAAACATCATCATGCCTAATATGTATAAAAACTGCTTTATCTTTCTTGTGATATTTTATTTTATAGACCCCATGACTGAAATCTACCCCAAATGATAGAGAAAGAAATAAATTTCAAGTACACATATTCTCAATTCTGTAGCCCCAGGAGAGGGGAAGTAAAATAAGAGCAATTCCTTAGCCCTAGCTTTCTAAAGATAGGAAAGGTGATTTAGAGAATCAATATCATCAGGTTGCCTCTTCAGAAACCATGTATTTGAGGCAACCATACATTTGAGGCATCAACAAAATTCTTCAGAGAGTAGGGGAGAACTTAGACAGTTCTAATCTCTGAGGAGAAATGATTCAAAAGAACAGCACAACTATCACCTCTAGCTGAAAAAGAATGAAATTCTTGTTTGCAATACAACAGGACAAAGAGAAAGGATCCCCCCCCCCCATTTTATTCTGGACTTAAGACATAAAATAAGAATTTCTAATTATAGTAAATAGAAAAAAAAGATGATTGAACATGAAACTGCAATCATTTTATATATAACTTGCTATTCATCATGTAACCTTTTCCCCTTTTTTTCTTTCCACCCTGCCTTAGGGATGGCTTCCATTATATACATGAATATTTGTATCTATGTGTGCATACACAAATGTTTGCAAAAATCATTTTATACTTCTACTTATTAAGTTCTTTATCTAAATACAGATAGCATCTTCTTTCACTTAATTTCAGTATTTATAATAGTCAAACTCATTCTAAGTTGTTCTTGAATGTGAGAAAAAGTTCATTTGGATCTCTTCTCTATTCTAATCAGAATCAATTAATTTGACATGATTCCACAGGGACAGTAACCATAAATTCTGTTTATTAGACTGTAGAGACAGAGATTATAATATATTTGATAATCATAGCAAGTTGGCTACACTTCCTCTACCCTTATTTTTCCTAGTCTTGATGACCAAGCCCTGTGTAGTGATTGTGAAAAAAAATTGCATGGGAAGTCTTCCAGTTTTTGTACCTCTAGACCAGGCTCTGTTATCCAACACAATCAAGTGACCATCTTATGACCATTTATTCAGTAGAGATGCCCCATGATTCATAGAAATTATGACCCTGATGGCATAACATTTTTGTCTCTTTTAAGGTTCCATATGCCAATCAATGTAAATATTCTGTATTTTCTGTACCTGCTCTGTATTGTCTAGGAATCAACATCTCTGAAAATAGTAACCTTTAAAAAGGGAGCATCTCATATCATGAGGAAGATTTCAGGCCCACTTCATTAGAGGAGACCATGGATCCATTAATAAAGTGCAACTAGCTCAGAGTTCTGCCTCTTGTCGTTTTTCTTATTCTAGGTGAGACAATTTTAATCCCAACAAAAAACAATGTTGCTATTTCTGTATATAACATTCCCTTAGTTTTATCATTTTGCTCTTCATTATTTTATGCATTTTCTAAAATTATCAACATTATTTTTATGGCATATTAATATTCCATGTTTTTAAAAAGACAGTTGTACATTATGTAACACCTTCTTAATAGGAGGAAGATATAGATTTTGTCCTTAGCTTTGTTTTATCAACTTTGAGGCCCCCAGCAAATGATAAAATATGCCTAGATTTTCTAGCCCTTTCTCTTTTGACTTGATAAAAATTAAAAATAAGTTTTGTTCATTTGGCAGAAGGGAATAGAGAAACATGGATTTTCTAAATTATTATGAGATGGAAAAAATTTTCTTATTCCAACTATGCAGATCCACCCAAGTACTACACAGAGACCAGATGTTTACACAGTTTTTTTTTTTCTGTACTCAATCACTAAGTCAATGAGTTCTTGAGAAACACATCTGTCTCATCAACACTCCAAAATTCAGCTGTTATTATAAAGAAATTTAAAGGGATTATTTACTTTAAAGTATCTGATATATACATATATGTCCTGAAAAAAAAGAACAACTGTATCCTTGGAAGGAAAGAAATAAAGTTTTTCCTGTAAATCACTGGAAGACATTTATAGAAAACTTATAAAACTGGGAATTTTATATGAAGAACTTTATTAACATTCTCCCTTATAAGGACTATTCCATACTATCTGGTATAAAAGTTGGGGTTTTCACTTGATTTGAATGTATGGCTTTTTTCAATAGTAGCATGATTTATAACTTATAGAAGCCTTTCAATGCAATGTGTAGTATATAAAATTTGGATTTGGGGGGGTGTTTGTGTGACTATGATAATATGCCTTGTTTATACAAATATTATATTGAAACCAAGGATTATTACCAATCCATAATTTTTGATGTTATTTTGAACATGAATTATTGGAGGCCACAAAGGTGTGAGGGGGCAAAGATTTGCAACTTAAGGAGGAATATTTGAATCTCAAATCAGGAAAATTAAAATCTCTGTAACTCAGGCTCATCATCCATAAAATGAGAAATTTAGACTAAATGCCCTCAGTTGTCCTTTTTGGCTCTAAATATATGATCCTAGAAAGTTCTTTAAAGATCCCAAATGTGTCTTTTCTGTGCATTAAAGTGATATCCATTCACACAAACTGGTCCCATACCATGGTAAGCTTAAATATACAAAGAATCTATTATTTTCTTGACATTAGAATCTTAGAGGATCAAGTCAGGTCATGACAACATCCATACTCAAGCCCTTACAATGTGATAGGTATTTTGCTAAGTGTTGAAGTCACAAAAAAGGGGGAAAAAGTCACTCACTCAAGAAACATTCTATTGGAGAGATTTCTTGCAAATATCTATGCGATTAAAAATACTTATAAGATAATTTGGAGGCAATATTCAGAGATAAATACTGCTATTGTTGTGCATTATGTGATTTAGAAAGCAGATCACATATGATTTAGAAATTAGATCATACTGGATTGCTAGACAAGACACTTAGTGGTTAAGGGACTCGCTCAGTGCTCACAGTTGATTGATGATATTTGTCCTTCATTCTCGAAGAAGATCATGTCATCAGGGAGGTGATGCCATGACAAACCATGAATGGTATTTAAGTGATGAGGTGCTGTGCAAGTCACTAGTCTCTCTTTCACCTCCAGAATCTTCCAGATCCAGTTGTCAGATGTGGATCAGGACAACTAGAGAAGGCCTTAGTTAGGAGACAATCAATGTTAAGTGACTTGTCAGAGGTCACACAGCTAATAAATGCCAAGTGTCTGAGATAGGATTCGAACTCTCATTCTCCTAAATCCAAAGTACATACTCTATCCACTGCACCACCAAGTTCCCTCAGCTCATAGTTAATAAGTGTCAGAGATAATACTCAAACCCAAGTATTCATTGTTTGGCTAGCATACTATATGGATAATAGTGGATAATAAATATTTAATAGTTCTATATAAATTAATCATAGATGTAACATTAGAAAGGAACTTAAAGGTTATTCCCATCCCTACTTTACAAATAGGATTCTATGACTTTTCACAAAGCATGCAGATTGCAAATAGGTGAATCAGAATTTTGAGCCCAGGACCTAGTCTTCTTTCTACTGCACCCATAATATGTATTGAATTTAATTGAACTAATAGCTCCTTGAAAGGTAGATCACCTATGTGTCCTGTTTGCATAATGATTATTATTGTTGCTTGTCCTTCATTCTTTGAAGACTATAACATTAAGGAAATGATGCCATGGCATGCAAATGAATTGGATTTAAATGAGGGAAGATTGCAAATTTCTCAGTCTCACTTTCTTTTCCATAGCTTTCTGGTTCCAGTGACCACATATGGAACAAGATGATCAAAGATGGCTCTGTGTGCATTAGAAGAGGTCTTTAACAGATCTCAGTTTTATTCAATCTATGTCCATTCAGTGATTAAGGTCAAGTGAGGAAAAGATGAATTAAAGAATGTATTTTTTTACTTAGTCAAAAAAAATCTATCTGGCAAGGGAAGATCCTCAGAGTTGCTGGTCAAAAAAAAAAAACAATTTCTATTTCCATTTACTCTGAGCCAGTTGATACCCAAGTAATGACCAAGAGAATATTAACCTGGAACCCACTGCTGGTCAATCAATGACAGCCATAGTAATTTGGGGCCAATAAACCCAAAACAAACCTCAGGTAAGAGTGTAATATTCCATATGGACAGAAAGAAGGGAAAGAAGAGAAAGGAAGTGAAAAATGAAAAGAGAGAAAGAAAATCTGTGATGTCCAATTGGTCACAGAGGGGCAACTCCTACTACTCATATATGTTCTTTGTCCTTTGATCTGAAAGAGAAAGACACAGAATGCATTGGTAGTGCTCAGGTGGTGCAAATTAGTTAATCACAAGCTGGAGCCTGCTTCTTAAAGAATATGATGAAGTATAATGAAAAGTGTTTTGAAGTGATGCTGAATCCATTGATCTTCTCTTCCTTCCTTCTTCCCTAACTCTTTCCTTTATTCTTCCCTTCTTTCTTTTCCTTCCCTCTCCCCACATCTCAAAGTGTGATAACTTCTTACAAGCTCCATCCCACTACTGATAAACACTGTAGGTTTAGAGATATTGTAAGTGTTCAACACCACACATAGTTAGAGACATATTTAACTGGTTCCATTTGATTAGTTAATTGGTGAATGGGAGACACTTTGACTTGTGGAAGTATTCAATACTTAACTGACCAATCAAAATGAATTACATAAAATCTGTGCATATTCCAATGTCTCTCCAAGACATTTCCATTATACATCATAGTAATCTCCAAGAAATGATCTCCATCTTCTCCCAAATGGGGCATCAACAATGTACCACTGAGGGATTCTGCACATGAAACTTCTTATATTTGTATGGAATTAAATACTTGATGCAGTGACATAAGAGAGGCAGGCACTAAAGAGCTGCTAAATTAGATCAAATTGTTTCCAATGAACTGACCAATTGCTTTGGTCAAAGAACCAATGAATATAAGATAGCTAGTAAATTAGTCATATGGATTGATATGGTTTGTGTTGACAAAGCCTCAGTTTTTCCCACTGCAGCAATAGACTTTTTTGTTATTCTAATTTGGAAAATAAACAGATGGCAGTTTATTTTTAAAAAAAATCCCAGAAGTTGGCCTTTGGAGACTTAGATTTCAAAAGAGATAAGACCAAAATAGATTTTAAACACTATGATGAAAGCTTCACTAACACTACCATATGTAGAAATAAACATTCTCTGGAACAGTTGAAGGTGAGGGAGGTATGAAGAAATAGAACTTGCTATTTTCTTCCTCCCTGTCACATGCAGATTTCTCTAGTCTCTCACCTGCTCTTTGAATGTTGTGTTTCATTTAGATATAAATGGAAAAGGGCTTCCAGCTCTTTTTAATTAATATATAGTGGTCAATGAAACCAGAGAAATATTCACTTTTCAAATGCATAATATGCATAAAGCATTCTGAGAGTGAGTAGTGTGTGGTGGATATAAGAGGATATGGATTGAAGAGGACCTAAGCTCAAATTCTTCTTGAAAAACTACTATGTGACCACCTATAAGTCATTATCTCTGGCTCAGCTTCTTCCTCTATAAAATAAAGATGGGAAAAAATATAGACTTGCAGGATTGCTCTAAGGATTAAAAAAGCTAATGTAAATAAAGTATTTGTGAGATCTTAAAGCTAGCTATTATTGCAAAATCTAGACAAATTGTACAGAAAAGGAAATTTAGAGTCCACTTTATATTGGTTAATATTCTATTTTTCATTTACTAAGGGGATTCACTAAGGGGAGTTTTGTTTTCTGTTTCTTTTTTTATATAACAATCCAAAAAGTGAACTGGATTCTTTCGGGAGATAATAGGTTCTGGTCTTTGAACAGAGGGATGAGTATCAGGCTTATCAGATATGTGGTAGAGAGTTTTTCCCCCTCAGGCATAAATTGAATGGAATGGGCCCTGAAATCCCCTCTCATCTCAGAAATTCTGTGATATAGTTTTGGTACAGATTTCATGGATGAATTGGACTGCATTCTAGGAAAATATCTGAACCCAATTGCAAGTACTTTGCAAGCCAGCCAAATTTGTTTTCTATCTGAATCTCACACACATAACATTTAAGGTTATCTATTACATGTCCCCCAAGCCTAGATTGCATTTCCTTCTTACCATCACTTCAATTGCATCTTTTCCTTTAGGCCCTGATTCAAGTATCAAATTTGCCATATTGCTTTTTTTTAAATAAACTCAGTAACTTTTAACTACTTTGGCTTTATTTGTATTTATTCTCTCTGTACTTAACTCCTTTTGGTCATTTATTTTCTCAATTCAGGATTATGTGAGAGGAAGAAATGTTTCATCATTTTTGTTTTTTTTTAATTTGGTTTTGTTTTGTTTTGTTTATTAATTCTCAGTGTCTAATAAGTTGCCTAGGCATAGTATCCAGTTAATACTTGTTAATTATTATATAATAATCACTCACTAGTATTAATTGATATATTTTTTAACCAAATAAAATTACAATGATGCAATATATTTTGAAAATTGAACTCTTTACCAATTGGGCAAATGATTTGGTGTGTTTCTATTGAGAACACTTTGTTTCTGGCCTCAAAATAATTTGTACTCAACTAAGCAAAAATATATGTTTAGTGATACATTTTGGCCAAGTACTGAGATTTGTTAATGTGCATTATGAATCATGAGTCACGAATCCAATCCTAAGTCTGTGCTTTCCTGTCAAATCATTGCTTTCCATATGGTATTCCCCACATATTACCTTCAGCCTACATACATAAAAAAAGTTTAACTTGAAGTGCATAATTTTCTATAGAAAAGAAGTTTTATAAATTATCATTTAAAATTTTTCACTATACATTACTGTTTTAATGTGATTTTAAGCATCTGATTCTAGTTCTTTTAGCTTCTTGTACCTAGGCATAATGCCATTTCATGTTTTAAATAATTTATAAAAAAATCTCATTCGAAAAAAGAGGAATGATTTCAATATATATGCATTCAGAATCACAACTTTTTTACATTAAAAAAATAGTAATTGACAAATTGTTTTTCTTCATGAATGCCTTGTTGAAGGAATACCGTTAAAACCAATGTGAAACCTACTGCACCTTTATTTATGAAATGAGTTTATTAGGATAATTTCTTAAGACCCTTTTAGCTCTAGATACTTGATCCTATGTTTGTAATGATAGAATATGTATTGACTTTAACAACTATTATTTGATGTGACTTTTAGGACCTTTTGGTCATAAATAAATGCTCAACATAAAGGACTAATTTTACAAAAAACAACATAAAATCCTTGAAAGACATTAGAAGTCAAGAAGCATTGTGTGAAAAGATTATAGCCTCAGGAGTTAATGAACTTGATTTCAAATCCTACTTCTGAAATGCATTTTTTTTGACACCTTACTCAGCTATTCCAGGGAATTTGTTTCTGGGAGGAATGATTCTCCCAGATGATGAAAAATAAGGGAAAGCCACTGAGAAGCTGTGGATATTTGTAGATTTTGTATCTTGTCTCTATTGGTTCATGGTGAATGGGAAGGCTCTTTGGTTGGTCCTATAAACACATAATCAACTTATTTTTTTGCCTCTCCATGGTGAGAAACCATTTTGAAAAATATAAATTCTACAAATGGAAAGTCCTCAAAGTCTTCTCCTTGTTACTTTTTTTTCTATTCCAGGTGAACAGAAGTGAATAGAATTTCACAATCTGATTATTTGAAAGGTCTTTATATTGACATATTCTAGCTTGCTGATTATCCAGAATTTAGAATCCCAATTCAAGAGTTGAAACTAGATTAGCATTAATGACCTGAGAAACAAAGAGAGAGATCTACTGGTCAGTGGAAGTTGAGAATATGATTTACACAGGAAACCCTGGATATGAACTTAGTGGGACTCAAGATTAGTAAATAATTTAAGTTTTGAGACTAACTAATATAGGGGAGGGAAAGCACACAATTGTTGAGAGGATTAATACTTATTTACTCTGTTCTTTCTATATCTTTGAAATAAATACCTTGGTACAAAAGTTAATTAATGTTAAGAGTTTAAATGGAACTAGGGGTCAGTCAGAGGGGAACATATTTATAGGTTGGGGTCCACGGTGGCAGAGAAGAAAAACACAGCAAATTCTCAGGGTTGTCCCTGAGACCATTGAGAGATTATAGTAGCAGTATGGTTCTGTTAGACCTAGCCAGGGAGCAAAAACTCTACATGAAAAATGTAAAGGTTAGACTGGATAGCTTTGGAAATCCCTTCCAATTGTGTTTATAATCATCTATTAATAATTAAATATTAAGCACTTACTAGGCATTAAGTATGTGATAAGTGCTGGCTATGAAAAAGCAAAGCAAATACATTACCTGCCTTCAAAGTGGTTACATTATAATGAATGGAACAAACAGGGGGAAAAGTGGTTTGAGGGGGAGGCAATTTGGTAAAGAAATTTGTTGAAATCTTGAGTTGTAATCTTGAGTTTTATAGATAAACACATCCTATCTAGGAATAAAGGCAAAATTAACTTGATTCTATCTTCTGATTCCAGAACTAGGGTTGGGGGTTTACCAGAAGAGACAGCTGTAAGGAGATTATCAAAGAAGGAATAAAGTGAAGCATAATTCAGGTTTCTGGTTGGGATGAGGCAGTCTTCAATTAAGGAATTGAGACCCCAGGACAAAAATTCTCAGCTTGACCATGGTCTTTGGTTTCCTGCAGCATGATGACAAATGGTTAGATGGTTTGGAAGAAGTAGTTGGAGAGGCTTGAATAAGTTAGTTTCTATTGGGGATTGAATATAGATATTATTCCATATGTGCCCTCCTGTCCTCCTTGGCCATATTTGTGTGAATGTTTGAAGTGGAGTAGGGAGACTATGAATGTCAAAATATCTTAGCCACAAATATTTGAAATGCAGGTGTGTATACTGTCAGTACTGTCACACATTCCTGGCATGGAGGACATATTAAGATTTGCAATTTCCTTAACGTATTTCAAATGAAGTCAGTGGATTTTAATCCCCACAAGCACAGTTACAGAATGAAAAACGATGCTATAAATGACAAAATAAAATAATTAAAATTATTAAATGGAGAAGTATAACCAAATTTTAGTCAGTGCTATGCCCACCTCAAAATGATTGGATGGCATTAGTACTGTTGTTGTTTTTGTTGTTATATACTTTTGCCTACTACCACCTGGAGGATGTATTATTGTGGAAAACTCTCTCGTAATGCTCTATATGCTGTTTCTAATCAATAAGTTATAAAGTAGGAAAAGTTTTAGCAATAACGTTTCTATAATATTTTGGGGTTTATAAAGTACTTCATATGTAAGTATCTATCTATCTATATGTATATAAAACCAAAGAGCTATTATTGTCATAAAAGACTTGCCCAAGATACCAAAATGTTTGAAATGGGATTCAAACTCAGAATTTCTTGACTCCAATTCCAGTAAGTCCTCTAATGGGTAACTATATACAGTGTATTCACATCATGCATAAGATTATCATTTATCTCTTCCATTCATTACAAATATAACGTTGGGACGTGAAGGAAATCACTTAATCTCATTTTCTCAGTTTTCCTATTTGTAAAGTCAGAGTCTTGACTGGGTGAAATAGACAATGCTTTTTGGACATAATTATGAATCTATTTTAAATCAAATTATGTTTGTACACATCATATCAGTTTTGGAATAAGTTAAACTAATTGATATAAATTTTTTTACAATCAATGATGATTCTAAGGTAATATTTTCACAAAAACATTTCCCCTTTTTCAATTGTACTTGATCTCAAATTTATTTCTCAGATCTGACAGAAGAATTTAGCAGGATCTTAAAGTTAAACTATGTTGTTCCATCAGAACTATCTTATTATCATAAAATGTGGTTATTTGTTCTGAACACTCAAGTAGAGACATTTATTTAATATTGACAGGACTATCATTGTAAAGGTAAAGAAACATCTAGGTAGGAATTTCTTCTTTATTTATTTGTTTTAATCCATAGATTATATACATGCTTAAAAATAATAGGCTTCTCTAAATGTTCACTGATGGCTTAGAAAGGGTCAATTATGGACAGATATTTTTAAAGTGCTTACTATCATTAACAAGGCAAAGTATTAGGTACTAGATGTACAAAGTCAATAATGAATAATAGCTCTGACCTTAAGAAGCTTTCATTTATTCAGAGGAAGTAGCATGTACATATATAATTAGTATATGCAAAGCACAGAAAGCAAATATCAAATCACATCTAAAGATGGACACTAAGAATTAACCGAATGGTCATTTATAGCAGATTGTTTTTCCCCAGAACTGAATTTTGCAGACTTGGGATTCTAAGAGGTGGAGAAGAGGAGGATTCCTAGGCACTGGGGAAACAACTTGGCCTAAATCTGCTATAAGAAGGGGATTATCTTGGAAGATGCACAGCCAATAAACCATTCTGGGCCGAACATATATTGCATGTTGAGAAGTAAAGCATAACACATCTGGAAAGATAAGCAAGTCACAGATTGTTTAGATATGCATAAATACCAGAGAGAGGAGGTTGCATTTTAATGTGGAGGAAATTGGGAGTCACTGGAGTATTTTGAATAGAAAGTGACATATTCAGATCTGTGATTTAGGGTTAACACATTTGGGTGCTTGGGGAAGATAGATTGGGAGCAAGGAGATAGGGAGATCAATTAGAAGACCATTGCAAGGGGAAGCTAGGTGGCACAGTGGATAGAGCACTGGTCCTGGAGTCAGAAGTACCTGAGTTCAAATCTGACCTTAGACACTTAATAATCACCAAGCTGTGTTGCCTTAGGCAAGCCACTTAACCCCATTTCCTTGGCGGGGGGAGGGGAGAGCAGTGCAAGCAAAAGATACTGAGATATCATTTTAGGATGGTGACTGAATCTCTATGGAGAAAAATGAACATATGTAATAGATTCTATGGAGACAGTATCAATAAAATATGATAATTAAATATAGATTTATATGATATAACACTGCTTTTGCAATGAATGATCTTTTTATTTTGTAAAATATTTTTTAATAAAAGGAAATAGCTACATAGTGATACATTCCTAGCTCCTTAACTAGAATCATGTGCATATGTCATATTTTCCTGGGTTTTTATTCCTATGTATGTCTTCTCCACTCTTCTTTTAGAAGACAATTTATTGTTCATATAATATTTAATTTCCTACAAGAATTCCATAGCTTGGACATTAGATATTCTTCATCTACTTGTTTCCCCTTTCCTTATATTTTCTTTGAGAAATAGAATGAAAATAACACCACTACTATCTTGAGAAAGGCCTGTATTTTCTTCCCCCACTATAATTTCCCAGATCAAATTCATTTCCTTGGTTACAAATTCCCTGCATGTGTTGATTCTCCCATTAAAAGGAAAGCTCCTTTTCCAGTCAAGATTGTAGCCTGAATGGTAGAAAGAAGATCCTACTTATTCTACTAAAAAACGTAAAAAAATTACTGGATCATATGATTGAGAAATTTAATGTAATCCTAGAATAAATGACTTTATTCAACCCATTACTTCACTAAAATTGGCCCAAATTCATGGATAATACTAAAATATAACTACCAGACTTACAACCTTGAAAACTGTAATAAAAATTCTATATTCTATATTTAATTAAATACTGTTCAGATCTTTTTGGTCCAGAGGATAAAGTTAGAAAAAAAAAATCAACTGACCACTTTATGCTAAACATCCAACCAAGCAAACGAATGAATAAGACTAGAGTTCGCAAGAAAAAAATATTGCAATCATTGAGAAAGAAAGTTCACGTATCAAGAAGAGACCTTGGAATACAACATTCCAACATACAAAAGATAAAGGTTTATTGATACCCATTTGGAACAGTGCAATATAACAAAAACATCTTTAATGCAATAGATGACGTTCATCCATAACTGATTAAAAGACTTATTGTACATTTGTTAAGAAGAGTGATGGGGTAAAAGATTTTCATTGGGAAGTAACAGTGAAGAAAAAGGGGAAATTTTGAAATTCTAGCAAAATAAGCACAAACAAAGCATGATGATGGTAGATGAAAATGGATGATGAGGCATGAGAAGCAGGAGATATATGGATGAGGAGGAAAATCTCTTGCTTTGGTTTATTACAATCTTCTTGGAATAATTTAGGGTTTTTTTCCTTATTGTTCAGTCATTTTTGTCATTTCAGACTCTGTGATCTTATTTGGGATTTGTGGAAAGGATGTTAGTTTTATCTGATATTTCCTTCTCTAGCTCATTTTAAAGACAACAAGCTCAGTTGACCTGCCCAAGATTAAATAGCTAGAAAGAGTCTGAGACTGGATTTGAATTCAGAAAGACTTTTGGACTTCAGGCTTGGTATTCTCTCCATTGTGCCTCTTACACCTGCACTTTAATTAGAATTAAAATGCAGATTTTAGGGACATATGCAACATGACAAAGTTTGTGAAAGAGAAAAAATTAAAAAAATTAAAAATTTGGCATTACCCACATTATATCCATCTATACAGTTAAGCATTTGTTTTAGTGCTTTTTCTGTGTTTTTTTTTTGGGGGGGGGATGTGGTCTTAGGTATTTAAAAATGATTTGTTTTCAGATAATATAAATCTGTTTTCAGATCTGTGATTTGAAAATCTGGAAAAAGTCCTTGACTGAGCTAACTCTCTTTACTGGCTGTGGGTTAGTTACTCATCTTCAACTTAAGGCTTTAGAAAATTGTCAGAGTCACTGAGAATTTATGATTTTTTCCCTAGTATTATATGCATAAGGGAGAACCTGAATCCAGTTATTATCTCAAGCAATAACTGCTGGCCAAATTAATAAATGTAATATTAATTTAATAGTTTTTCTCTACACATAAACGTATCATATTTTCAAATGAAATAATTGGATAAAATACACTTTAATACTTTTGTTATGTAAATGAAGCAACAAATTTGCTTTACATTAATATTAGTTCCTAAAATCATTTTTATTCCTCCAACAAGACCCTTAACTCTGATTACAAGGCCAAGAGGAACGAGATCATAAGGGAGACCCAAGTATTTAAACGGATTCAAATCTTTAGGGCAAGTCAAATCACACCTTAGGTACAATTCAAATGAACTGCTGTGCTTATGGAAACACTCTTGCTAATCTTTGGGGAGTAGTGTAGAACAGGAAGTTTCAGAAGGCTGAAGTGAGACAAATGTCCCAATTAAAAAAGATAGGAATTAGTTATGTTAGTTGTGATGCAATAATATTTTCATCACAATTTTGCATTTTAAAATCAATGCATTAATGATATTAGTTATCTTTTCTTTATATTTTTCTAATTTAGATTTTAGGAGTAAGTTCATAAAATTATCCTCAAAAATGTACATCAAATTAATTTTACATTTGCAAAATTATTATATAACATAATTATTTAATTATATTTTATATTCATATTTATAGTTATTTTAAAATTTGTTATTGTAACTGTTGATTTTTAATATTTTGTGTATTATTGTTTTAAAAGTTTGAGATTCTCTTCAAATTCTAACTGAATCATTTCAAAGTATAAACAGTTTTGTTAATCTTTTCAAATAACTAGCTTTTAGTTTTGCTTATCAATTCTCATAGGGTAGCCAGATCACAAAATGGATAGAGCACAGGGTCTGAAGACAGTAAAATTCATCTTCCTGAATTCAAATCTGACTTAAAATACTTACTAGCCCAATGATTCTGAGCAAGTAGTCACTTAACCCTGATTGTTTGAGTTAGAGAAGTAAGAGGTAAGACACCCCAGTAACTTTTTTTTTAGGTTTTTTTTTGCAAGGCAATGATGTTAAGTGGCTTGCCCAAGGCCACACAGCCAGGTAATTATTAAATTTCTGAGGCTGGATTTCAACTCAGGCAGTCCTGAATCCAGGCCGTGTGCTCTATCCACTGCACAACCTGGCTGCCCCCCCCTTAACTTTCAAAGAAAAGCAAAATAAATTTAGAGTTAAAAATGAGTAAAACAACCAAAACCCAATAATCAATTCTTAAAACAAGTTAGTTTCCAAATTATCTGTTTCTCATCTAATTTTCAAGCTCTCTTTAGTCTGTATTTTTGGGATCATTTATTACTTCAATTCATTTTTTTTTTAGATTTTTCAAGGCAATGGGTTCTAAGTGGCTTGCCCAAGGCCACACAGCTAGGTAATTATTAAGTGTCTGAGACCGGATTTGAACCCAGGTACTCCTGACTCTAGGGCCGGTGCTTTATCCACTGTGCCACCTAGCCGCCCCTCAATTCATTTTTATAGCATTCATGAGTCCTCTCATTTTATATTCTGTTAACATAAATTTTAATTTTCAATATTGTAAATATTATTTTTGAGGAATGTTTTAATAGTATCATGGACATGTTACTATTTTATCTCATCCTTTTTATTTTATATCAATATTAATAACTGTTCCCATGATTTCTGCTTTGACTCTCTCATTATTTTAAATTATAACCATTTGATCATGTCTGTTGCTTGTGCTCCCTGAATTATTTTAGTTTATTATATTATAGTCTCTAAAGAATGTTTTTAGTATTTTCTTTTTTTTTAATTGTTAATTGTCCTTTTTGTTTCCTTAATATGGTCTATTTTTGTAAAGGTACCATATGGCGCTGATATATATATATATATGTATATAAATTTATGTATGCTTTTTCCCCATTCAGAAAGTAAAATAAATCATTTAACTTTAAGTTATCTAACAGTTATATCAGTTACATATTTTCACTTTATTTAGTCTTCATTGAGATTTTTCTAGCTTGGAGCAAAACATTAAATTTATTACTATGACATTATGTAGGGTAATTTTTTCTTTTAGAATTTAGGTGTCAGGCCATATTTTACACATCTTATTCATGCTATATGTCTACCCATGATTTATAAAACATAAAAAGCATTTATCATTTTTTTTTCTGTTGAGAAAAGGCTAGTGGGTACAACTTAAGCAATGAATAACAGAACTACAATTCAAAAAGATCCAAACGTCCTGACAGAGTAGGCTGAAATTTAAAAAAAAAAATCAAATCCTAGTAGTGATAACAGAAAGAATAAAAAATAAGTTAGAAAAAAACAAGTTGCTTAATGTCTTTTTCTTATGTTCAAAAGTATAAGGTTCATGCCTACGGTGATCATCACTAATCCTGATTGGATTGGCTCCTAGAACTTACCTCTTCTATTTTGGAAAATTGGAAGACTCTGGTTTGGGTATGGGGGTGGGAGGCATTAATAGTACCATTCTCTTATTGCCCCCACTTTCTCCAAGCCTTGAGCATCTACTTGAACCATTCTGCCTTCCCTTAAAAGTGCAAAACAAATTCTTTTCCCTTTAAAATTTATTGATTCATCTATTTTTGTGTGTGAAACTGCTTTATATTTCCTATATAAATAATTCATCAATCACCTACCAGTATGAAATTTAGCTAATCAAAACCCTGGGCTTCAGGTTGATGCTCTATAAAATGAAGCTGTTGGGCTTGGACAGCAGAGGATCTCAAAGGTTTCTTTTAACTCTTAATTCTATGGACCAAATTATGATACTGTAGGCAAACAGAGTTTATGCAAACCTAGCCTACATCAAAACAAGTAAAGTGTTTAGAATAGGTAAAGTAGTAGTTCTAATGTACTTTAATATAGCCAGAATACTGAACTCTCTATTCATTGAATATTAGTGTCATAAAATGTATCAATTTCTATCTAGAATCATTTTAGTTACCAAGAAAATTTTACCTAAGAATCTTTCAGAAAAAAATGCATAACTAATGAAAATAGATCAGAGATCACTTGAGTCTTCTTACTGATTAGTAACTAGTAAACAAATCCCTACTCTTCTCAAATTTACATCATCCAAATGGAATAATAAACTTAATAATAACTTAGATCTGTTCATATACATGCACACTTTAGTGAATTCTGGAAACATTTGGAATTTACAGGAAGCACATCAATCAAAAGAGCTTATTAGGTATGACTTGAGTCTACAGTTATATCAAAAAAAAAATCAATTGTAATTCATTAGTTAAGGCTTGATACTCAGAAGGAGACTTTTAAAGCAGACAAGCAGTAATGCCATGAAGGTTTTCAATTATATTCTCAGAAAATCTGAAACCAATCAAGGTTTAAACATCAGAAAGATGTAAGTGCCCTATATTAGTTAAAATAGGGGAAAAAAGAAAATAGTTGTAATTGATACAAGTCTAAATTCCAAATATAACTTCTGGGGCAACTACTAGAAGATATAATCATACTAATAGATAACATTTACAAAGACCTTTAAAGGTTCATAAAAGGTCTCAAATGTACAATCATTTTATTTTCAAAATAAACCAAATAAATCAATGGTATTATTATGTCCATTTTTTTGAAGAGGAGAATAAGAGAAACAAATGTAAAGTGAGTTGCCCAGGACTACATATCAACTTCCTGCTGAAGGATTTGAATTAAAATCTTCTTGACTCCGGGTCTAACACTCTATTCACCTAACCTACTCTTTCTGGTCTGAGAAGTCACATACATCTACCTGATCAATGATAGCACATATAGTCATATGTAACATCTGCATGGAAGACCATTGACACTTAGGCAAGATTGTAATTGCACCTGTGTATATCTTTTAAAGGCACTAGTCTGAAGTGAGTGAGTGTTGGAGAGTCAGAATTGTTAGTATGTGAAAAGAAAAACAATATCAAGAGTCATTTAAATTCTAATGTCAACAAAAGTGCCTTGGAAATTATGAGTGGCAGTTTGCTTAAGAAAGAAACAAAAAAGGATAAAAAAGCAATCAAAGGACTATAGAACATTTTCCATCATTTATTGATGTTAATTAACTGCGGATAACTAAGGCAGCTATAAAAGGAAAGCATAATGGCTGCGAAACTGCCAGCAAAGACGAAAAAAGAAAAACCCGGAGCTGCGGTAATTTCTGTCATTCATAACTTTCCATAATTATCTCCTCTGTAAAACTGCTGCTGTAATTTGAAATGCCTCCCTCCTGATCTAATCGGCAGACTAATGGAATGACTTGACTAAGAATCAGGAATGTAGATCTTGCCATCATGTCAGATTCACTTGGATTTTAATGCAATATTCCCCTAAGACCAATGATTTAATTAAAAACATCGTGTCTCAGCCACCTGCTTAGCACCTACTGCTTCACTGAGTACATATATCCTGATTTCATAAAGTGGATTGCAACTGACCTTTTTATTTTCATTTGGCCATCACTTTATGTATAAAATTACATTTTTATAGCAGTTAAATATAGTTCTCTGGTTTCAGGATTTAAAGCTTTAGGATTTTGAAACTAGTGCTCAGGAAGTCTGTAGTTTCTGTTATTTTCATTGTTCCTGGAGACTATGGAACATATATTTAAAGTGTATTCATATACACGCACACACACACACACACACACACACACACACAGAAATGATTTAGAAATTCCTACACTTGCTGAGTACAGATATTTGCACCATTCCACATATCTAGTGGTTCATTTTTGAAAACAGAGATTAATACAAATATGCAATATGCAGCTATATATAAAAATTAAGTTTGAATAGATCACATTTTATTTGGCAAGTTAAATAAAGATAAAAATTTAGAGCAAAGAGAAGTTGTATAGTTTCTCAAGATACTGATATTGTCAAGAACTTAGAGAGATTTCACAAACTGTCAGGTTTCTTTACATCACCAAACAATGATATTTATAAACAAGTGTTTGTGGCAGCAATAATTCCAAGATAAAAAGTAAAAGGGACAGGCAGTGGATTATGGGTAAAATCTGAAATGTCTAAAAGGCAAGGGAATACCTCTTAACATTTAGAATTGACTCTCTGTCTAGGGGCTGCTAGGTGGCACAGTGGATTAGAGCCCAGGCCCTGGAGTCAGGAGCACCTGAGTTAAAATCTGGCATCAGACACTTAATTACCTAGTTGTGTGGCCTTGGGCAAGCCACTTAACCCCATTTGCCTTGCAAAAACAACAACAAAACAAACAAACAAAAAAAAAAAGAATAGACTCTATGGGGAGGGGAATGTACATACACAGGGATACATTTTTAAGTTTTATCTGCATATGAACATTTTACTTATCTCTTAAATCTGACTAATCAACACAAAAATTAACAAGGCTGATTGGTAACTTTACCTGCTTTCAAGGCATAAATGCTGGCACTAAAAAATTAACAATCTGTTCTTGAGAGCAGTTTAGGAGTGACTTCAGAATCCTTATGTAGGAAGGACATACTTTGCCTCTCCCCTACATATTTACATGCCCCCAAAGATCGTTCCAACCACCTATAATCTTGTTTAAAATTCCAACATTAGCAGTTAATTACTTCAGAACATCACTGAGAGAGGTAAGTCATTTAAAAAGATTTACCACCAAACTCTGAATAAAAAAAAAATAAATTTTCCAATAGATATAACAACACAAGGAGGTATAGTTAAGGGTAGCAAAGGAGTAGAGTGAAATGATAAAAGAGCTGAAAGAAAAATAGAAATAAACTTTACCCAGTTCACAATATTCCCCAAGGACTACTCTTGGGGTTTGGAATCACAGAAATTATGCTCAAAACTCAATTCTTCAAAATATTATTTGTGTGATTTTAGACAAATTATTTTGTTCTTGTTTGCAATCTCAACTGAAAAATATGGTGCTACATTAGATTTCCCTACGATTTTAAATCTATAATTCCTTACTTTGTGCCTCACTTTTACCCTCAGCCTTGATTTTATAATACTTGATCAACGAATTTTGTAATTCAAAAGTCTTATGTCATTTAATCCTCAAAAAATGCTTAACTATACAAATTATAATTTTTAAAATTGACCAAAAGAGGAATAATATATTAATTCAATCAGAGTAAAACAAACACCCAGTATGAGCATGTATTGGGCAGAAATTCAGATAATTTAATTAAGTAAATACATTGCAAATTCATGATTGTGATGAAGATTAGAAATGGAGAAGTTGAGACTGAAGTAGGATCAGTGGGGAGTGGTCAAATCTCCAAAAAAGTTCTCCAGTGAATACAACCTTGTCAGACCAAAGTCGGGAAAAATGTTAAGCCTGTAAAAATTAGCAAAGGATTTGTCAATTAATTGTAGAAATTTGTATATTATATATTTTACCCTAAGGCCATCATGATTTTCATGATGGCTTATAACCTATAAATAAAGTTTGCTAATTTTTCATCTAATGTCCAGTAATACCAATGTTTTTTTGTAAAAGTTAACTCATCCCATTATGTCTTCCATAGTAGGTCTTTCAAAAAATACTATATCAACAGTAGCAGTAGAGTAGAAATTAAAAATAGAAGAAATCTTTTGAAGCTCACATCCATTTTTTCAAGAATAGATTGTTCTCTAGCATGTATTTTTAGTTCTTTATCCACTCAGTTTTTAAATGTCATTAGCAATGACACTCAAGGAACGCCAACTTAGAGCAACTCTATAAGAAAAATTTGTGATGTGATTTTGACTCAGCTTTTTTCCCCTTCTTTCACCTTAATCATTGTCCTTACTTTCCTGAAATACAGTCTTTCTAAAGTATAATATATCATCTATTTTACTCACTTCATTAAGGAACATTAATAACCATGGTTCACATTAATGTTTTCACATCATTTTCATCACAGCCATCCTTGGAGGGAGGTAGAAGGAATATTTGTATCTCCATTTTATAAATTAATTCATTAACCTTCAATAATGTGAAGTGATATCCTAAGAACAATCTTATTTCCTAATTATATTTCAAAGCTTCCTTTGTTAGTCAGCTGGACCAGACAATCAATATTCAAGATCAAATTCTAATGAGCTGAAATGACTACTCAACACAAACTGCTACAAGTTAGAGGTATTTCTTGACAGGTGTGTAGAGTCACATGGAAATAGGAAACTCAAAAAGTCCTTTCCCACTGTCCCTGAAGTAGAAGTCCCAGCATTCAGTATTTTCAGTTCCAAGGATGAGCTTCCCAAACCCTGAGATATGTGACCAACACCACTTATTAAATGGGTGATAGAAAAGTATAACATACGAATGTTATGTTGGCTTATAAACTCCCTTGACAGAAGGAATTTTATAACCCCTTAAGAACTAAGTGGAAGAGTTGTGGCAAAGGTTTCTGACCATATTCCCTAAATTGACTAGTACAGTGATCTAGTGGCTATGGATTTTATGTTCCAGAAGAAGGTACCTGAAAATATGAAAGATATGAAGAGAAATGGGAGAAAGAAGGCATAATCAGTGGGAAACTGATCCCTGGGAAAAAGGAAACTAAGCAATAACCATGACTTTACAAGTAGTTATGATGTCTTCAGTATATGATTTTATCTTTGAAATAATTTAGGAATGAGACTATGTACTAGATTCAGGATTTCATCAGTTTAGGGAGATAGGTTTAGGAAGATAAGTTATGGAGAAAAGGTATTAATAAAGTATCTAGTATGTGCTAGGCACTTTACTAAGCACTTGTTTGTTTTTGTTTTAATGACATGATCCTCACATCAAACTTGTGTCAAAGGTAGTATTATTATTATTCCCATGTCTGTTCAGAGTAGGGGCTGTATCAGTGAAGGTCATAGGGATTTGGCCAGAAGACTAGAGGATAAGTAGTAGATCAGTGGTTACATAACCAGCATCTGCTAAAGATGGGAATATAATGATGATGATGATGATTCCTAAAGCCCATTTCATGCCATATTTTATTGTATTTTCAACTGGAATCCATAGTTATAAGCACTATATAATAGAAAATTATAAGTTGATAGTTTAATACATGGAAATTTCTATTTGCAAAGGATAAAAGTTCATGTATATTAAGTAGACCAAACTTGTTTTTAATATAGAAATGTAAAGGTTTTCATTTAAAGAACATGAAAAGATGATATACAAACTTTAAAAAATAAAATTTTGCTTACACAAGAAATTTTTGGCAGCTATGTGATTCAAATAATATGCAAAAAGATTTATGTTCTATTTTAAATAAAGAAACCTTTACTTTCATCCCATTTCTAGTCTCCTTTTATTCTTTCTCATACTTCTCCTATGTCTATATTTAGGTATTATCTGATTAACAAATGTAAAGATTATTGAAATCTTATTCAATTTTTTTCTGTTAATCGATTGATGTCATAAATAAGAGATTTTCTGCAACTGAACCCTAATCACGCTGATATAAAATCATCCTTCAAAAATTTAAAACCTGAGATGAGGCTATGAAGTGGCACTTTTCTATTCAATTGCTACCTAGATTAAAGAATGTTATAAGGACTTTTGAAAACATGGCTGTTAATCTTTTTTTTTTTATTTTAAAACTATCTTCAAGGAGCAAGATAGTCCCTTAAAGTATAAGAATGTACTACTTTCAAAAAGGAAATATAATTTGATTTGATCTTAGTTATAACCTTCTGAACTTGATATTCTGAAAGTATTATCCTCCTTTTATATATGAACTGGGACCCAGAGAGATGAAATGATTTGCCAAAATTCACACAGGTAGTATCAGAAATGGGATCTGAACCCTTCCTTTTCTGTCAACAAATCTTGTATCCTATCCACTATATCACAGTGTTCCCTTATCTTTAACTTTGGTGAATTTTTTCTCTCTTGATATTAGTATTTTCATTGAAGTCTTTTTTTTTTTTGCAAGGCAAATGGGGTTAAGTGGTTTGCCCAAGGCCACACAGCTAGGTAATTATTAAGTGTCTGAGACCGGATTTGTACCCAGGTACTCCTGACTCCAAGGCCGGTGCTTTATCCACTACGCCACCTGGCCACCCCAATTGAAGTCTTAATGGAACAAATATTCATGGAGTACTGTAGAAATACAGGTAATAAATGTTTAATCATTAACAATGAAGAAAACGCTCCTCTTCTGGTTTCTCAAGACCTATTGGAGGTTGCATGGTTTCACACCAATCCTCTGCTGTTTCCTTAGTTTCACATGACCTTCAATAACTTATCATAATTATCTATTCTGTGGATGATGGTTGGGATAATATGCTTCATCAGGTGCTGTGGGAATTACCTAACCAATTTACAAATTGACTGACAATTATCTTTGAAAGTCATGGAGGGAAAAAAAAAACCTGTCAGATGTTCCACTAATTGGTTAGGTGATTCCCTAAAGGCCTGAAAAAAAAAAGCTTATTATCAAGATATTTGGGTTTATATTCACACCCCTTATGGAAAATATATATATTTATATCAATACATAGATCATTAATATCAATTAGCATTAAGTCAGATAAAGTCCTTTCTTGTTCTTTCTCAACCTCCAGTCATCTTTATAGACTCCATAAACATTTTGTTTTTCTCTGAAGTACAGAAACACTATAAAGATAATAACAACTCTATGAATAATACTAAATACTTTATAATTATCATTTCATTTGATCATAACAAAAACCCTGTGAGGGAGGTACTATTATTATACTCATTGTACAGTTGAGGAAGCAGAATTAAAAAGAAGAAAACTTGCTTATAGTCACATGGGTTCTAAGTATTCAAAACCAGCTTTGAATACAGATGTCATGATAACATGTCTGGAACTCGATATTCACTTAGCTGCCTGTAAAATAATCACAGCAACAAAATAATGATTTTAAAAAATATTACCTGAAACTATAGAGATAAAGGATGACAGTGTTTGGAATGTTTGATGTGCTAATGCCACTAAAGGAAATAAAAACTTCCTAAGGTGTGATAATGGAACAACACTTTCATCTACTCAATAACTGTATAATGCCCCATTTTCTCCATCACACAGGAGAAAAAAAAAAGCAAGGATCAGAGAGATTTCCCTCCAATTACTTTGCTAATCAGTGGTAGAAACTTCACTAGAAACCCAGGTTTTCTGACTCTAATAAAAGGTTTTTTCAACCACAGTAATCTTCTTTTCAAAACTGGGGAAGCAGGTGTCCCAAATCATTACTTGATTGGGATCAACTAACCATAGCTCTCATAAGCCTTTGCTGATACATTCCCATACGGTTTACTGCCTCTATCACCATCTCTTTGTTTTTCTGAAAATTGCAACAGGGAGAGGAGTTAAGCTGTCATCCATCTATTTTTCTCTGACAAAAAAGTTGGATACCTCTGGCCTAAACTAACCTCCCTTTTTTTGGAGAATAATTTTCTCAAAATATTCTGTAATCGGTATTCTTATTCTCTTGATAACTATAATTAAGTCAGAACCAAATCCACAAGACTCCATATGTGACACAATGCTATATAACACTTTATTGAACCTCAGTAAAGATAACTTAGGTCAGTAACACATACCAAGTATATGACCTAGGGTAAGGCTCACCAATTATCATCACATCTACATAATCTAAGAAGTACCCTAGGAGAAGTATTAGTAACATCTATTTTATCCTGTGATATGTATCCTTTTTTGCTAATGAAGTCAATGAACCCCTTCTCAGAATGTTTTAAATTCATAAAATAAAATCCATAAAGGGAAACAAGGTGGTACAGTAGATAGAGTTCCATCTCTGGGGTCAGGAGGACCTGAATACAAATGTGGCCTCAGACACTTACTACTTGTTTAGTTGTGTGACCTTGGGGAAATCACTTAACTCCATGGCCTAGCCAAAAAAGTATAAAAAAATAAATTAAATCCATAAGATTATAAAGAAAATCAAAGGTTAATGAGAATTAAATTATTTTCCCTTCCCAACACATGGATTCTTCCAAAATCTATCCATGAACCCTTGGCAGGTCAGGTGACCATACATGAAGTATCTTTACTTCAAAACTACAGAGAAGGTACTGAAGTTCCTCACTTATGTAACCATACTATAATACCAATATTGAAGATGAATCAAATCTGATGAAACACACATATCACACAAACATAAATCCATGTATACAATGCACATGTATTTGAATACAGGTTCAATTCGTGCCAAAACCTCAGCATCACAATAGCCCTCAGAAAAGAAAAAAATGATCTAGTCACAGATCTGGATGATACAAGTCTTCCACTTAGTGATGTGTAAGAACCAAAGAATGGAGAGAAGGATCCACTTATTATTTATTATTATTATTATTATGCCTTATTATTATTATTCCTTATTATTATTATTCCTTTTAAAGAAACTTCTAGCAAAAGTTAAAAAGAGGAAGAAAGGGAGAGGGTAAATTTGATTTGGAGATTTACATGAAATGGCCTGCTTGTAATCTGTTTTTCTTATAAGCTGGAAGTCCCAGATAATCTAGAGAATAGCCAAACTAAAACCAATCTCTTAAAATTCAAAGAATGAGTTTTCATATCAAAGGATATAAATTCAGTCCAATAAATACAATGTAAACACCTGCTAGAAATAAAAATGTTTTATGTTTCCTACTGATTGATTAAAAAAACTATTAAATATATATATATATATGTCAAATATATGGAATGTGTACACAAATAGATGCATGCACATGGAGATTCAAATATGTACAAATATAGAGTATGTGCATGTGTCCATAAGTACACATATATATGTGAGAATATCAACATTTATATATAAATATGTGTATAAATATATAGGTTTATATAATAGATATATTCCTATATATAGTATCTTCTAGTACTCTATAGTTACAATATATTATATATTTTATTACTGTATGCGATCACAATGTAATCATTTTAATGATTAAATAGATCATTGATTTATAGGGAAGGCTGGATAGCTAAGGGGCCCAATTGGCATAGTGTACCAGGCCTGAAGTCAGAAAGACTCATCTCCCTGAGTTCAATCTGGTCTCAGACACTTGCTAGCTGTGTAACTCTGTCCAGGTCCTTTAATTCTGTTTACCTCAATTTCCTCACATGTAAGATTAGTAGGACAAAGAAATGGCAAACCACTCCAGTATCTTTTCCAAGAAGAGTCAGATATGACCGCAAAAATTTAACAACAAAAATAAGGAAAGCACATTGCCATACATCTTCCCCTAAAAGTCTTATTCCTATACCTGAGAAATACCACAATTGCATAATTGCATGCTCAAGTTCCCACCATTTATATTTTTTCCTCCCCTTTTTGAGGGCATATGTACTCTGCATTCATGGATTATTATCTCTTCCTGAGCTCAACATTCCATCTTCTAGCTTTCTATATCTGCTGGTTGTTTGTATCTTGAATACATTATCTTCCTCTTCTCAATCACTCTAGGACTTCTCTTCATTGAAGATTCCTCTGAGATACCACCTCCTTTTGCATTTCTCTGTAATCCCATTAAATGCTAGTTTTCTCTTCCTCCCCAAACTACTTTGTATTCTGTATATCTACTATATGCTATATATGTGTAGAATTTTAAATCCTTGAAGGAAGTAATAGCTTAATTTTTTCTTTAAATCTCCAGTACCTAGCATAATGTCTGTTACATAGTAAACACTCAATCCCTGTTTAAGGAATTGAACTGGATTGAATTTGAGAAATTAAATAGAAATGATTAAGTGTTCCACTTCCCTCTTTATTCTCACAATTTTTTAAAAAATGGCTTTGCATAATTAATAGCTGCTGAATTGAATTAATTTATATAAAATTCTAAACAAGTCTTAAAGTACTTAATAAGTACAAGTTATTTTATTAAATCTTTAAACATTGAATTATTATTGGGTTAAAATGTTAAAGGAATGATTTTAAAAATACATGGGAAGATTTATATGAACTGATAACAGACTGAAGTAAACAGAACCAGGAGAAAAATTTTAAAGATGCCCTATGATTCTAGGGACCCAATAATGATGATATGCTACCCCCTCCTAATAGAGAAGTGAGGATTCATGACTCAGAATTTGAAGATGAACATTGTTAGAATTTGTTTTCCTTAACTACATATCTTTGTAAAAAATATTTTTTTCCTTTTGTGTTTGTTCTTATTGGCAGGAGTAAGGAAAGAATTTTTTTTAAATTGAAAACTAATAATTAACTAGCAACAAACAGTAAATGAAAAAAGGACAGCAAAATAAGGAAGACTGGGTAAGAATGGGAGAATTCAGAAAATTTCTCCCTCAGACATTTACTAATTTATTTGACCCTGGGCAAATCAGCTGGGCTAAGCTTGATGGTGCACTGAATACAGTGACAGGCCTGAAGTCAGGAAGATTCATCTTCCTGAGTTCAAATTTGACCTCAAACCAGATTTGTTATCCCTGTGTCACTTAACCCTATTGCCTCAGTTTACTCATCTATCAAATGAGCTGGAGAAGGAAATGGCAAACCACTACAATATCTTTGTCAAGAAAACCCTAAATGAGATCACAATCTTTGTGTCAAACACAAGTGAACAACAAAAATCATTTTTGTGACTCAGTTTTCTTTTCTGATAAATGTATATATGAGCTATTAGATGACCACTAAATTCATTTCCAACTCTCAAGCTATGGTACTATGATTCTTTGATGCCTTAGAGAAGTTTTTTTTTCTTCTAGACAGTCTACAATTTAATGACATTTTGGGCATTTCCCTAGTAACACCATTGTAATTCCCTAAATAGGGAATATCTGAAAATGCTCAGGTATTTTCTTATCATTCAAATATCAATATTCCACAATTTGTGATACTGTGATGATAGATAATGAAATGGATATGGACATTTTCTCCCTTCAGGAATAAACACTCACCATAATGAGTTTCACAGAACATAGGTCAATATTTTTAATAGATTTGAATATCATTCTGATACTACTAGTTACATGAAGGGAATTGTCAAGAACATTATTATACTCTGCCCTGAAGATGCTTATGAGTCTCCTTCCTAATCTACCTAAATGATAGCTATAAGAAATTAGCAGAGTTATTTTACCCTGGAAGACTCAGGTGACTTGCCAGGTGCTTTCCAAAACTCATCATGGTAGTAGGATCTCATGCTTATATATCACTTCAAAATTAACAGTG
Source organism: Macrotis lagotis (assembly GCF_037893015.1). Taxonomy (NCBI): domain Eukaryota; kingdom Metazoa; phylum Chordata; class Mammalia; order Peramelemorphia; family Peramelidae; genus Macrotis; species Macrotis lagotis. Next base: position 193,287,957 of record NC_133658.1, on the reverse strand, counting down.
TTTCTCAATATTTCCCTGTGAGGAAACAATTATTATTTTTACCATTTTGTGGATTAAGACATACTAGAAATTTTGGACCCAAAAGATTTTATATGGACAGGAAAAGGTCAAGTATTCTAACAGCAAATATGTTGTTCCCACCAAAACAGCATGCTACCTTCAACACATATCTTTATTAAAAGATTCATACTTGCTACCTCCACTCAATCCTTCATGCAATATCTTAGTCTAATATTAATTAAACATAGGTTCTTAAAAGTCATTTCAGTGGAGTCTAATTACAAACATAACCTATGAAACTATAAATTAGAAAAACAGCTTGGGTATATTTGATGACTAAGAAAGAGCAAAGAGGGATTCTCAGATAGGTTCAGTATCATACGATTAACCAAAGGTGGCAATTTTTGTTTTTATGCTTGATTTTTTGCCATAACTTCTCATGGAAATAACACCTTCAAATTTGGAAGACTATGGTGATCTTATGGGTGATTTGAGGAGTAGTAAAAAGTAATATAACCCCTTAATCTTCTGACTTGTTGCTGAAAGTTAAAGTTATTGTCACTACCTTCACAACCATAGAATTTAAGAGAAAGATATATACGAAAGATAGATAATAATATTTTTACAAACAAAAGGGGGTCTTTTATGAATTGAAATAACTTAGAGTTTATATGTGTGTGTGTGTGTTTCTGTGTTTGTGGTTCAATCTGGTGGTATTTTGTGAATCCCTTCTCAGAATAATGGTTTTAAAAATGTATAAAATACATAGGATTACATAGGAAACAAAATATTTTCAAATACTTTGATCAAGATGTTGAAATAAAATCATCAATTCTATACTAAAAAGCCCTGGTTTCAGATGTGGAAATTGAAGATGCAACCTGAAGATAGCCCCAATTCACATATTGAATTAAAGTTCATTAACGACATAAATTTTTGTATTTGCATGATAAGGTTTACCAAAAGATCTAGGTAACATCTGAGGGAAGGGAGAAAGGTAAGGCATGGTGAATGTAGCATATTGGCTGAGTTCAATAGCATCTTTTGGGGAGCATTACAAATTCCAATAGCTTTTAGAAGATTTGTCATTATAATAAGATTCCTACCCTCAAAAGGCTTTCTCTAGGATGGAGTACATGAATATATAAATTATACCTATACAATGAGCTTTCCCCACCCAGTTGCTGGGCAAAGGCTCTTTCATGACAGCCAGATGTATTCTGCAAATTAGAATTCCATTTTATACTCTTTCCTGACTATAATTAATCTTAGGAAGAAGCACTGACAAATCTGTAGGCAAGGGAATAGTCCACTCTGCTTCCCAAATTATGTACCAACTGCCAAATGGTATGCCAAGCCCTTCACTCTAGTCTTTGGGGCTCCATAACAAGAGGAGCTTTTACAGACCAGCAGCTGTAAAGGGTATTATTTGGAAAGAGCCCAAGTATTGTGCATCCTTAGTAATTAATGTGATTACCAAAAGAATCTATAAAAATAGTTCACTAATTAATTGTGTCCAATTAAGAGTTTAAACTATCAATTCAGTGACTATCATTTCACAATTGAAGTCTGCTGGTGAATTTTCTAAAGCTGGAAAAATAATAATTCTAGTGATGAAACCATTGGTCTACATGACACCCAACTCCTACAGATAGAAGTCTTTTTAGAGTTGATTCATCTCATCCAAGTGTGTGACCCTGGGCAAGTCACTTAATTCTATTGGCCTTAGTTTTCTTATCTGTAAAATGAGTTGGAGAAGGAAATGGAAAACCACTCCAATATCTTTGCCAAGAATACCCTAAATGGGGCCACAAAGAGTCAGACACAATTGAGGGTACTGGAAAAAAAACCCAATAAAATATGTAAACTTGAGCTGAAACCCCCAGTCTTCATTTTTCTTCCTGGGGAGGGTAAAAAGTTTGAAAAATTCTCAGATACAATAAAGTGTCAGATTGGGCAATTTATTTTAAAATCTTTGAGATATTTTAAAGAGTTTGGAATGTTGTATATTTCATAAGGAGTATGATTAGACCAGGATTATTTTATTTATTTCCATTTTGCACTAGTTCAATCATGCCCTATAATCAGATAGCAAATTATAATAATGTAATCTTAAGGGATAAGAAGTATTTGTTTTTAAAATCATTAGCTTTTAATTGTAAGGGAACAATCAACCTTTTCTTTCATAAATGAACTTAACAACAAAATTATTTTTTTGTGATAAACCTGTAAGACATTTTACAGGTTTAACTCAGAGGTATTTTCCATTATCAAACAAATCTAGCAGAGAAACTTTAGGCATTCAGGGTTCCTGAGTCAATAGTAAAAGCAAATGGGGAAAAAAAATAGCTTCATCATGAGAGGATGACTAAACAGATTTTTAACTGGAGCAAAAGGGCACAATGGTGGGGGCAGGAAATTGACCTGAGATTTTTATCATTGTAGGGAACCTCCAGTGAGGAGACTGCTTTCATCTGTGCAAATACTCACTGCTATATTTCATTTTTTTTGGTAAACTCTTTTCCAGGGTCATACAGCTACTATGTATCAGAGAGGAAATGAATTACAGAAATACCTTCACTTGATCTCAAGTTCCTTTGCAAATATTCTAAATAAAAAGTCTAGTTCTTACAATGAAGTAGTAGATTTATTTCCTTAAGTAGGAACTGAAAAGAAACAACTCAAGAAAGTGATTATTTTCAAAAAGCCAAAGCATCCTTTTTCAGAGATGCACTAAAAAAGGTTTTCCTACAGTCGGGAAGCCTTCTAGCTATGGGTAGGAGAATTGAGGTCACTGTCATTTTGTCAAAATTCCCAGATTTATATTCAGAGATTCTGTTCAGGAATGATAGACACATTATATTTTGGAATAGTCCTACTTGGAAGCAACAGAATTCAAAGACTACAATTAGACTAATAGGATCTGGATTAGATGCTGATTCTGTCATTTACAATCTGAATGGCCTTGGGCACTTCCTTTCTCTCAGCCTCTGTTTCCTCCTCTGTAAAAATGAGGGAACTGGTTCAGAAAGGTAAATGCCCCATATAACTCAAAATTCTGTAATTTTCAGTTTTTTAAAGGCAGATCATTTTAGCGAAATTTTTTCCTTTCCAATCAAAAACAGAATAATTGTCACAGAAATGACTGCTTATTTTCATGGAGAGAAGTAAGAAAATAGTTTAAGATCATAGGTTTTAGAGTTAGAAAGAGATTTGGAGAATCAACTTCCATTGTAAACTGATGTAAGTCTTTTTTTCCCTCTAGAATTTTAGTGACATTATTTATAAAATGTTATGGTTGGATTTAGTTCCTAGTCTTATAAGATTTAGAATTGGGAAGTACTTTAAGAGTCATGCATATCAAACCTCATTTTTATAGAAGAGAAGATCTGGGTAGGAACAGTGAATCTGGCAAGCAGAGCATTCATAATGAATTGATGGGTATGTTCAGAAAAGTTCAGAAAAGAGAAAGCAAAACCACTGCACTAAAAGAAACAGAATAGCTTCCCAAACTTTTCACTTTGCTGTACTAGGCAATAAAAATTAAATCAATCAATAAGCATTTCTTAAGCTTTTGACATGTTTCAAGTACTGTTGCAAGTATAGTTATATAAACACAAATTTAAAATAAAAACATACTATAAAAATGTATTCAATTGCTTTCTGTCTGAAAGTTAACTTGATTCTGTAGTTGATTAGTGAAAACTTACCATTTAAGCAATCATGCAGAGGATTTTAAGACAGACATTTATTTGTCTAGTCCTGGCTATGACTCAAACTCTTAGTAAAAGACACTTGATGCATGAAGTACCTGGTGTCTTGGCTGCATTCAAATCCATCTGTTGGGATGGCATTCTGCCTAGTCAAAAGTTGGTTAGACTTTTTGGTAAGCCGCAGGTGTTAGGCAGGAGTGGGGTCTTTGTTGGGAGCTCACGTACAACTACATGGGTCATCACTAATGCTGGACGTGCTCTTTTTCTGCCAACCTTGATCCCTAGGCTTAGCTTCTTGCATTTCTCACACCTGTTGACACTTGAAGGGGAATTTAAGTGGTTTTGCCCTGGAAAGTCAAGAGCATCACTTCCACCTTTGTTCTAGTGCCAAGGAGGCAGGTGCTCCTTCAGCAGGTGTCTGATGAAGTCAGGAAGAAAATTCAGGGCATCCAAAGGTTTTTTTTCTTTACTTTTTTTTAACATAAAGAGTGCCCCTTCTTTAAGCATACTTAAACTGTCTCTTATCTGATTAAAACATCCATCCAAAGCTAAATACTGTGAATTAGATGTAAGATCCAGGACTTATTTCAGAATTAAATGATCTTTGGTAACAACAACAACAACAAAAATAATAACAGCAATAACATTTATATATTGCTATAAAATTTGTGAAACACTTCACATAGAGTAACTCATTTGAGTCTAATGATAATTCTGTGAGCTAGGTTTATTATCCCCATCTTATACATGAGGAAACTGAGGCAAAGAGCAGTGACAAGATTTGCCCAGAATCCTATAGCTAGTAAGTATATGAGGCAGGTTTTAAGCATAAGTCTTCCAGGTTGTGAGTTCTGTGTTCTTTATTACCTAGTTAACTAATAACTACTGATGCTTATATAATGTGTTTTGATCCTACAAACGTTCTTCAAGTAGGAACCATGGTATCCTTATTGTCTTCATTTTCCACGTTTAGCACGTTTGAATGACTTGTCCATGATCAATCAACCCATTTCTTGCTTGATGCTAGATCTGGGGATGTTTCCCTTATACTACACTGTCTCTATGGAGTCATATATATTAATTTCATTTATTTTAATCTTTTTTCCTCAGATTCTTGCATTTAGAAATCAAAAGTTACTTCATTCTTATCTAGTCCAAATACCTCATTATTTACAGGAGGAAACTGTGATCCAAAGAGATGAAGACACATGCCTAATGTAAAAGCAGTAAGCAAAAGAGGGGAGGACTGAAGCAGGATTCAGATTCTAGCTTTACTAACTCTATTATCTGGGGGTAGTTAGGTTGCCCAATGGCTAGAGCATTGTCCCTGGGGTCAGGAAGACCTGAGTATAATTCTAGCCTCAGACACTTAAAAATTACCTAGCTGCATGACCTTAGGCAAGTCACTTAACACCAATGCCTTGCCAAAAAAAACCCTTTTATTCCATTTCTCCTTTAATCATCTATTAAGCAATATAACTTGTTCAGAGCACTCAGACACTGGGGGAGAGTACATATGTGCTTAGCAAATGTCAGAAGTCATTTGGGGAGGGGCAGGTGTATGGAAGTAGAAAGTCAAAGACAAGAGAACTGACAAGGTATCTTTAATCTGCCAAAGTTTCGTTATTTTGGATTAAATAACAGGTACACCTTTGACAGTAGGATTAGCTTCTGAAACGTCATTCTGGATTTTTCAATGTTAAAAGATACCATTTAGTAATTAAACATGCCTATGTAGCTCAAATGAATGTTCTACTCACTCAAATACAGGAAGAAACTGAAAACACAACTCAGAGTTATTGGTTCTGAGAGTTTCTGAGAATGGGGCTTCTCTTCAACAATATAGGTCCCATTCCTATATGACCTGGACATCCTGTGGTCCCCCTATTGTTGTCCTCTAGTAAATACTTCTGTAGGAAAGTGAGAGGGTGTGTGGTAAGGATTTACTAAACATACTGGGAGATTTCTTCAAATTTTGTTTTATATATATTCTAAAGGAGCACCTGAAGTGACCCTTAATTATCCCTTGCTTGCCTTTTATTACTCTCTCATTGTATATGTGTGTTTGTGTGTGTGTGTGTGTGTGTGTCCTTTCACACAATTGTCTGATGTAATCCTTTAAATCCTTTGCTCATCTCCTCAACAATTTCTGGTTTGGTTTTTAATGTGCTGCCACCTGCTTCCACCCACCACATATCTAAAAACTCATGATTTAGTAATATCACAAAGTTCTGAAGGAATTGTAATGAAATCATGTGATTTGAAAATTGAGAATTCAATTACAGATTCAGATTTAAAATATTTCTAAGTATTTTCATTCAGATCATATATGTGAGACTTCACATAAGGGTTCACAGAGTCACCTATACCATCATGTCTTTAACCCAGTAGAATGATGGGTGAGATCAGCTAAGACCCTTATTTAACTTAATTGTTTTGAAACAGGTCGCCAAAGCTTCCAATTTATAATAACCCTGAAGACAGAAGCTTAACTTGTTTCCTAAATTATTACTTGTGAGGCAAGAATTTATAAAACCTTTAAAGCATCAAGAAAGCTACATTTTTATTACTATTAATCCCAAACAAAAAAGAATCACCCCAGTGAAATAAACCTGAGTTAGAGAGTCAGTTTTGGGTAATGGATAGAGAACTGGTCAGTAAATACAAAAGTGCAAATCCTATCTTTGACTCATCCTGGTTATCTGTGAGCCTGAGTAAATTGTTTAACTTTTCAATGACACAAGTTTTGGGGTCTATATAGTCTAAGACTATAAGTTTCAGAGAAGATGAAAATTTGCAACAGTACTGGAAATATCTTATATTGATAACATAAGAGGCTTGCTTTACACAAAGAGAAAACTTTACACATTTGTTTTTCTCCTGTTTTCTTATTATCTATAAAATGTTACTCTGTATAATTCATTGTCATAGACATTAGGGATAATTGAACTACTGACATATTCTCTGTTCTATAAAGCAAGTTATAGACCACTTGAGAATACGTATATATTATGTGCATGTATGTATGTCTATGCACATATTAGCAGTCAGGACTAATTTATCATCCTGGATCTGCTAGCTATGTAATATTAGATAAGTAAAGTGACCTCTCTGGTCCTCAGCTAATAGTGTCCAAATGGAACATTTATGCACATATAAGAGAAGCAAGCATGTATGTAATATGTGTATAGATACTTAAAAGCATTTGTGCAGATAAATGAATACATTATATGTATAACATCCAATTACTCTTGCTTTCCTATCTATGGGACTTTAAATACATATAATATCGATATGTAAACATGTAAATATGGATGTATATATGTTTATCGAGAATATATGGATATAAAAGTAAATGATATCGATATGGATATAGTTATAGATAAAGATATTTTTGTTGTTGTTGCTGCTGAATAGTTTCAGTTATGTCTGAACCTCCAGAACCACATTTGGGATTTTCTTGGCAAAGGTACCAGAGTGGTTTGCCATTTCCTTTTCTAGATCTTTTAACAGATGAGGACTTGAATCAAACAGGATCAAGTGACTTGCTCAGGATCACATAATTTTTAAGTGTCTGATGATGGAGTTGATATCAAATCCTTTTGTCTCTGGATCTGGCACTCTATCCACTGTCATGTAGTTGTTCTTGATAAAGGTATAGTTATATCAGATGTAAATATAGAGGATATAAAAATATAGACACCCTTGAATTTTACTCTAGATGAATTTTTTACAGCAGTCCAAGTCAGACTTGGTTTAGCCACCTAAAAATGGGGTCTAAATGGTTCAAGACTCCAAGAGGTGCAGTTCTTCCCCGAAAGAGAAAGAGAAGAAGTTCACACTGTGTTAGGAATGCAAAGTGGAGTTCCCTGCTTTTCTTTACAGTGGAAATTAGAAGGATCTTAGGGAAGAAACAAAGCATAAAGACAAGAAAGAGGTGGCTGTGTTCCCTGACTCTATCCCATGGAGCAGAAGTCGAACCTCACAGCTGGTGGTATTAACACCTATAATCTGTTCCTTCAAGTTAAACTTTATGAGAGACTCCAAGAGATAAAAACTAAAGAGGTGAAGTATGAAATTTTATTTTTTTTAAATTGCTACTCAGGTAGCTCAGTTTCTGGGAGAAACTTAGACAAAAAAGTCATGGTCTTTGTATTCAGTTTTTCTTCAGATAGATATGAATTTGTCAATCATTTCTAGTTTTGATTTTTTAACTATTTTGTTAAATACTATATCTGACAGATCAAATATTTTACTCACAAATATTTTTGATGGATGTCATCCTTTGTGTTTCCTTGTGTCTATGGTAATGACATAAAGGCATTGTGTATGCTAAAAATCACACAGATCTGTTATGTAGTGTTATACCAAGCCCCTAATCTATAGTTAATGAGTTTTTGCTGACCTATCTAGAGGTATAATTGTGATCATTCATATGTTTCCTAACTATACTTTTTATAAAGATTTTATTTATTTTGAAGTTTACAATTTTTCACCTGATCTTACTTCCCTCCCCCCACCACCCACAGAAGGCAATTTGTCATTCTTTACATTGTTTCCATGGTATACATTGATCCAAATTGAATGTGATGAGAGAAAAATCACATCCTTAAGGAAGAAACATCAAGTATAAGAGATAGCAAGATCAGACAATAAGATATTTTTTCCCTAAATTAAAGGTAATAGTCCTTGGTCTTTGTGTGAACTCCACAATTCTTTTTCTGGATACAGATGGTATTCTCCATTGCAGACAGTCCCAAATTGTCCCTGATTGTTGCACTGATGGAACGAGCAAGTTCATCAAGGTTGATCATCGCCTCCATGTTGCTGTTGAGTTGTATAGTGTTTTTCTGGTACTGCTCATCTCACTCAACATCAGTTCATGCGAACCCCTCCAGGCTTCTCTGAAGTCCCATTCCTCCTGGTTTCTAATAGAACAATAGTCTAACTAGACCTTTAAAAGTAGAGTTACTACAAATTTCAAAGTTTTTACCTATTGGATCATGAGACTAACATGCTAATTTCTAGGTTTACAATATACACGTTTTTGGGGGTTTTTTTTTGGTTGTTTTTGCAAGGCAAATGGGGTTAAGTAACTTGCCTAAGATCAGACAGCTAAATAAGCAAGGATCTGAAGCACAAGTAGAACTCAGGTCCTCCTGACTCCAATGCTCTATCTACTGTGCCACCTAGCCACTTCCTATAATATACACTTTTGCAAACATAAACATAGGCAATTCAGATATTTAAATATCATACCTCATGGCTAAAAATCAAGAATAACTAACAAGTCACTTAAAAATACTGGTAGTATAGATGAATGTCTGAAATTATCAGGATTATAAAATATGGTTCCTTTCCCATTTTTATGATTCAGGCAAATAATTTATTAACATTTTATATATCATTTATCTATGTGAACATATACTTATAAATGTATCATTGACTGAATCCTTAATGAAATTTAAACAGGAGTTACAAAGTTCAAGCACACTATTTTTTACTTATGTTTCTGATTAAGCTAAACTCTCCTATCCAAAGTAAATAATTAGTCCTAATAATGGAAATTAAAATCAGATACATAATTAGGGAAGTTGTTACTTCTTCCTTGCTTGAACATTAACCAGTGATTGTTCTTTTACAACAGAAAATTAACATTGATAAATATATTAGACAAATTTAGAACAAAGTATTTAAAAGGTCTTATTTTATTATATGAAAATATAAACTGTTGTTTCTTCAAACAATACAAAACAACCATATGATGGTAAATATTAATAAACTAATGACATTGAGTTGATGAAATTAATTCATATAGCTTTGGTAGATATGAAAAAGTATTGACAAAAGAACAGAAAATTTCAAGTCTAATATGAGTTTATCCATTACTATAACTTGGAGAAAAACAAAAAAACAAAAACAAAAACAAAAACATAGGATCTAAATAATAAAATGTTGAGAATTCCAAATATGTCATTATATTTCACAAATTAATTTCTATCCTTGGAATAGTGAAACTATGCAAATGCTTTCACTGTCATTCCTGTAAATAATCACAGTCCTCTAAATGATTGTACCATAAATTTCCATCACCAGATGTAACCTAATTTCTTCTAATAATGTGATTGTTTGATTTCCTCTCCTACACAAAATATGCCACAGAAAACTAGGATAAGAAGTACTATAGAGATAAAATGCATAATACAAAATTTTGAAGTTTGAATTCTAAACTGGTTTTGAATATCTAGACAAAATTTAAGATTTAAAGTATGCACAGTTGTGGATGGGCAGTGGGTACCATCTAACCACATAGTTAAAAGTGGAATTAAAATTAATGTTACATGATCAGAGGGTCATCAATAACCAATAGACAAAAAATCTTTTTAGTGCCCCCTGCCACCTTGTGCCACTATTGCTAGATTGAAATGCTTCCCCCCAACAGTCAGTTTAAACCTATAAATTTATCACCTCCTCCTCAAAAAAGATGACCTTACATATACTTTAAATTGCATAATTTAGTTATATAATCATCTAAATTCAAGAATGAATGGTTTTACCTACAAGAAATCATTATGTTCGCACTTTAAGTTAAATCCAAGAACTATGTAAAAATTAATCATTCCTTTACATAATCCCTCCCTTTTCCAAATAGTGTATAGAGACAAGGAATCTTGAGATATGGGTCTAAGTTATGTGTTTGCTACAAAGTATTGTGATGTTGGACAAATTCATAAATGTATCCCAGGTCCCAGTTTATTCATCTGTGAGAAAGAGCTGAATTGGATGATCCCTAAGGTGCATTTTCGAATGAAAATTTCTCATTTCTGTGAAATACATTAACTTTGCTGATGCTAAACAGCTTGGATAAATGTACTGGCAGATTGCATGTGAGTGGCAATACTGATGCTATCCAACAGTTTTCAGCAAATTTGAGCTAAGTATTCTTTGTAAAAGTTTCCCAAAAAGCTATAGATTTTGCATCCTCTGAGATCCAGAAATCATTTAGGGTTTAGTTACATACTGCATATTCAACTATATTTAAGGCTAATCTGTTGAAATAGGTCAAATTATCTCAGAAGTCATAAAATCAGGTATATGGAATTTATATGTATGTATGCATAAATAAAGATTAGCTAAGAATATAGACTGGACCTGTCATTAGATTCACTTAGGAAACTCCCAGGTGATAAATACTCCCTCCCTGCCCTCTACTCTCCTTTAAGCATAGAACTTTCTCTGAAACATTTAGACATTCTAAATTGATATATCTTTGTAGATATACATATGTATATCTATGTGGTTTTTGCAAAATTCTTTAAAGCTTAAACCTTAACAAATATTTGCATGCATGTATGCATGTATGTATGTATATATATATATATATATATTTGTATAAATATGACAGTATATTTCTATATGAAAATATCTATTAGAGAGATTATACATAAAGTAACACACTATTTGCCAGGGATCTTTATGTTAGTATGCTTAGGATGGTTTAAATATTTTTATTAGTCTTTTAGCTCAAGTATAATATGAACATTTACATACACATACACAAATACACATTTAGATCATACCAATTGCATTCTATAGTCAGTTTTCATGTTAAAATATTCAGACAAATATCTGACTTTACTGGATCTTAACATCATTATTTGCATCACATGCCTATATATGTATACATATACATATATATGTATATATATATATATATATATATATATAATTTGTGTGTATATGTGTAGTATGTGTTTGTGAATATGCATATTGAATTACCCAAAGAGTTCGTGGCTTTTCATTACTACTTGAAAAGAGTTCCTGGAAAACAATGTTGGGGACCTATGATCTAGAGAAATATTTTCCATTAATCCTCTGTAGATTATAAACGTGTTTATTGTACAGGCTAATAACAATTGTCACAGCCTAAACCAGTACTACCCCTTCTCCCAAAAAGGTAGAGATCTGTGCTTTCTAAGGTCAAAATAGTGGTACAAATATTCTACTTCAGGTATAATGGAGATTAAATAACATTATTTTGGAGCTTAATGACTATTATATGAGAGAATTCCAAGATTCAAACAAATCATTTCAGATAGAGACAATCAATCAAGAACCATTATGATCATTCTAAATAGAGGGAGAGAGAGAGAGAGAGAGAGAGAGAGAGAGAGAGAGAGAGAGAGAGAGAGAGAGAGAGAGAGAACAAGCAAATAACAACTATATGATATGCCAGGGGCTGTGACCAAAATAAAAGCATAAAAAATACTCCCTACTTTAGGAGTTCACAGTATTAAGGGGACAACATGAAAACAATTATATACAAACAAATTGCATACAGAATAATAAATTAGCAACAATCACAGAGAGAATATACTAACATTAGATAGTATTATATCATATAATATATTATAAATATATTAAGGACTGAAATTCAGAATGACAATTAAGGTTTAATTTATCTTAACCATAATATTTTACCAAAAGCACATAGTTTTAAAAACACAAAGTCATCAAATGTCATTGAGATATCTTTTCCTATCCTACAATTTTTTTGCAGCATTAATTATGGGCTTCATCTTAACATTAATATCAAAATATTGAAGCTCATGTACTTTTTATACCATCCAATAAAGCCTTAAAGATGGAGCCAATCAAAACTTGAAAAGACAATTAAGATTTTTTATCTCCAAGACATACCTTCTTTCTGACAGACAAACCAACTACAGCAACTAAACAACTGAGAAACTGACACAGAGAAAGATCACAGTAGGAAAAGAATGAAGTGAACCATGGAATCAAAAAATTCCTTGGGGTTGGGGAAAATTAACTTTCCATATTTTTTCATTCATTGTTGAGCATATGACAATATATTGCATTTTTCTTTGATCTGTGTTTTAATGAGCATAATAAGAAATGATTTATTAAATTTCTAATTTTGGTAAAAGAAATGTCGTAGAGTAGAATAGAAGATTTTATGGATTGAACTTGCTTCCTCAGGCCTGTGGAACTGGTAGAAGAGATGAATGTCTTTCTGATAGGATTCTATATTTATCTAGTGACTGAGTGATTACTCTAAGCCAATGAATATATGTTTGGAAGAGACTTTAAATGTACATTTTTTAAAAACTTCACATATATAATTAGGTTTAAAATTTGATTGGAGAGGGCCTACCTAAAGGAAAGAAATGAAAATTTAAAATATTCAGAAAAAGTGAATTTTATAAGAACAAATTAAAAAAAGTGAAAAATGCTGTGTTTATAAAACTCACTTCCAAATATGAATAATTTGACAAATTTATTATAATATTGTTAAGAGAACAAGGTAGTTGACTGAGAAGTATAGAGCAGAACCTGAGGCATCACTTCTATGATGCTACAGAAAGAATGGGAAGATCCTTAGGGAAACAACACAATTTCCTTTGGAGAAAGGAAGGAGCCTAACATTGAAATTCTTTATCATTAAAGTTGTTAATTAGGCAATTAAAATGATTAAAAGTTGACAAAGCACTAGACCCAGGTGATTTACAATCTCCAATTCAGAAGCACACTAGGAGAAGCAAGGAAGTTTTAATAGCTTTTATCTTAAAGGCTAAGCTTAAATACTTTAGGGGTCTATAGTGACAGATGGTTCTACTCTTCTGATGAATTAGTATAGGATAAATGTAAGTATAATTTAATTTATCAAACATGAAAGATGACATGGTATAGTGAATGCAGATCCAGTCATGGGCTAAGGAGAGAGATATGTAACATGTATTATGTGACCCTGGGTAAGTTCACTTCACTTCTAGACGCTGCAACTTTCTAAGATATGAATCAGGAGTTCACATATATAAGACTTTGCCTTTACTCATGAAAGCAAGAAACCCCATCAATATTTCAAAGGCTTTATATTTCATGTGCATATTCTAATGCTTAACAGGTAATTCTGTGCATTGTATAAAAATAAGACTAAGAAATGATAATCTTTTGCAAAAATGATTGCTGTTCACACCAAGGGACAATCATTTTAACTGTTGTTTATGTACCTCTACATGATCTCTTAAACTGAGCTTCTCAGTTTCTAATGGGACACTTGAGGTATAGTCAACAGACTTCCATATTCACATTCAAGAAACAGCTTAGGGAGATTGGACTAGGCACAGGTATAAATCTTGAAAGTTACTATTATACAATTCAATGAACATTTTATATTCTTATTAAGTGCCTATAATATGTCAAAAACTATGTTATGTAACAAGAATATAAAAAAACAAAAAAAAAACCCTGGTAGATAAAGTTGGAATTAAGTAGACACAAGACATAAAGTAGCAAATGGAAAGGCAAAGTGAATCAGAGGATATTTAAATATTACTTTTAATAGATAAACATATCATCCATGTAAGAAGAAATCCCAATTTGCAAATTTCTTGACTGAAAGTTCAGAGCTTTTTCCAAGTTATATGACCTCTGTATATACTTAAGAATAACAATTTTGAAAATTATAAAAGTTGATTTGACATAGGAAAAAATATAATAACTCTATGACAAAAAATCCTTATAAAATTCTGCATTGTAACAAATTACATGCTTCCCCTGGTCTTGGATCATTATGAGATTGCTTATTCATTTTTAGGTACCATTGTATAACAGTTTTTCCCTTTTGGTTCTTTAAGTCTTTATTCATAGAAGCAAAACCCTTTGGCTAAACTGTGTTGTCTGGGATAAGAAATAGCATTTTTTGAAAGTGCTATTAACTTACAAAACTTGAAGTCAATGTTATAAATATGAAGTCACTTGTTAATATTATGTGGAGGGTTTAAGTTGTAAAGCTTTTCACATTATCTCCTATAATCCTTCCCTGTCATATAGATTATCTCTCTATGTGTCTTCCCAGTTGAAGTGTTCTGCATGGCTGTCAAGGGAAAAGGGGCTTAGATTTGGGTTCCAAGAAAAGGAAAGCAGAATAGTTTAATTTTGATATTTATCTATGTTATTATCCAGAATACTGTGGTACAGGCCTCATTCTTCCTCATTGCCATGACTATGAATAGAAAAGATATATCAACAATCATATTGGAAATTAGCAAATTCAGGTCTTGTTATACTTGTAGAATTTCTTATGAACTTCATTAAAAATTATGTTTTCTCTCTCTCTCTCTCTCTCTATATATATATATATATATCTCAACTTATCTAGATCTGTTTCTATCTGTGTAAAGAATAATGATATAATTGGGCTAGATCATCTCTAAGATTCATGCCAGTTCAAATTCCAACAATTCTAAATGGAAAATAATCATACCTTCAGCACATTTAGCACAGAAAACTTATGAAAAAAGTCCTTTGTATGTAATAGGATATCTTGGACATGTGAGTTATTATTATTCTACAGTAAAGTGGAATGCAAATATACTTAAAATGCAATTGTAAAAATAAACAAAGCTTTAGTATATATATATATATGTATGTATTTGAACTGTGAATGGTGTCATCTCATTAGAATGCTTTTTTTAATTTAAAAATAATTTATAGATTGAAAAGGATTATCAAAGTAACTGGTCACTAATTAACACCAATTATCTCTACTACAAACCAAGAATTTAATAGCTAATAATACTAAATTGAATCATTAAGTACATATGTCTAAGAAATTGCAGTTTTGATGAAGTCTTATATAGTGCTAATTTATTACTTTAGAGAATACAGTTTTGTTAAAGATGGGTAAGGAAAGAGAACTTAAGAAATAACTGAGTAAGGTAATTCTGCTTTCTATATAGAGGAGGATCATCTGCTATGTTTGGCAACAATAAGAATATCATTATTTAGCCCCTGTCTCCCAATAGACTAAATTTTATCAAATGAGGCAATGCAAATACTTCCTCTCCAAAGGTATCATTATTGAGAATATATGTATTAAAGTACATTTGTGAGAAGTATAAGTCTATGTCAATTTTGGATATTCAAGTAATAATAAAATTTTAGCATTGCAATATACCTTGTGATCACTTTCAGGCCAAAATTTATGAATAAATAAAATTAAATAAACAAAATAAATCAAGGGAGGAGGATTGATCTGGGATTGGGGAGGTGATGTATAGAAACCAAGAATATAATTATTGATTGATCATATGAAAAAAAACTTTCCTAGGAATAATACCCTAACACCAAAGGAGAGGACTTCATGTTGAGTGAGGCTACCAAGGGAGAAAGGAAACATGCTCAAGAATAAGATAAAGCTTCCTCTAAATTTTGATACTCAAAGAAAAAGTCAGGTTGTCCAGGTATAGTAATAGAACTGGTTATGAAAAAGAACCTAAGATGGTATCTTCTCCAATCTTTTCATTTATTCTAATGGAATTTGAAATGTAGAGAGGTTAAATAACTTGCTTGAGGCTATATAGGTATTAAGTGACAGAATCAGGATTTGAACCCATACACTCAGATTACAAATCAATTTATCTTGCCTCTGAACCTTGCTGCTTTAAGTCTGACTCTGGGGCTAAGATATCCATAACATCTTCTAATATGCCAAATTTACACATACATTCTTAAAAATTTTAGCAAACTAATTTAAGATTAAGGTCAGATTCCTTAAAAATGATGTTTGAAAGAACATTTTAAATTTACTTGAGTATTTAAAAATATATATATAATTATTTTAGAATATAATTTATGTTGACTCATGATAAAGACTTTTGGCAACATAAAGAGAAAAAATTCTGAAAGTTAATTTTATATCATTTGCATGAGCATTCTTCAGTGTCTACAAATCTTGGAAAACAAATTATAAGGATTGCACCAATAGCTACTTGTTTACATGGCCTCAATTGTTTACTCAAATCTTAAGCAAAAAGGGGCCAAACTGTCTTTTAGAGATTATTTAATAAAGTGGTAGATCAAGGAAATTGCGCATTACCAAGTACAACTTAATTTCAATGTGGGGAAAACTGAAAGTAATTGTTCTAGATTTTTTTCTTCCAATTACTTGTCCTATGCTACTCTATATTTCTAGGGAGGGTTTGCTGAATAAACATCAGACAGCTAGGCTGTAATTAAAGTGGTAAACTTCCTTTTGGTTTCCTATGTTCCATTTCAGGAAGACTATTTAGATTCATTCCTGAAACAAAGCTATTATTCATTTCTTTTATAAAAATTTACCCAAAATTGATTTTCAGAGTAGGATATTCTTTCCTAATCGACAGTCTTTGTGCTCTTAAACACAATGTTGTATTTTTTTTTAAAAATAACTTTTTAGAAATATTACTTCCCTAGCAGTACCACTATGAATTGATTCTTTTCTTGTAACACTGAACAAAATACTACTTCAAATCAACTATTTCTGGCAGTATATGTTTTATTCTGCTCCTGTAGTCCACCCCTTCTCTATTGGGAGGAGGGAAAGTGAAGACTCTACTAAGAATCTTTGGCAGTTATCCATTTTGTTCAGCTTGGGCTTCTTTCCCAAAAGAGTAAACTAGACAAAGATAATAAGGACTAATGAGTCAAGAAATGTCCTTGACACCAAAATAATACTACCAACTCTTGTTTGCTCCTTAATCATGATTCATTCATGAAGGTTCTTAGAATTGACTTATCCTATATTGGCAAATTTTGAAAAGGGACAGCTTTCTTTGCCTCCCTCAACACACCAACCTCAGTGTAAAATAGCACTTATCTTAACCACTTGCAACTTAAACACACTTGAATTTAATATGTGACTAGTTTGCTTGATTTGTTTCTCTAGAGCTCAGAACAAGGAAGTGAGAAATGGGTAGCAGGTGAAGCAGACATTCACATGTAATCTTGAATCCTTTTAGACTAAGTGAACCTGAGCTGATTTATATATTACCAATAAAACTTGAAGTTCAAATTAAAGATTGGGTGACTGTGATGATTTTCTTGGAGATCCAGAAGTAGACTAAGCCATGCAGTTTGCTTTAAACAGAAATAATCTACTGCCTCGTTAGGCTAAGTTCAATTAAAATAAAAGAGAGATGAAAGCAATTAGAGAGAACCTAAGTGAAAATGGGATCTTAACGTGTTCTCCAGAGATTTGCTTCAGAAGGCAGTCGTCCCAGTTCTTTTTCAAGTTGATGATACTTCCTTTTATTTTTAGAGTCATCCCATCAGTGTTATAGTACAAATTCAAAGGTACTGTATGCAACATGGCATAAATATCCCGTAACCAACTATGCTAAGTATTACATTCTTGGTGAAAAAAAATGGCAAAATGGATCATTCTGTACTTAATTTTTAAAGATACAATAAAGCTGTTTAATCTCCCTCCCTCTCCTCTGGGGAGCTTTAATTCTGAACCTCTGATCACTGGCTACTCCATTTACCAAGTATTTTATCTCCTCCCATTTTATCTCCCTATAGCTTAAAATTACTTTTTTTTGGTATAAAAAGGACATTAAGCTCTATTTTTTATGGATAATTTTTATGTATATGAAGGAAATTAAGAATATTTTGGTGGAAAAAAAGCAACACATTCATTCATATTTTCTCCTGCTGATTATTTTAGAAGGGTTTTGATGATTTTTTGTTTGATTTTGTGGTTATTCTCTGAGGGGTCAATTCATTCATAGCTATTTCATATTGTCAGGAATGTAATATTTAATCACTAAAAATCCTAGCCTGCATTTGTTCTCTAACTGGCATAGACCATTTTTTTATCTGATCCATCTTTTAATAAGTATAACTCTAAGTGCTTCATTGAATTTACAAAAAGTTAACAGCCACTTTTTCCCAGTGGAACACAATCTGCTAAGCTGCATGATCACATATGAATACCCCAGTTAAATATAGTTTCCCACTCTACTTTTGTTAAGCCAGAGAAAGAGCTCTAAGTTCAAAAGCTAACTGTATTTGTGTATATTCATGTGTCTATAATATGCATATAGACACACATGCACATATATATGCATACACACACACACACACACACTCACACACACACACACACACACATCCAGGTAATGCATTGCATAGAGAGAGTCTTGGACCTAAAGACAGTGCATGAACATGATCTGATTAATATGTTGTGATCAGATTGCTAGAAAAAATTTCCACCCTACAACATCTTCGTGATAAAATCAAAAGTCCTTTAAGTAGCCACATCTATATAATATTCATATGTATAATATATATATATATATATATATATTATATATATGACCTTTTGTTTTTATTCAATACTTTTTTAATCATGTCCAACTCTTTGAGACTTCATTTTGGCTGTTCTTTTAAAGATATTGGAATAGTTTTCCATTTCCTTCTCCTTTTCCTTTTAAAGATGAGGAAACTTAGGTATAAAGTGTAAAGTGATTTGCCTAGGGTCAATCTTCTAGTAAATATCTGAGACCAGATTTGAACCCAGGAAGATGGCTTTCTGGTGGAGCCAAGATGACAGAATGAGAAGAGTCTCTCTTAGGTGCTATCTCCAAAATATTTCAAAAACCTTAAATGACTCTAACTAAATTTTCAAGAGATAAAACCCAAAGAAAGATGCAGTGAGGCAATTATCCAGCCCAAGGTAACCTGGAAAAAATAGTGAGAAAACTGTTCCATAGGGTTGGAGGGGTGGCACTGCACCAGAGCAAAGGAACTTCAGCCTGGGATTTCTGGAACTTGGGAGTTCTAGAAGCATTTTCCTGACCTGCACCCCAGGGAGCACCAAGCACAACTTGGAAGATCAACAGGGAGACTTCTTCCAGAGTGAGTGCCAAGCCCAGGCCCTCAATATGGCTGCTGAACTTAGCACAGCTGAGGTAGCCCAGGCCCCAGGAAATAGAAGCAGGCCCATGGAACCACCCAGCAGGAGCCTGCAGACAGCTGTGCCCTGAGTGTTCAGTCTACTGAAGGTAAAGGAGTGGAGGGACACTGTCCAGGTCTTTCCTTTGTCTCTGGAACAGGACTCTGGGGCTTTGACCACATTCAGACCCTGGTCGCAGTCTAGGCACCTCATAGACCAGGGATACCCCTCACAGCCCCATGGCAGAGGGGTGCATTTGTGGTCATTCACAGACTAGGAGAGCAGCCAGTGCCTCACACCCTGAGGTCCTTGAGGAGGATGTCCCAATAAAACTCAAAAGCTCAAGAAGCACCCCAAAAACCAGGCACAGGCTGCAGAAATGAGTAAACATTAAAAAAAGGAAACTGACCATAAACAAATACTTTAGACCAATGGAGGACCAAAATACTCAATCTGAAGATGAGAAAGTCCAAGCTTCTGCATCTAAATACTCCAAGAAATATGGAAGTTGGGCTCAGGCTATGATAGAGCTCACTAAAAGCTTTTGAAATCAACCAAAGGAGATAGAAGAAAAATTGGGAATAGATATGAGAGAGATGCAGGAAAAACATGAATGTGAAGTCAGCAGCTTAGTCAAAGAAATCCAAAAAAGATGGTGAAGAAAACAACATTTTAAAAACCAGCTTAGGTCAAATGGATAAAACAATTCAAAAAGTTATGAGGAGAAGAATGCTTTAAAAAGAAGAATTAACCAGATAGAGAAGGAGATAAGAGAGCTCTCTGAGGAAAACAAATCCTTCAGATATACAATGGAGCTAAAGGAAGCTGATGATTTTGTGAGAAATCAAGACACAATAGTTCAACACCAAAAGAATGAAAAAAATTAGAAGAAAATGTGAAATATCTCACTGGAAAAAAACAACAGATCTGGAAAACAGATCCAGAAGAGACAATTTAAAAATTATTGGGTTACATGAAAATCATGACCAGGAAAATAGCCTTGACCTCATTTTTTAAAGAATTTCTTCAGGAAAATTGCCCTAAAAGCCTAGAAGTGGGGGTAAAATAGAAATTGAAAGAATTCACTGATCTCCCCTTTAACAAAATAAAAAATATCCAATCTCCAGGAATATTATAGCCATGTTCCAGAACTCCCAAGTCAAATAGAAAATATTACAAGTAGCCAGAATGATACAATTCAAATATCATAGAGCTGCAGTCAGGATCACATAGGACTTAGCAGCAACTACATTAAGGACTTGTAGGGCTTGCAATATAATATTCCAGAAGGCAAAATAGGTTGGAATGCAATGGAGAAACAACTACCCAGCCAAACTTAACATTTTCTTCCAGGGGAAAAGATGAACTTTCAATGAAACAGGGGAATTTGAAATGTTCCTGTTGAAATGACCAGAGCTGAACAGAAAGTTTGACCTTCAAGTACAGGGCTCAGGTCAAGCATAGAGAGTGTATGAGGAGGGTAAATTATGAGGGACTTAATGATGATGAACTGCATGTATTCCTATATGTAAATATGATACTGCTGTTAATCATATGAACCTCATTTAATACAGCAGGTAGAAGGAGCTTTTATAGATGAGAGAGCTGAATTTGAAAATAAAATATATTGTAAAAATGGAGTCAATGGGTGAAAGGGAAAGAAAGAGAAAGGAGAGGTAGAATGGACTAAGATATTTAATATAAAAGATATTTCATGTAGCTTTTGCAATGGGATGGAACAGGGGAAGGTGAGGAGGAATGAGGGAACCTTCATTCTCATCAGAAATGGCTCAGAGAGGAAATAGGGTTTAGACATCTAGAATAAAATAGGGTATAAACATCTAGGAAAAAAAGGATAGAAGGGGGACAGGGGGAGGGGTGATGTGGGTGACAGAGGAGAGAGTAGATCATAGGAGAGGATAGTCAGATATAACACATTTTCTTTTTTTACTTTTTGTGGGGATTGGGGGGGTCTGTCCAGGTCATGGGGCCAGGTGGTTGCTGGGTCTCTAGGTTGGATATAGGTTTAGGCTCTGTAGGCACCAGGGCTGGCACTCTGTCCACTGAGCCACTTGGCTGCCCTACAACACATTTTTGAAGAGGGACATAGTGAAAGGAGAGAGAAAATATAATAGATGGTATTGGGGAAGAATGCATAGAAGGAAGTACAATCAGCAACAGCATCTGTGGAAAAATATCGAAGTAACTACTATGATGGAATTATGATAAAAAAAATGATCCACCCAAGACAGAGCTGATGGTATCAGAATACAGACATAATCATATTTTTCAATTTCTTTTACTTTATTTCTCATGAGTTTTATATTTTTGTGGGGGTAGAAGGGATTATGTTTGCTCTTAAACAAGAATATTTTAGTAACGTGTAAATAAAGAAAAATTTTTAAAAAATTTAAAAAATGACTTTCTAACTCCAAAGTTGGCAAGCTATTCATCATGCCATTTAACTGTACACATATAACTTCCATCATATAAAGTCTATTAGCATTACTTTCCTTCACCACCCCACTGTGACTTCTACTCTTTTCCTAGCTACTATAGCAATCTTGAGATTAGAGATGTAATACACACAGTTGTAGGGTCATATGTAGCCCACAAATCTCCCAAGTGTGACTGAATCACATGAAAATATAATTGGGAAATATTTTTGAAAATTTAGAAATGAACAGTGCAGCATACCATACTTGTTATACATATATAGATTTATAAGTCAATATGCAACCCACAGGTATCTTTATTCATGTTTTAGTGACCCCAATGTTTATTTAAAGTTGACCATCAGCTTCTCTGTTTGCTTTATTCTCCACAAACATCATATATTTATCCAGTTTTGGTTCTGAATACCTTCTCAGGACCCTTTAGCTTCCTCCCCATCAATTTCAGAACTGGTGAGGCCAATAAATTCTACCCAATCCAACTTCATTTAACTTTAGTTATCATTAATTGAACTACTTGGTTTGTACTCCACAATCATACCCTGTTACAGATACCATCTGCATTCCCTCCCTTTTAAAATCACATTTTGCATATTGTCTTCAAGCTAAGTTATAAGGACCTTGAAGGTCTGAGACTGTTTTACTTTTTCTTAACTGTATCTTTGTGCTTAGCACAGTGTCTGATGTTTAGTATGTGCTTAATCAATGTTCAATGACTATGAACTGTTGCCACAATTGTTTCAGACATATCTATAGGAATCATGATTTGAAGCAGCTAATCTCATCTGGAGTCTCTCTCTCTCTCTCTCTCTCTCTCTCTCTCTCTCTCTCTCTCTCTCTCTCTCTCTCTCTCTTTGAAATTCCCAAAATCAGGATGTTCTATGCTGAATGAAGAAAGCCCTCACTATATTTAGCTAACTCCACCCCCATTTCCTGTTGTGCCACCAGTTTTTTTCCCCTTATTGCATCTCTACTTTCCAACTTTTACTCGTACATTCAGTAATTCAAGGAACATTTATTAAGTGCCTAGTAAATACTTGGTCTAGTAAGTGCTGAGGGTACAAAGAAAGACAATAAATAGATAGATAGATAGATAGATAGATAGATAGATAGAAAAAAAGTTTCTGGGTCTCATAGTATCTATTGAGTTCTAGAGGGAATAGGGAAACACTGGAATCAATTGATTGGAGAAAGAAGGCCAGAACTGCATTTATGAAAGATAAATTGAGAGAGATGGAGAAGAGATGTGTGGGAGAAGACTTGAGGGAGGAAGACCAAACAAGTATATTATTCATGTATTATTGAAATATATGCCAATGTGTTGGTATATTATTGAAATGACTACTAACATTGCTGACTCCATTCTTTATATTTGTGAATTCATAGACAAAAATACCCTTCTTTATTGACCCAAATTAGTTCTTTAAAGGAAGGGGTGATATCTTTTGTTTCTTAATGTTTTATTTAATGACTAGAATCTAGTAATAAATTATATATGTATATATATATTAATTAGACCAATTTATTTTCATTCAGTCATGGAGTTTGTCTCAAGGAGTAACCTGTTCTCTCATGCTTTAAACTCACTGGGTTTGTATAGGAGGCCAGGACTGAAATCAAAGAGATAAAAGCAAAATTTTAAAAGTTTTTCACAATTGGACCTCAGCTTTTTAATCTAGTCACATTATACATTGCCCCATTGCACATTCTCATACAGTCAAATTCATTTTTCTCTTTATTCTTCCCTCAGTTTACAACATCCCCCAACTTTATATGCATTTGTACTGGCCATCCCCAATGACCAGATTGCTTTCTTTCTTTACTCATTTCTGCCTCAGAAATTCCTTTTCTTCTTCAATATACAGCTTACCTTTTATGTGAATTCTTTCCTGAGCCCTGACACTGCTCTTCCTCCCAAAGTACTTCGCATTTTTATTATATTACATGAAAATCTATTGGTATTCATTGTGTATACATGTGTGTGTGTATGTGTGTGTATGTTTTATACACACATCTACTTATATAGTATATACATATGTATGTATGTTTGTCTCCCAATTCATTAGAATATAAGATCCTTGGAAAAAGGATTTGTTTCATTTCTTTTTCTATATGGTGCCTAACACAGTGCATATTACTTTTCTGGTGCTTAATAAATGAATCCTGATGTGGAGGACTGGCCTTCAGGTTTTAGAGGGAAGTGACTGAGATATGTGCTCTTTTCTCTATATACAATAAGCAAGGTAGTATAAACAATAAAATTCATCACCACTAACCAACCCTCAACTTAAGAGTTTATTAGGTTTAAAAGTTATGAACTGAAAATCATCATTTCTGTGATTTATGATCCATCCCTAATTTCCAGTAGGGTGCTCATGGGTGTCCCATAGTCTCTTCATAACAATTAGTACTTGGAATATCTTTTCAGCAGTTTCAAAGAAGGACCAGGAATCCAGCAAGGAATAAGAATACAAAGGGCAATGCATCAGGGAGTATAGACTTAATCAAAGAAACAGGAAAGGGAAATTGAAATAATAATAGGCAGACAGAAAAGGTAATTACCAAATAGCAATAAAAATAGTTTCTGTCCTTCTCCAAGCAAGCTTGTAACTTTCCAGTATTTTAAAATGTGACCCTGAAAATTTTACCAACCAATTCAGGCATAGAAATTTTGCATGTATCCACAGAATTGCAACTTGCCAAAAGGAATCACAAAAAACCATGTTGTAAGGGACACTCAAACCACACCTCATCCCACTCCCCTTTATTGTGGAAAACATTTTTGTTGAAATCTATGATAATTTCAAGCATAAATACAGGAGGATTCCCAAGCCTAATCCCCCAGAAAGGAGTAATACTATTTTAAAAACCTGAATTTGCAATTTCAACCCTGCAGGAACTTTTAAAATGAAAATATGAACAAGCAGTGCAGATGGAGATAGCATCTTTGTCTTAGAACATCATTTTAGAAACTTAGAAATGGTTTCTTACCCTTGACATATGTCAAAAGACGACTGGAACTGTAAATTCACATATGACCCTCTATCTATGACCTAGACCTAAAATTTTAAAGGATTTTATAATCCATTTAATTCAATTCCTTTGAATTGAAGGTCACACAGTAAGAGACAGAGATCAGATTTGTGTCAAAACATTCCTGAGTCGATATTTAGTGTACTATTAACATGCTATATTGCTGAAAGTGATGATGATGAAGATGATAATTGCCAATACCATAGTCTCTAATGAATGACTGAATAACTGAATAAATAGCACTGTGTAATTCCCACATCACAAAGAGCCATTGGGCAGTTGGATCATAGTAAATATTTCTTTCTTGATATATGATTATGTGAAATTAATGAATGACTTTCTTTTCTATGCTAGGCATTGTGTTAGATATTAGTCATATAAAGAGAAAGAAAGAGAAAGGCCCTGCTCTCAAAGAATTTTCATTCTCTTTTACATGTTAATTGTTTAACAAAATTATAGATCCATACTCATTCATGAAAGCACCTAGAATAATGCTCTATAATCGGTACTCATAAACTGGTTGTTTTTAGTAATGATATTCATTATCAAATGATTCCCCACTTGCCACTAATTAATTTGATATGAATACTCAATATTCATTACACCCAAACAGAATAACTATTTTAAGTTGTATTGCTCAAAGCATCTACTTGAGATCATTACTGCTAGAGAAATTTATTTCTATAGTAAATAAGGCAAGTAGATAGAACTTAATATAGTCTAAGATAAACTTGTATGTTGTTGTCTTATGTTTGTCAATTCTGGAACAGATCTTTTTCTGAGAATTAAATAATAATTTTTATGTAATCTTTTGCAAAGCACTTTATATGTTATCTCATTTGATCCACACAATCTTATGAGGTTATTCCTATTTTGCAGATGAGGAAGCTGAGACTGAGAGATGGTATGTGATTTTCCAAGGTTTAATCTCTGAAAAGTATCTAAAGCATGACTTGAACTCTTTCTTTCATGACCATAGGTGCTGTACTCTATCTTCTATTACTCATGATGAGTTCTAATAAGAAAATAAAACGCATTCGATTTTACAAAGTACTTTGCATACATTACTTCATCTTATCCCTATAACAAACTTTGTAGGTAGCTACTATTTTATTCCCTTTTTAAAGATGAGGAAACAGAAGCAGACTAGATTAAAGGACTAGTGCAGCAGCATGTAACTCATATGTGTCTAGAGGGAGTGGGGATTTGAACTCACGGATTCCTGATTGCGAGAACATTATCTGTTATATCATCTAGCTACCTTAAACACTGAGATTAGATGTGTCTTTTAAGGCAACATTATAGAAGGTAGAAAAAAAACTATACTTTCTATGCCCTTCTATGACTAGTATGAGAAAAATGCAAGTTTATATACAGGGTAAAAAAAGAATAATATCTACTATTCACCAATGGTAACACAAAAATGATGAAGCCCAACCTATGGTAACAAAGTTCCCATTATGTCAACATGTTAGAGTTTAAAAAGTGCCAAAGTCCTCTAAATACCTCAGAAAAGTCAGATCACCAGAAGGGAACATAAAACAAAGGAGGTTGAATTATTTCATCCCATTTTAAATAGAACAGCAATTTCCTCAGGCATATGACTTGACTTTTTAGCATGCCTAGTGTAAGATAAGTGTGGTCTGACCTGGAAGACTGTTAACACAGTAGGAGTATTACTTTTACTCCAAGAGTGACTACAGAAAACTACCCCCAAGCATCAGGATGTGACCAAAACGGTCAACCTATATCCTAAATGAGAAAATAATTCAAATGATAATTGTTTCTCTTCCATTCTCATACTTCACACTTGTGTGGAGGATACTTTTTTCAGCTGTAGTTGCACGTTGTTATATTTATTCTTGAAATTGCTTTTTATTGGTTTCAGTTTTTTTCCTTTCTTTCGATTCAAGGGCAATCAATTTGTTCAAAGTTATTCAGGAGATTAATAGTAAACTGGGAATGGAATTCTCTGATGCACCGACTTTAACCCCTCTGGTTGCAAAATTTTTTATAGAAATGACTACAAATAACAGAATGACTACTTACCCAAAGAAAGTAATCATTTACACCAGAGAAACTTAAAAGAATGTAACCTTTATTTATTTTACCACCAGTTTAACTCCTGAAAAGGAGTACAGGATAGTAAATTGTACATATTTGCAAGGCTGCTTGAATAATTCTTTGCATTTCTATTCATAGTGGAGAAAAAAATGAAGGCCAGATTATAGTCACACTTCACAAGCTATTCTTGGGACAGCACAGGATGAGGTTGATGATTTTGTAATTGTGGCTGCATGGACATTGTTTAAAATGATACATATTGTTAGACCTATCATTGGAATCCATTAATATGGATGCTTGGGTTTGCTGACAAGAAGATTGTGTCAAGAACAACAAAAGTGATAGAACAGAGAGTTTTAAAGCATTATTTATTTATATTTATGTATATATATCATGACTTTTAATAAATGCTTTTTAATTTAATATCCAAGACCACATGAAACTCAACACCCTATTCTTGTGGAAGTATATTCTTAGATGGTTACAATTATCTTGTTTTAATAGAGCAAAAAGAGTAATGAGCTAGTAATAAGAAAACAGAACAAAACAGGTTCTAGTTCTAGTTCCAACATTTGTAACTTTAAGTGAGCAGATTGCTTATTCTGAGGTTCAATTTTGTTTCTTGCAAAACACTGTACAGTAGATGTACTCTAAGGTCAATTCCAGCTTACTCTATATGATCATATAAAAAAAGTACTAAATTTGGAATTTGAGAACATAGGTTTAAATTCCTGCCACTTAGTTCCTATATGAACATTAGCAAATTGTTTCAACTTCTGACGCCTTAGATTCCTCATCTGTAAAATAAGAAAACTGAACCAAATGATCTCTAATATTCCTTCCAACCAATTCCCAAACATACTAGGACTTAATCACTGATGAATTATATACATCATACATGCATTGTCTCTCCCTATTAGAAAATGAGTTCCTTGGGGTAAGGAATTGTTTCGATTTTATATTCCCAGAGCATAGCATTGTCTTCTGCACTAAATTATGGTTTTTCAGTCACTCACTCATTCATTTCTTTACTCATTCTAAGCTGTAAATATATGGTCTTATAAAATTAATGAATCCTAGATAAGCTATTTTATTACTAGATAATGGTTGCTATGAAAGAATTTCAAACAGATCTATGAGTATTGACTGTCCTGCAAGAATTTCAGACATATCTAAAATGTGCAATATTTACTGAGGACACAGAGGAGGATTCTGAGAGATGGACTTAAAAATAAAGACAGGGTAAACAGATGATCAGAGGAATGAACTGTAACATGTTAGAAGAAAATGAATAGAATGTAAGGAAGATCTGGCTGATTAGGAGGAAATGTTTTTGAGTCATTTTTCATTTGGGTCCATCTCTGTGACTCCATTAGAGATTTTCTGACCAAGAATACTGAGTGGCTTGACATTTATTCTCCAATTCATTTTATTTATTTTTTTTAGATTTTTTCAAGGCAATGGGGTTAAGTGGCTTGGCCAAGGCCACACAGCTGGGTAATTATTAAGTGTCTGAGGTTGGATTTGAACCCAGGTACTCCTGACTTCAAGGCCGCAATTCATTTTACAGATGAAGAATTTAGGCAAACAGGGCTAAGTGACTTGTTCAGGGTAACACAGCTAGTTAAGTGTTTTTGAAGCAGGATTTGAATTAATTAAGAGGAGTCTTCCTGACCCAAGACTCAGTGCTCTATCCACTGTACCACCTAGTTTCCACTTAATAGAAAATATATTTGGGTAAATAAGATGGGTTAAAATGTGTATAAAGCCATTTCCCTACTCCCCCTTATCTCTCTAACTGTAAGTACCTTTCCTCTCAAAACTGACTTGAATTTGCTTTGAAGATAATTGTATAAAGTTTTCAGGAAATATGTTGTCTCCTCCAATAGAACGAAAACTACTTGACTCGTGACCTATTTCATCTATTCTTTATATATTTAGTGTCTAGCATGGAATAGATGATTAATAAATGATTGCTGATTTATTGGTCTAATTGATGGACTGAAGAAACTTTGAAGATAAAGACAGAGATCAGAATGTGATACAGTAGGTAAATGGAAAGACATTATGGGCTCTTGGGGAAAATGATACATGTGTAGAAAGAAGTAATCAAATAATATAACTATTTTCTCAACAACATTGGGAGGTACATATTGAAAATACAACACAATCTTAGAAAGAAAACCAAATGTAGAATAATGGCATGACCTGTCCAACATCTTACACTTTTTAACAGTTCTGTGATAAAAAACAAATCACTGGAATCAGAATGCAGTGCTCTTTTCCATTATGCCAGGAAGACTAATCAGTTGGTCTTTTGTAGTTAAAGAGGTATTATGGTATGATACAGACTTTAGGACAAGGAGACAAGTTTGAATCCAGTTTTGAGCCTTCCTAAATGACACTTTAACTCTCTTGGGATCAGTTTACTTGTACAATGACAGAATTGGAATATACAGTCAGAAAGGAAAGTAACAAGGAAGGGGAACACACAAATTAGCAGTTTGATATGATCATATGAAGTGATACCTGGACAGTGAATTAAAATAGTTTTAATACTAACTCAGGGAAAAAATTAAATTGCATTTATCACAATTTTAACACCTTAATTATATTCAGGTAGACTTTAAAGTTGTATGAATAGTCTAAGGAAAATCTATTTAGAGACTAAGTCAAAATGAACATTGTATAAGTAATTTAGAACTGGAAGGGAATATAGAAGTCATTTAGTCTAGGGTTATGATAGTAAATGTTTAACAACTTGTAAAAAGTAAAATAAAACTGCTCACAACATATTATTAAGTTTAACTCTAATTTCAATGTTAGCAATACTAATCTTTATTTTCAATCACTTTCTTAAGTCTAGACAATCAAAAATATTATGAATCAAGCACTGATTTGAAATCATTTTTTTCTTAATTCCAAGGTATAAATGCTCACATAGAGTATTTAATGATAATTTCTCCAGGAGACCCCCAATCTAGACCAAACAAATGAATCAACAGAAGCTTGGAGAGGCCAAGACACTTAAGGTTTTGATCTAAGCTCAAATAAAGTTAAAAATGACAGAGACAGAATCTGAACCCAGATGCTTTGATTCCAAATCCAAGGCTCTTTCCACTGTACTATGAAATTTATTTCCTTATAAATCATGTATTTAAACATTTTTTCATAACTATTTTTTTCATTTTGAAAGTCATCAAATAGATAATCATCTGTGGAATTTGATGGAAAATCCTCAAAGGAAGGACAGTTTTGATTTTATTTCTATATTCCATTGGGACTAGCAAATGGCAAAGCACATAGTAAATATTAAACATTCTTTTCTTATAATGAATTAAATATTAAGATTCTAAAATAACTCTGTTGTATTATCACAGTCTTTTTATCTCAGAATACTGAATAAAGATAGTGGTGATCTCAGTGATCAGAGGTAGTTGTATTCCCATCCCCCAACTCCACAGGTTATACCTAACCTAACTCTCCCAGCAAATATATCATTGTCTTTCCATATCCTTCAAGACAAAGCATTGTCCAGAGATCTAATGTAGTTAATCAGGGCCCTTTGTAGTCTACAAGAAATCAAACAAAAAATAATGATAATGAGGGGCTAGTGTTGCAGCAAATTCTCCTGATATTGTTATTAGAGAAATTGTTAATATTGCCAAGGCAGTTTGTCCATCTGTGTGCTTATATGGTTATTTTTCCCTATTCAATTTTATGGCTTTTGAATGAGGGAAAAAATGAAAGCAGAAAGGAAAACTAATCCTTTAATAAATCATACCCACTATCATTATCTGCCCAAATTATTATTTAGGGGAGTAATTTGATATATTTTTGTCTATCTATACTTCAACAATGTCTAGTAAATTATACTAATCATCTCTTTGGTAATATATTAAGACAGTCCCAATAGTGATCTATCAATTTGCACAGGAGCCACTCTTCAAGCTAGTTGATATAAAGGTCTCTAAAGAATTTCCTATGATTTCCAAAAGCAAATCTCCTAGAAATAACATGGCAATGCTTAGAAAAAAAATGTCAATGTTTACCTTACTAATATAATTAAAACAGCCTAATTTTGACTTCCCATCTGTCTGGGCCTATTGACATTGGAAACATGATGAACCTGGACTGGGAAAATCAGTCTCACATTTGGATACCCAGGTGACATGACATTTTCTCTAAACAGAAAATTCTTTCTACTTAAGCTATTTTTAAAAGAATTCTTCAGCAATACAATGTCATATTGAATGTGGATTTGTGAATATATATACGTGTATATAGAGTTCTCAACTTAATACAGTGTTAATGTATGCAGTGGGTTGAGGTTTTATATATATATATATTTATATATGTATTAAATATGTATTTTAATTCATGTCGAGATTTTTTCCCAGATAGGAAATCCATTTGAATGATAAAAGTCAAGGAAATATTGTAGTAGAATACAAACTATTCATTAACAAAAGTAGAAAGTAAATCTATAAGCTTAATTCATATCTTTCCCCATGATTCATTTTGTATTTATAGTATAATGTCATCCCATTAAAAATGAAAATTTTACCACCATATAAAATATTACAACAATATTATAAAAGGAAGAGAATGCCAGAAATAAGAATTTAGGGTTTATTTCTTAGGCTGACTTTTTTTTCTCCTATGATATATTGTGGTGCTGTGTCAATAAGGAAATTATAAAATATTTAGTGACTGTCTACTCTGCAAAATACTATGCAGGATTTGGAGAATAACTACAAAATCTCTTGTCATGAAGTAACTTTAAAATGTAAATATAATTAAGGAAGTGGAGGGAAATTAAAAAATTATATACATGTGATACAGAAAAATGTTAAATATTAGATAATTTGTATTTAACAAAAGTTATTAAAGTCCTTTCAAAAAAAGTAGTTATGGCCTGGGCTAGTGAAGGAAGGTATTTTTTCAAGAAACTATTTGAGTTGGATTGTGAAGGATAGGTAGAATAAAGTTAATATGAGGAGGATTGGACTGAGGCATTTGGGTCTAATAGACCCTCTATGGTGTGTGGGTGTGGAATATGTGTTTGCAGGAATAGACTGGGTATATTGGAGAGATAGATTGGGATTAAATTCTTGTCCTTGAATGTTAGGATAAATTGTTTAGATTTTGTAGTACAGGTAGGTGAAGACCTCACTGAATTTTTTGAGTAAAGGTGTTAATAAGATGAAAAAATTTAGGATTAGAAGGAATTTTAGAAATGATCCAGTTTAATCCCTATAACATTACCTCAATGAAGAAACTGAGATCCAGTGTGAAGAAGTTATTTGACCAAAGTATATGGGTGAGTTGAACTGTGAATCTGAATCTAATTTACAAAACCACTCTTCTCTCCACATTTATTTCAATGATTAAAAGGATATTAACCTGTCAGTATTAGGCAGTGTGGATTAGAATAGGGAGGGACAGAATCAGATATTTTTTGACTTTGGAAGGAAAGTCAGAACTGTTAAATGATATCAAGTGAAAGTCAGCCTCCTACCCTCCAAGGCAGGCCATTCTTCTTTTGAATGACTTTGTTAGATTATTTTTCCTTAAAAGAGGAGAAAAATGGGTCTTTATGAAACTTTAATCCATGTCTTCTGAGGCCAAAAAAGAACTAAACCCAACTATTTTCTACAGGTCAGCACTTCACACACTTGGAAAATCTACCAACATAAAAAATGATTTTTTTTGGACATTATAGTCCCAGTTGCTTC
This sequence comes from Macrotis lagotis, assembly GCF_037893015.1. Classification (NCBI taxonomy): domain Eukaryota; kingdom Metazoa; phylum Chordata; class Mammalia; order Peramelemorphia; family Peramelidae; genus Macrotis; species Macrotis lagotis. Next base: position 193,255,217 of record NC_133658.1, on the reverse strand, counting down.
AACTGATCCCAATATGGTATTGTAACTATAAGGATTCCACTCCTCTGGATCATATACAAATATCAATCTCCCCCTTAAAATATCTTGCCTAGAACTGAAGACAATTCCTGATCAGTCAACAATTACCATATTTCCCCATGAATAAGATACACCTTAATTTTGGATCCCAAAATTTAAAAAAAAAATTACATGAAGTTATTGAACTCAAGTTTTATACATCACAAAATTCATGCAACTCCTCATCACTGTCAAAACTCCCATCCATTAACTTGTCCTCATCTGAATTTGATGATGAATCACTGTGGTAGGAGAGTCTCTGACTGTCCTCCTGGTCTGTGATTGACCACAAGCACTTCCTGGGCAAGTTTGATGCATGGACGCAGGCTTAGTCAATTCTGTTTCGTGATCTGAAGCACCAATTATGTCCTCCTTTGAAATCAGTCATTTCTTTTTCATCAGCAAATCTTGCCTCATGCTGAACCATCTTTGTGAATACAGGAATTCCATTGGCCCTTTGTTCTTCTATTCCTATCTTCAGTTCCTTCTCTAAATCAAGCTTACTTGCCTTTCATGACCTTCTTCCGCTGTGGTGTTTACAGTAGGGTTTCTTCTTCCTATATCCATGTGCAGATTATTTTCTCAGTTGGAGGAGGATCAAATTTACATTCAATAGCACAATTTCCATTCACTTTTGCAAACTGGATCACTTTTAATTTGATTTCAGCGCTGTATGAGAATCTTTTCTGAGCCATTTCTGGGCAGAATGTGGCAAAATGTATCCTATATATATTGGCAACACATGTGAAACAATGAGCACAAAGACAAGTGTGAAAAAATGAGAAGTGAAAGTAAAATATCTATATCCACTGTATAAGATGCTCCCAGCTGTCAGACCCCAATTTTTTCCCCAAAAAGAGTACATCTTAAACATGGGGAAATGTGGTAAGTACTTATTATACACCAGGCAACTATGCTAAACTCTAAGACTACAAAGTAAAAATTGAAACAATTTTCACCTTCAAGAAAATTAAATTCAATGAGTTAAGAAATAGGAAAAATATGTAAATATATAGAAAATATGTTCTAAATAGGGTAGAGAACAGTGGTACTTCCTTGGACTTTATGTCACCTTGGCTAAAATCCTCTGAGATATTTGGACTGCCATATCATATTATTGAATCATGCTGACTATGTCGTTAATTGCAGTTACCTAATCTTTCTCCTAATGAACTTTTCTCTAGCCAGACATCCCCAAAATTGATCTAGATGAGCAATTAAAAGACATATAGTTAAAAGACCTTAAATAAGGGTAACAGCAATGCGAATTGCTGATGAATGTGACTCATTCATCATAAAGATGTTTGTGATGAATTGAATATGAAAGACCATGGGAAGGAGGTTTTGAAGATGGTCTATGTGCCTAAGTGTTGAGCTTAATTGATCTCAAAAAAAACCAGTGCTATAATTAACAAAAATAGAAGACAAGGAAGAAAACTGATTTGTTCAGAAAATGTAATGGTTTCCATTTTATCTATCTTAAATGACAGTGAAATATATGAGTAGAAATACTCAGCATCTAAAACACTTTGTATTGAAATTCAGATTATTTTTATGACAAATTTATATGTCTAAATAAAGGTAATGATTATGAATCTAAATTCAATGGCATTTCTAAGGACGGTCTTTAAAAAGTCACTTAATAGTTTCATATCTAGTTTAGCAAGGGACTTTCAAAATTATCTTGTAATTTCTAATAATAGAAATTGAGATGCATGGAGATTAAGTGCCTTGCCTAAGGAAATGCAGGTGAGAACTGAATGACAAGGCTAAAATTTGAACTCAGGTTCTCTGAATGCAAAATAATTTTCATATCATATCATATTGTACATAAAAAAACCCAGTAAAAATGGTTGACAGTTGCTTTTTTTTTCTTATGAAGTTTTACATGAACAGGATGCTAGTGTGGGAAAAATCAACTATTTTTTAGAATTAGAAAAAACCTCAGATCAAATTCCACCACTGATATTATCTGAGTAACTGTAGGCATGCCATTTAATGTTCTTGGGACTCAACTTTCTGAAATGTATAGAGAAAGAATTGCATTAAATGGCTTCAAATTCTCCTCCTAACTCTAAACTCTGATCTCCTGATTAATGAACTTATCTAAGTTGGAAATGTCTCAGGAGGTAGTGGTTTCCTTCTAAAGAAAGTTTCCCAAGCAAATTCTAAAGGACCAATTGTTAAAGCTGTTCAAGGGATTCTTGACAAAGTTTGGGGACTTAGATGATCTTCTCAGTACATTTTATCTCTTAGATTCTAGGATTTTTTTATCCTTCTTCCTTTCAAATACTATTTCTAAGACTTTTGTTCTTTTCTATAAGCATTTGCTGCAATATCTTTTCTGTTTTCTCATTTGTAAAATGGGAACATATATATATATATATAAATATATATATATATATATATATATATTCCTATTACCATGCCAACTTATGGTAAATTGTAACAGTGGTAAAATTTTAAATATCCAAAATGTAAAAGAAATAGAAAAAAAGCACTATATGATTTGACACATAATACCAAATGTATAATTTTATGTGAATAAATACAGGAGTACAAATCTTAATTTAATTTTTTAATGCTCTTTACTTTAGTTTATCCTAGATTATAATGTACCAACTCTTACAGAAGACTGTTCTCTTCCAGTGTGTTCTTTGCTTTTGTTTGTATTTTCTTTTATCTCCTAAATCCTTTGTAAAGATACATAAACCTTTTTATCATATTCTTATAGAACAAGTTGGATCCATTATTCTTTGATATATTTCAGTTTCCAATGGAAATAGAATCGGTGAGAAAGAAATAGCACTAGTTCCTTTAAAACTTTTGTCACTTAGGAGCTAAACTTTTAACAAACATATACATTTTGTATGCATGTATATGTATATGTATATGTATTTGTATGTACAGATATAGTCTTGAGCCCTGGTTTTTTTTTTTTAGGTTTTTTTTTTTTTTGTAAAGCAATGGGGTTAAGTGGCTTGCCCAAGGTCACACAGCTAGGTAATTATTAAGTGTCTGAGGCTGGATCTGAACTCAGGTACTCCTGACTCCAGGGCCAGTGCTCTATCCACTGTACCACCTAGACATCCCTTGAGCCCTGTTTTAAAGCTTTATTGTACCTCAGTATAGTATTAAAAAAACAAACCAAAACAAAGATCAGTAGATTAGAATAGCAAATGTATTTCTCAAGTTGTTCATCTAAAATCAAATCCATTTGAATCATCATAGATAAAATGAAAAAATTTGGACAAGAAAAACACTTAAATGGCAACATGGAGAAAAAGCAATGACCAATTTTTTAAAATATTTCAACGAGTTAGACTCTGAGAGTAGAACTGTGTTAGTGAAATAAAGAAAGTAGTTGAGTTCTCCCAACAACCATCCAAACAACTTTAAAATATTGCCTCAAATAAAATTCTGGAGCAGTGCATTCAAGAAAGAAACTGGAGTGAGACATATTTTTCCCATATAAAACAACTTAGAAGATTGAAAGGAGAGGTATGTGATGGTGTCAGTGGGGTGGGGTGGGGGAAATTGGGCCAGAACTGACATGGTAGCAATATCAGCAGTGGACTTTGGATGTAGTAACAGGAAAAGCAACGGCACTTCAAGAATTCTCAAACCAGAGTCAAAAGGAAATTTCCCACTGTTCAGAATGAAATTACAGGGGACCCCTATGTTAGGAATGGACAAAGGATGGGGTTTTGTTTGAACTCCATTGCTATTACCTACTTCTGTGTCAGAGCTCCAGAGCTCCTTGTAGTTCCCTGGGAGTGGGGTCCTTAAGGAAATGTATTACTTTCAATCATAAGGATGAAGACTCTGAGGAGAAAAAGTGATTTTTGTCTGAAAGGGCTCAAGGACCCTGAGGAGCAATATAACTTCAAGTCACAAGGGAGCAGAGGGGCTAAGGAAACAATATAACCTATGATAAATAGGAAACAGTAACTACATTTCTTACTGGATCATACTAATTTGAAATATTTTGGGAACCCCAAAAGTAGCACTGAAAAACCAATGTGAAAAAGTCTGCAGTTTGGGATAGTATGTCTTTAATAACACCCCAGGAAGAGATAACTTTCAAAGTCAAAAAATAGGCTAAAAAATTGACTAAGTGACAAAAAAGGGCCTGACCATTTAAAAGCCTCTAAGGTGCCAGGAAAGATAAAAAACAGGAAGAAAACAATGATGTTATAAATAAAACATCAAATTCAAAACATGCTGCAAGAATTTTTAAAAAGAGATTGAACAAAAATCTAAGTGATAATGGAAATGAAATGATTAATATAAAGAAATTACAAGAAGGCAAGTAATATATTGGTAAGAGTCACAATAATATTAAAGAAAACAGCACCTTAAAAACCAGAATTTGTCAAATGAAACAGGTGAAAAATATCACTATGAAAATAATTCCTAAAAAAAGCCAGAATTGGACAAATAGGGGCAAAGGATTCAAAAATCTCACTTTAATAATTTGATAATTATAATTGCATGTAAAGGTGAAAGATTCCATGATACATAAAAAAGGGGAAAAAAGAAGAAAAAAAGGAAAAAAAAAACTATGAAAACAGAAAAACAAATTCCCTGGAAAATAGATCAAGGAAGGGTAATTTAAAAATAACTGGACATCCTGAAAGCTATGACAAAAAAGTATACTGCCATAAAATTTAAGAAATTATAAATTAAAACTGTCCTAATATAATAAGCAGAAAGTAAAACAGAACTGAAAAGAATTCATCTATCACTTGCTGAGATACTAAAATAAAAACTCTCAGGAATATTATAACCAAATTCTACAAATTCTAGATTTCCCAGATCAAAGAGAAAATACTTGATTAAACAATTCAAGATCATGAAATCAGAATTACTCAAGACTTAGCAGCTACGTTGTTTCAGGAGCAGAGGGCTTCAAATAAAATATTCCAAAAGCTAAAGGAGCTAAGATTATAACCAAGAATAGCTTGTCCAATAAAATGGAATATAATCATTTTGGTGGGTAGGGGGGAGAGATGGAGATTCAATGAAATAGAGGAAATTTCAAGCATTCCTTATGAAAAAGTTCAAAGTTGAATAGAAATTTTGAGTTTCTAACATAAGACTTGAGAGAAACATAAAAAGGTAAAGATAAAAGACAAGTTATAAGGACCTCCATAAGGTCAAACTTTTTTCATTCCTATATGGGGAAGATTATATGTGTAGCTCCTAAGGACATTATCACTATTATGGCAGCTAGGACTCTACATAGATAGAATGAACAGAAGAAAGTGAGATGGAGGGAAAGGCAACGTAAGTAATCATAACTGTGAATGCTAATGGGATGAATTCATCCATAAAACAGAAGCAGATGGCAGGATGGATTAGAAACCAGAATCCCACAATATGTTCTTTAGAAGAATCACACTTGAAACAGAGACACACTGAGGATTAAAATAAAAGACTGGTGCAGAATCTATTATGCTTCAGCTGAGGCAAAAAAGACAAGGGTAGCAATCTCAGACAAAGCAAAAGCAAATATTGATCTAATTAAAAGATATCCTGCAAACTATATTTTGTCAAAATGCACCATAAAATGGCATAGCATCCAAATTCTTAAATAAAAGGTTAAATGATATACAGGAGGATAAATCAATTCTAGTGGGGCACCTCAATTTTGCCATCTCAGAGTTAGATAAGTCTAACCCTTAAATAAATAAGAAAGAAGCCAAGGCTATAAATGGAATTTTAGATAAAATATATCTTTGAAGAAAATTGAATGGTAATGGAAAAGAATATAATATTTTCTCATGGTACATCTACAAAAATGACTGTATTAGTCTATAAATATTTCACAAATTAAAAAAGGCTTAAATATTAATTGCTCCATTTTCAGACAATAATGTAAAATATTACATTAAATAAAGGGCTATAAAAGCATAGATTGAAAATAAATAAGAAGCTAAATAATCCAATTCTAAACAATGAGGTCAAAAATAAAGTAAATAATCAATCAATAATTTCATTATAAATAATAATTATAATGAGACAACATAACAAAATTAGTGGAATGCAACCAAAGCAGCAATTGGGGGAAAGGTGATATATCTAAACATGCACATCAATTAAACAGAAAAAGAACAGTGAATTGCAAGGGCAATAATAAAAAGGAAATAATCAAATATCCTTTTTTAAGTAGTAAAATGGAAATCCCAAAAATCAAAAGAGAGATTAACAAAATTAAAAGTTAAAAAATAACCTATAAACCAACTTATAAATAAAAGTAGAAGATGATTTTATTAAAAACAACAAAGTAGATTAATCATTTATTAATTTGGTTTAATAAAAGAAAATTCAAATTGCAAGTATCAAAATTGAATAGGGTTAATGCACTATAATTTAAGATATAATTAAAGCAATTATTAAGATTCATTTTATCCAATTACATGCCAGTAAAACTGACAATCTGAGTGGAATGAATATTTACTAAAATACAAAATATCAAGAATAAGAAAAGAAGAAATAGTTAAAAAACCCTTCCTTGAAAATGAAATTCAACAAACAATAAATGCACTTCATTGGAAAAAATTAATTAAATCTGATTAAAATTAATTAAAATTTGAATTCAAAGAATTTACAAGTGAATTCTATCAAACATTTAAAAAGAAAGGTTGGCTATTTACAATCTGTATGCTTTAGAGCAAATCATGTAGCTTTGTGGGGCAATACTTATTCTATAAAATGATGGAATTAAAATAGATATTGTTTAATGACTTAGAAGCTTTAAATGTGTGATCTTATGTCTCTGTAAATGACCAAATATGTATAAATATCAATTACCAAAAATTAACTAATCTTTTGTTTATGAACTAAAATATCAGTCTCAAAGTGCAAGATAACTTACATGATTGCCAGACAATGGTTTATAATTAATTATGGAAATGCTTTCTTTGGAAATTAACTCAAAAAATTTTAATACTTTGACATAGTTTTGAAGCAATTAAAAAAGGTTTAGATGGGTTTTCAGAAAAAATACTGTTAGAATCTTGTAATTTAAAATTTTCTAATAAAATTTCAATTAGATATATATTAAAATTTTAGTAGCCTCCATCTCAGAAAAAGTTGTTTCAAATGGATTTCCAGTGAGATAAAGACAACAAAGCTTTACCAGCATCCCTGTTGTTATGGTCTCCACATATCTGGGATATGTCCTAATGTCCTGAGATCATTCGATCTATTCTACCTTTGCATTCATGGTACTTATATGAATTTCACTTTGCATTCACTTTGAAGTTGAACTTTTTATATGTTATCTCCTCCAATATTAAGGTATGAGCCCCCTGCCAGCAAGGTCTGACTAATTTTGGCCCTTGAGGTGCATAATTAAAACCATTTAATCCATTAGTCCTTTATTACATTGGAGAAAGAGAGAGAGAGAGAGAGAGAGAGAGAGAGAGAGAGAGAGAGAGAGAGAGAGAGAGAGAGTCCATGTTTTTCATGGGCATTTCATTTAATCAGTGTATATTTGTTAAATTAATTTTATGTGCTGCATCATAAGGATTTGTACATAAGTGAACAAAGAGTTTTAATAATCCTGAGTGCTCAAGTAATTGAATTTTGAGTTTTTAAATATAGAAAAAACTAGTTATATCCATGCTCAAGCTCTGATCTTTTGCATTATTCCAAATGACAATCCAGTACCAAAAAGAAAAAGTCTTGTGTATGTTTGTACATGTTGTTGCTTCTTACTTTGAAAAGAACTAGACCTTCTTGCCATTAATATACATGGAGCTACTGAACATCAACAAAATTATAGCATTCACCACAATGGATCTATGACTGGTCACTGGCTAAATTTAATGGATACACTTTCAAGGTACAAGAAAGCAATATGCAAGTCAAACCTGTTATTTGCTAATGGGTCTTGCTGCATTTTTTCCCTGTGCTTTGTTTTGATCTTGCATCTCTAAATGGCCTTTACAAAACCTGTCTGTTACAAAATGCTACATGACCTATTCTAAAGTGAACTTGCTCTAAGTGTCCATGAACAAACATTAAATTATGGAGCAACTTCTTTGGGAGTACCTGTGATACCTATGTGATATTAAATGATATCTTTATGAATAGTCTATTCCAAAAGAAATAGTTAATATCAGCTTTACCAAAAAAAAAGAGCAAATAGTTAATCCTTTTCTTTCCAGGGATGGGGAAACAATGAGAAAAAAAGGACTAGACCTTCATGTAAGTAACCCCCTAAGTGGAATGTTTCCACTTATGCAGATTAACACCTAACTTTTGATTTAGTTTAAAGAATTCCTTGACATACAGGAAATTGATTGATTTCCTCTTGATCACACAATATGTATTAGGAGCAGGACTTGAATGCATGTCTTTTTGAATCCAAAGTCAGCATTTTATTTAGTTTATGATGTTTCCCCTTCAGGTTTGGTTTACTGGTTATTGTAGATGTAATTGGAATGGAAAGAATCATTAAAACCCATTAAATGATAATGAAATAATAATAACCCATTATTGCAGTTGTAAATCTAATAATTTATCACTGTCATATATTTGACTAGTCAGTGATTTTAAGGGGCATTTTCAATCTTTCAATCTTTTTTTGGTTGTGTAGAAAAATAAGAGTCAAACCCTAGAATCAAATGAATAATTATTTTAAAGGAAGATAAAGTGCTTATGTGGTCAGATAAGAGATTTTTGAGTATTTAATGGACAATTTCAAAGACTCTTAACATGTCTACAATTCTTTGTGGTCACTGAACCTCAAGGGCTAGTTTATAAATATAAATGTACTCAACAACTCTAATTCACTTTTTGGCTTGATGATATGGTCAAGAATTGCAGATTCAGTAATTAGTCATGAGTTTGCAGATTCCAAAAATGCTATCAAAAGACAAGGTCCTCAAGGGCATTGTTTCCTATGTTGAAGGAAGGAAATTAAACTAGAGAATTAAGGATATTTCACCATAAATTTGCTCACACCTGGAAAATTATTTTGGTTTTACATCATTTTTAAAGCAGTTTGTAACAAGATCATATATTATATAGGAACAAAGTTTATATGTTCATTTAGAATCTAGATTATGTCTATTTCCTTAAGGAAAATCACAATACTTGAAGATTAGATATTAGATTAGGTATTTAAGAAGATCTTCAACTTTTTCCCCCCTCCAGACCTTCAACTCATGCAACTTTCATGAACTGGGAATTCCACCCCCCACCCCGATATTCAGACTTGACCAATTGTCTCTGGAACTTTCACACATGAGAAAATGAGATTACTTATTAGCCCATAATGCTATCTATCAGTTCTGTTACATTTTATACTTAAACAAACTATTAAAATTGAAAACATAATCCTTTATGTGCTCTCACTATATTTAAATATGCATATATGTGCATATATATATATATATGTTTATACATTTTTAATTTAAAGAAGCACATGTTTTGGCATAAGGTCAATACCATCTTAAATAAATATCTAGGGACAACTTGCTTCAAACGACCCATGTTTCATCTGTGGCTCTTCATAGAATTGCATTAAAACCTCTCTACTTCTTATTAAATATTCTTTGAATGATTATGCTGGGGAAAAAGTCACATGTTGTCTGTTTTTGTGATAACCTTTTTCAGTTTATCTAAGTTGATGCTCAAATATCTGGGACAGAATCTAATTGGGCTTATAGTCAAAGTCTTTCCAGTTTTGTAAGACCTAGAAATTTTTATTTGGCCAGTGAGATTCTTGAAATTCAGCAATTTCCTTGTCACAGTGTGCTACAGTACCACACTGTCCTTTTGTGGAAGCCTACCATTATCATCACTATTAATTAATGTTTAAACTGATAGTAATTTGCTTTACTGTTTTAAGAAGAAATGTTTAATTTGCTCCCATTTATGCTGTGAGTGTTTAAAATCATATGTACTATTCCTTATTAGACTATATTGGTGGTGCAGTGGATAAAGTGCTGGACCTGGAGGCAGGAAAAATCAACTTCCTGAATACAAATCCAGCTTCAGTCACTTACTAATTATTTGACCCTGGGCAAATCACTTAACCCTGTTTGCCTCAGTTTCCTAATCTATAAAATGATTGATCTAAAGAAGGAAATGGCAAATCACTTTGGTATCTTTCCTAGGAAAGACCCAAATGAGGTCACAAAGAATTGAACATAATTGAACAACAGAACTTATACTGTTGCCTAGGTTCTTTTAACTGCAGATTGTCCTCATTTCAATATTAGGAGCTTGGATCTTTGGAATTATTAAACACCAAATTACTATGGTCATTTATTACTATGCATTTTGTACTTTAATATTTTCCCTTTATTTACCATACTATTTGCTAGTGTGTACCAGAGTGTTTTGATTATGACTACTATGGAATATAGTTTGAAATCTAGTACTGCTAGGCTACACTTCTTCACATTTTATTTATTCCCTTGATATTCTTAACTTTGTGTTCCAGTTTAACACAAATAAATCTTATCAGATATGCTGTTCACCTACATAAATCTACAAACTCTTATAATAATTCTAACTAGTCTGTCTTTTTTTAAGTCAGAAGAAATAAGTTCTATTTAGGTGGTTTCTCCATTTCCAATGAATGAAACATCCCCTTCTTTTAGCTAGATTATAGTCTAATAAACAGATCTATACATAACTGTTTTCATATAATTTGCTAAGATAAATCAAATAGTTAATAATTGTTTATTAAGCATTCAGTATATTCCTGACATTGTGGAAAGACCTGGGGGAAAAAGAAACACAAAGTTTTGCATGATTTCAAGAAACATAGAGTCTAATCAGGAAGATGTCAAGAAAACAACTAAATACAAAAATTATTTGTATAACTAAACAGTATAAATTAGAGATAATAAATATAGCATTAAGGGGGAATCAAGATAATTTTTGATACTATGGGCTATTTTTAATATTTTGAAATTATGGGGAGACAAATTTGTATAAAATAAATAAAAGTTCTAGAAAGCTTGTGATCTGAATGAGTGAAAATAGTTTAAAAAATAAATGATATGCTTGATAGTTTAATGTGTCAAAATGCTGTCATGATTCTGGATTTCTGACCTATAAATCTAAAGCTGGGAAATCTAAGCTTTTTGTTGCTATACCCTTAGAAGTTATACAGAAAAAATGATTATTAAAAGGAAAAACATAACCCCCCCATCCATTTCTCACTTCTGTCTTTCCACACACACATATATGCATTCTTGCCAAGGGAATGGAATAGAAAGGGTCATATATATTGTGATTCACCTGGAGCACAATCACAGTTCTTAAGTTATGTTTTAGTTTTCTCTCTACAAATAAAGCAGAGAAATGAATGCAGAGTCTGAAGTCTGTTAATTCTGTGGGCATCTAAAGCTCTAATTTGCAGCCTTGTCTAAGCAATGAGCCCAGATCCAACTGAATCTGTGGGAAAAAATGTAGGGATGGGGGAGGAGAATGTGTCAATATACAGTGTTCAGAAAAAGGCTGAGTAAAACATGGTCCTATTCTTAGTTGTTAAAAGAAATTTAGATTTTGTTAACAAATAAATCAGAAGAATTAGCCTTAAATGAGAAGAAATTAAAGAATATTTTTTAAAAAACAAGTCTAGATTTATACAATGACTTTATGCATGACTATACCTGTAGTCAGAGGTTATTTTTACAGACAGCAATCTACCATTTTAGGGGGAATAATCAATCTAGTAGTTATATATGGAGTGAAGTATGACATGTTAGCCTTTAAAGATATATTTCTAATTATTCTTCACCTCCCTGCTGAATAAGTTGTTCAGCAATGAGGTGTATTTTTTGGTAGTATGGTTTATTATACAAAATCCAGATCCTGAAGACTTTCACTTTGCAAAATAAAATTTTATTTATGCCTTTTTCATGATTTAAATTTTCATATTCTATCACTGACTCTTCCTTATAGAAAGGGAATACTATGCAGCAAAGCTAACCAACATAAAAATTAAAGATAATGTTGCTTAAACAAAGTATGCAAAGTTGATGCACTTTGATGATTCTGATAACTTTTGGAAATTTGATAATTATACTTTGAATTAGTTCTTTTGCCATCTATTTGCCTGTATTCATCATATTTGTTGTTCTTTTTGACATAGCAATTTCCTTTATGTTAATATTTCACATTCTATTTACCCATTCTTTTTTTGGGATAAACAATTTAAGAAGTCCAAAGGGCAATTAATTATGAAGAATTGAGAAGAAAAATAATTACAAATAAATCAAAAAATCATCTCAAAATAGTTGATAATTGAAATCTTTGTAGCTAATGTGATCACTGAGAAATAGTGCAAAGAAAAGACAGGACAGAACTGACACTTTAGGGCTCCCCATAGTTAGTAGTGATCTGGATGAAAAACATAGAAAAGGAGAGTGAGAAAAAGAAGACAAGTAAGAGAACCAGAAACCAGAAAGAGAAGGTAATAGTCAATGTCATGTGCACAGAGATATAAAACATCATTAATTATCATTGTGAAAAGGTCAATGATTTGTCACTTAAGAGATCATTATTTAATTCAGAAAGAGTTGAATGATGAGGTTGGAAGTCAAATTGCATTCAATTTATTTTTTTACAAGGCAATGTGGTTAAGTGACTTGCCCAAGTTCACACAGCTAGGTAATTATTAAGTGTCTGAGGCTAGCTTTGAACTCAGGTCCTCCTGACTCCAAGGCTGGTGCTCTATCCACTGCACCACCTAGCTGCCCCCAACATTGCATTCAGTTTAGAAGAGAGTGCTGGGAAAGGAAACATAAATAGACTACACACACACACACACACACACACACACACACACAAACACACACACACACACAAACACACAAACATATATATGTTTTCCAATGAATTTTGTCAAATGGGGAGAAAAGAAAAAGAAATAATCTAGAAGAGTTATTCATTTGTTTTAAAGATGATCATTTAAATAAACCTAACATGTTAGAGTTAATAAACATAAATGATACTAACTCTGACTTTTATCATTTTTACAACTCTCAATTACTTCCAGAGTTATCATCCAGTAGGTGCAAACATTATGGGGAGCAGTCCTGGTATCCTGTCACTAAAAATAAAAGCCACTTATCAATACTTTCAAGGACACAAGGAAGCCAAACTTAGCTTGAGGAACAATGTTGATGAAAAGAAATATAGGAGGTAACACGAACCAGGAAGGCAATTGATGTACCATTATCACCACCAAGACCACCCCTTTCTCTAGTTTAAAGTGAATATATCTCATCACTCACTATCTGATTATCCTGGAAAGAAGCAGTACCCTTAGATTAAATTTTTGCTTATAGAAGACACGCTAAGCCAGCACCTGTTAGAATAATCCCTAAAGAGATCTAGCTCAACAATGGTCTCATCCAGTGTTGTGGCTTCATCACCCACCACAAATTTTCCTCAACTGCTAGTGAAGACCTAGAAATGAAAATTTTCACCTCCAAAGTTCTTAGCACCATTGTATCAGTCAACATTATAAAGATAAATGTATTTCTCAATATAAATGACATGACAAAATTTTATTAACAAATTCTTTTCTTCTTTCCTGCAAATGAATTTTGAACCTTTTAATTTTAATGTAATTTATTAATTTACAAGCTGAGTCTGAGAGAAAGAAAGTATTTTGTCCAAAGTCACATATAAAATGAACCCAGGTCTTTTGTATTTCTAGAATACAGGTCTTTCTGTAAAGTCATAATTGTCACTTTACAATAAATAAACTATAAATTATTTATGAGGAGGTGCTATTTCCTACAAACATTTTTCTTCCCAGCTTCTTTTCTATGTCCCCCGAGAATACTTGTTTTCATCCATATGTGCTCTTTATTTAATCAGGGGTATGCTAAGCCAGAAAGGAATGCAGAAAAGAAACATATTTGGCTTATTTATTTGCCTTAACTATTTCAAAAAGGATCAAAGAATAAGTTGATGAAGCTGGTGACTCTTTGGAGAAGTGTTTTAGTCATTGACTTGAAGGAGTCCTTCTGCTTACATCTCCTTAGTAAGATGTCATTTTCCATAATTGTGTAATATCAACAGATGGTACAAGTCACGAAGTTGAAAGGAAAATGATTCTTCTTCTGGGTTGATATTATGGAATCATAAGCCCTGGGACATTTTATATTATAATTACATATACATAATACATATATGTTCATATTGCTATGTATCACATATAAAGTACATAAATGTATGATTATATATATATATATATATATATATATATGGGTATATATACATTCATATATTCAGATTTCCCCAGCGCTTTGTGTGCTCTTAAAATTATATAATGTATTAGAATAGGTATTAATACACATATTTAAAAGTATACTTGTATATTTTTGTATATATCTGAATGTATGCATATATGTGGCCACATGACCAATTGTGATCACTAGACTATCACCTTGCCTTCCCTTCTCAAGGTATTCTTTGCCCTCTATGAATAGAAATTATACAAAAGACAGGATACAAATTGTTAAGTAAAAGAACATGCATCCTAAGCCTCAACTGCCCTTTAGTTTTCAATCACAAATGTAAATACATTTGCCTACTTAATTAAATTGAAGATGAGTGAGTTTAAAAAGCCAAAGGTACCTTTCTGGGTGAATCTCTAATAAATCTTCCCAGAGAAAGGTAAAAAAAGGGAGGGGATGCAAGGAAAGAAAATACAAGATTTCAAGACTCCTTACACTCTGTATACCAAATTTCAGACGAAGAATGTTCTTATAATTCATTTGTAAACTCTTAAAAAAGAATGGACATTCTGACAGCTCTTTCACTACAGCTATTTCTGTTAGCCCATCCAGCATGTTGCCTATGTGAATCAACTTTTTTTATTCTAAATTAGCATGGAGTTATAAAGAATAAATGACCTGATTAGATTTATCAACTTAGTACATAAATAGATGATATTTTAAGTCACTAATTATGCTATATTTAAAACAGGAGTGAAGTAATCAGGTTTTTCAAAAAAAAATTACACAGATATATTACACATACACAGATATATCCCTTGCTCTGAACATGACTAAAAAATTCCCACTAAACAAAGAAAATAGATAAAATTCATTGGCTTTTCATTCAAGAAAGGAATATGTTTAGATTATAGAAATAAAGAAATTATAGTAATTTTAAAAAAGGATGCAAGTTTTAATCTGTAATTTATCATTCAAAGTGCTGAAGTGATAGGATTTATACCTCTCTTTCTTTGTCTTATTCTAGGAATAGCATTCACATCAATGTTACCATTGCTTCTAGAATGGAAATGACAATGGGGTTTCCCCTAGCTAAATTTACAATTCCTGTGACTCCTGGAACAAAAAATTCCTATCCCTAAACACCAAGCATCTGAATAACCAGCCTACCTCCATTAAGTTGTAAACTCTGAGGGCAGTATTATTGCATTTTCTTTTAATTCCCCAAACCTAGAATAAATCCTGTGATGCAATAAGTACTTAATAAATATTTGCCATTCCCTTATATAGTCATATTTCCTATCTGTATGGTATTTTCAGTTCAGCAAAGTATTTTTATTACATCATACCTGAGGTAAAAGTATTGTTTTCATATTTTAAATGTGGAACCTGAGAATATAAGACATTTATCCCATATTATTAATTTATTTCAATAGAGAACTTAAACATTCATTTTCTGATTCCAAATTCAGATTCAAATCCACTATATAATGCTACTTTTATCTTATTTTATCTTTATGATGCTACTTATGAGGACATTTAAAGTAGAAAATAGATAAATGAAAAGATGAGTTCACAGTCTACTTCTGAACTGTCTAATTTCTCCATCTTGTCCTTATTACTGACTTGGTAGACAGAAGACAGCTCATCTCTGATAGCAGGGAACTAAGGTATACAAAGGTCTTCTTTCTGAAAGCTTTTCCTGGAATAGGGTTAAAGTTGTTTTTGACTTTAAAACATTAAGCAAATTAATTAAAAATATAAACCAAACTGGTAATTAGGCCAAGCAGGTGATAAGAATAAATTTATAAGATTTTTACCACTAAATTAAATGTATGTAAGAGATTCTGAATTTAAAATTTCATAACCTACTTTGGTCTGATTTTACTTATCACTGAAAAAGACTAGGGGTTCATAACTGGGACTGTGAAATTTTTTAAAAATGCATTTTTCATAAATGTTTTGCAGCACAATGTGTTTCCTTTGAAATATATGCGTGTTTGTGTGTGTGTGTGTGTGTGTGTGTGTGTGTGTGTGTGTACGCATTATTCTGAGAATGGGTTCCTTGGCTTCAATAGACATATTTAAAAAAAAAAAAGAAAAAACCCAAACCCCAAAACCTGGATTCCATAATATATCAAGTGCCTTCTTCCTCCAGATTTTTAATCTTATGAAACTACCCCTATATAGAGGAGATCTGAGCATAGTTCTCTTGATGATAAGAACCTTTGAATAAGAAGGCATTGAAATTTTAAAAAATTTCCTTAGACACAATCTGATCAAAGAATTTTTATAAAGCAATTTTTCTTGAATGAAGAAGCTGATAATTAGAGTGCAATCAAATTGGTGAGTCAGGGTTTAACAGAAGATCAAAGCAGTACCTCAAACCACACCCCATCCTGCCACCTCGAATTCCATCAAAATAGGCACTGAAGGGTTCAGATTTCACTCCCTAAGTATAGATCCCACATAGAATTCAGATGGTGACTCACAGCATTCAAGGACAGAGATATGTTCTAGAGATAACACGATGCCCCATGTTATTTCAGACCTTTGAGTTACAATTGTATTACTATATTATTATTATCTAAAATAAGCTTGGAAATTCTGACAAATATTAATTGAAATTCATTTTGGAAGATTTTTTTCTTCCTGCTTCCCATACCCTTCTTCCTTTCAACATCAATTTATTTGCTTCTATTATTAGAATCTTTTCTTCTTGACATTTTCTCCTAGGCAAATAAAAGGTGCTGATTTAGAAGGACTCATGGAAATTCTTCCCTAGAAAATAGGCTTTCATTGTATCATGGAACTGGATTTTAAAGAATATTCACAGATATTCCAATAGACAAACCTCCTCCTTTTACAACCAAAAAGCAAAACAAATTAGTGTTAAGGTCACATAGCTGTGGAAAAGTATCCAGATCAGGATCTGAAGCCAAGACATCTGACCTCAAAGCTAGGATTATTTCTACCTTGTCTTTGGCAACCCAAAATACTCAGATCATGAAGGAGATACCATGCTACATATCTCATTATTTGGGGAAATTCCATGGTTAAAATTAACAAACACAAATGCAGGTACACGCATACAAACATAGACATGGCCATACACATACTCATAATACACTCACCTACAATTAGCATTTATCTTTCATTTCCTTCCACTAAAATTCTTCCAGTAAAGGGAATTCTGTACGTTCAGATCCCTCAATCTTAACTACTCCATTTTGCAACCCACTGACTTTAGTTTTAACATTGGTGTTGTTTGATTTAATTACTCTGACTATAGGTTTATTGTAATGAAGTAAAATTGGGGACCACTGATTTTCAGAACATTAGTCCTTGCTGCATTAATCTCAATCCTCATTTGCAATGTGCCACTTGGATGTAACCCAATTGCCAACGCAGTTCTCCCTGCTTTAAACCTAATACTTTCATTTAAAAAAAATTCAAAAATTCCTCTCAATTTTCTCAGTTATTAACTTCTATAATTACTGTATTAGGTTTATTTTTGGTAAGGTAAAAAGTCCATATCTCCATAGAGATATTGGTTAAGTCTCATCTTTTGTGCAGTGAAGAATGTATCATAGTATTTATTTAGCATGATGAAATTTCTGACTTTTCAGCATTAAATATCAAACTGAACTCTTAGCTAAAACAAACTTTGAGTGATACAATACAACATAAATACAACACAATTCCTACTCTGAGGGGAATTTTGGAAATAGCATCCACTTTGCAAGAATTAAATCTCCAAGTTTCAAACAGAGGTCCAACCAATCTGAAAAAGGTGGAGGCATTCAATTTAATGATAAAGACATATGTTCAAATATTTAAATAGTCTCAAGAATAATAACATGAGATGATTAGGTTAATTCAGAGGATCTATAGGCAGAAAGATAGATTTAAGAAATAGAGAAATAGTTTATCTATAGAGTTTTTGTGCTATTTCTCTCGACAGATTATAAACTTCTTGAGGGCAATTACCAATTCATATTCATATTTATAAAGGCACTAGTTTTTAATAAATGGTTACTGATGTACACAGATGTGTGTCTAGCAACAATCATTTATTTATGACCATACATACATATATGCATACATACATTCAAAAAGCTAAAAGTATAGCTAAGATATGTCAATATATAAGTTCAACCATATACATATATGTATGTATATATGTAAATATGCAATTTTAGCTTATTATTCTAAACACTAAAATGATAATTAAGTTAGAATGATTGGGGCTTTCCTCCAGAGCAGAAAACTTAGAAGATGATTAAAGCACCATATAGAACAATTGCTCCTCTACCTGCAATATTCCCTGCTCAGTCTTCTCATTCCATAATACCTTGTACCAAAACCTCTAAAGTGAATCAATTATATACTTATCACTTACTCCAGGTATCAAAATTACTAGTCAAACTTTTGATATGCTCAGAACAATGGTTATTATTATAGCTAGAACCATAACTTTAGTTAAACCAACTATCCCATTATTTCTTCCTGGCAGTATACTTGGAGAAGGAAAATCTCCCTTGTACTAACCTTTCATAGAAAAACTGTAATCTGTAGCAAGTCAGTTAATCTCTCTAACACTCAAAGTCTCCATATTTAATATGGGGCTAATATGGTACTACATATGGAAGGGTCTAGAATTCAAATATTGCCTCAAACACTTTGTATCTGTGTGACCCTATGTAAGTCACTTAACTTCATTTACTTCAGTTTCCTCATCTGTAAAATAAACTACAGAAGGAAGTGGCAAATCATTCCAGTATCTTTGTCAAGAAAACCCCATATGGTTTCATAAAGGGTCAGAAATGACTGAAAATGACTCAAGTACCACAAAATTGTATTGTTCCAAAAATAGACTGTGGCCTGAAAATTAGATATTACTGAGAACTGTCATATATTATAACTAGACATGGAAAATAATTATACACAATTACTGTTTTTAAGAATAAATTTTTGCATGTGTGAGATAAAATAGCATAATGAATAGAATATTGCACTTAGAGATATTAAGACAGGTACACAAATTCTGCCTCTGATTTTTAATAGCGGTAAGGCCTTAGGGAATTCATTTATTATCTTATTCTTAATTTTCCATTTGAGATAATAGTTTATCTCACAGAAATAGTGAGAATCAAATGGGATAATACATATAAAATGTGAACTTTAAAACAATATATATATATTCAGATATAAAATAAAATATTTCTAAAAATTTAAATGTAGTACAGTAAGGTATATAAAACACTTTAGATATAGCCAAGAATAAACTGGTAAATATTTAACCACTAGCTCTCTTTAAAGAGTACAAGATGTATGACATGATAAATTTAATCTGTATTGTTAACATTTGTTAACATTGTTAACATTTTCTTTATCACTTAAGTCTAGACAATTAACAAAAGAACAAATCAAGCCCATATTTATGGAGATTGTTGAGTTATAAGTTGGAAAAACTCATAGTGAAAATTTAACAATAGGCTTTCTCAGTTAGTTGAGTCGACTCTAGAACAGCCCCCATATATATATACATATATGTATATGTGCACAAACATACACATGCTTACACACACACACACGTGTGTGTGTGTGTGTGTGTGTGTGTGTGTGTGTGTGTAGTGCTATTTCTCCCACTTCAAATTGATGCATTGTGTCTGTCAGACTTCCTAGACTCAAAGCCTGGGTTCAGAAATCGATGACATTTGATTTATTTTCTTTTTTTTTTCCCTCTGGTTCTCCATGCCACATCCTACTTTTTTACGTGAATACCAATTTTGTTTTGTTTTTAATCCTCTCAGAGTTATTATTCTTTCATTTTAAATAACATTGAGATGGTTTCTGTAACTTAGAAGAAAAAGAATTACATTCAAATATAGAATACTATACAAATATAATAAGGTAACAAGAAATGAGTATTAAAAATATTCTATCCCAAATCAGATACTACTTAAACTTCCCAACCTTTAATGAAAGATCTTTAGATCTAAAGAAGTCAATATCTTCCCTTCCCTCTTCTGTTTCTCTGGTCAGAAATATTCGAGTTCCAAGAACTATAAATCATGGATTTATAACTGGTAAAAACCTTTAAGATAAGCTAGTACAAATCATTCATTTTACATTTAGGGAAACTGAGACCAAAAGAGATGAAGTGTCTTGCATGACATCACATAGGGAGGAAATGGCAGGGTATCTTGTCTCCAAAGAGAATGAATGAAAAGTTTCATTCAGGAATAGTCCTGCTAATTTTTAACTTTATCTGTCTAACACTGAGCATCTTTCTCTTAATCTTCCCACCACCTGGGCTCCAGATAATTTTGAATTGTCTGCAAAACATAGGAATGCTCATTTGATCATAGTTCTTAGTTTGAAGGGACTTCAAAGGTCATCTATTTCAGCTCCTTCAGTTTTAAGGTTAAGAAAATGAGTCCCAGACAGAACGTGACTTCCTCAATAAGTAAGAGTAAGACAGTATTCTATCCTGTATTCAGAGAAAACATGTCCTATAATACTGACTTAAGAAAAAATACACAGCTATTCACACAGGCCCATCCATATAAACACATGTATATACAAATACAAACCTATGAATACAATATGTATATAAACATATATTATACTTACAACACACAAAGGTCATAACAGAAAGTGAGTTGTCCTCAAAATCAAGAAAACCTGATTTTGAGTTTTCCCTCTTAAACTGGCCATATGACCCTGATCAGATTTTTTAATCTCTCAGTGTTCTAGAGACTTCAACCCTTTAAAACTAAGTTGTATAAAATGAGCCTAGCAGCATGGTGGAGGGAATTTCTTCATCTGGAGGGTCTCTACTGTGATAAAATGACAAATCTAGGAAGGATTTAAAGTTAAACTTATAGGCATGTGTTTATTAGAAATAAATTATTAATATGTGAAATATCCATGTAGAATTTATTCTCACTGCCAATTTCAACACATACCTTCATATTATCAAAGATTAGTGAAATATTCCAGATTTTTTCCCCTTTATGCAGATATAACTGTCTCCAGTCAATTTGAATGAAGCACCTTAGGAATCTAGTACAACTCAAGGCCTATTGTATTTATATTTTGTTTTTATTTTTTGTCACTTCATGATTCTATTTGGTTACTTAATCAAGTGGAAAGAAATTGAACAGAAAACAAAAACTCTGTAAAATTTAAGAATGCCTTTGTTGGGACATAGGGGTTTGGTTTTGAAAATGTCATAGGAGTCATCAAAAAGGCATTGTGCAGTAACTAGAAAATAATATTGTAAAATCTTCCATAAGGGCTGTTATTTCACATTTATGTGTAAAAACATTGCATACATGACAGTAAGAGAAAAAAATCTAGGCCATATATTCAAGTGAATATATTATGTGGATTTCTCCCTGTAAAAATGCAAAAATTCCCGTAGCCCACAAATAACCTCCAAATATCTTACAGAATATAGCAATAACATCTTATGTTAATGAAATCTATATGATGACTTGAGAAATCTTTTTTTTTTGTTTCAGTTTGAAAATTCTGTTTGGGTCAGAGGGAACTGTTAGATAGATTTTAACATGTAGATGTTTCCCACTCTTTGGCATTATATCTGTCCTTTTGTTCATTTCATCAAATATCTTCTTTGTTCTATGATATTGAAAAGCATTAAGCAAAATAGTTGTGTCTGACTCTTTGTGACCTCATTTGAGTTTTCTTGGCAAAGATGCTGAAACTCTTTGCCATTTCCTTCTGCAGCTCATTTTACAGATGAGGATACCAAAGCTAATATAGTTAAGTGACTTGCCCATTGTCAAATAGCTAATAAGTGTTTGAGGTGAGATTTGGATTAAGGCAGATGAATCCTTCTGACTCCACCCCACTAATCTACCTACCACAACACCTTTCTGATAATGATGACAACAATGACAATGATGACAACAGGAAAAGGCATTGAGCTTCAATGATATTTTTCATATATTCCCCTGTGACCATTTCCTCAATTATCTTCCTTCTACCATTAAAGGTAAAATAGCAGGTATATTTCCCTGACTTGCAATTAACAGATCAATAATGAAATCTCTCATTGTGGCAAAAAGAACCACATAATTAAAGGGAGAGAAATAGTGCAATTTGAAGACCAAATTCAAAGAGAATAAAATACACTTAGAAGTACAGAAATTAATATTCTGAGTACAAATACATGGGAAGCACTTTGCAAAACCTGAAAGTGCTTTATAAATTTTAATTATTATTGTTATTTTTACTAAACTATCTATTGTACCAAGATAAAGACAAAGTATTCTAAGCTTTAAAAAGTGTTTGAAAATATCTTTCTACAGTGCAAAACTTAAAGAAGAAAGAAGATGGCTAGAGTTTCAAAACCACAATCTTTAATTTGTATCTGAAATTGACACACCTAAATCAACCTTATTAATGATCTGAAGTTAGGTTAAATCATGCAATTGTTACAAGATACATTTAATTTAGATACAAAAAAGAGTAAAACACAAAATAATACCAAAGTAATATTTTAGAATAAGCATATAGTTCAGTGAATATAAAATGTTGATTATCTAGTGAGTTATATTTGAGGATTATTAAATATAATAATATACTTTCTACTTACTTTTCTATAATATAATAAATAGTGGCAATCTAACAGATTTTTAAATAAACATTTAAGAGAGAATGTTAAAAACTCTAATTTGCCCAATCTCATGAGGCAAAAGAAGCTTTCTCCAAAGGGTCTGCTTTTCTCACCTCTGCATTGAGTTCCCTTGGTCATTAATCTCCTGTTTGGTACTCTGTCAAGTGCTTGTAAGTAAACTGCACCCATTGAATTTCTGTTATCAATCATTACAGTAAAGGCCTCAAACAGTACAACAGGTTAGTTAAACATGACCTCCCTTGCCTCAATACATGATAGCTCTCCTTAATCAAACCAATTTTTTCTGTATTCTTTTACCTCTCTCTTTGAGTGCTACCAGAAAATATTTTCTCCCACAATTTGTAATATATCTATTGATCTTTGGATAATCTGTTAATGCTCTGATCTTTTAAAAATCAGGATCTTTTTTCAATGTTCCCTTGTTTCCTGCCCCTCCCCCACTGTATTCTTTTACTCCTAATATAGGCTAATCAAAGATGATTCTGTTGATCCCATCTTAGTCTGGTCAGCAGGAAAAGTTTGAAAGGATGTCTAAAACTTGTGCAGAGTAAGGAAGGCTTGAGACTAAGGCAAAAACAAATGGTGAATGTTTCACGTACTTAAACTGAGAGTATTATCAAATTTCATGAGGGAAAGTTCTGTCTTCCTTGAACAGATGAGGACATGGAGGATAGAGAGGATAGGTGCCTAGGGCCACAAATGTCATTAAGTGGTGGGTAGTGTTAGGAATTCAACTTAAATCCTTTGACTTCAAATTTAGCACTCTCTTCTCACTGTAACTTCAAGAGGAGGGTCTTTTCAAACTTCCTTGGTATCTTGAAATTCATTTTGGGTTATAATGAGGGTAATATGAGAATTGTCATTTGGTTAAAATCTAGCCATTATCCAGTTTTAAAATTCCATTCAGGAGGTAATAAAATTCAGTTTCTTTGCCTTATAATTTTTTCCAGGGTGGGGCAAAAGAATTGGGTACAATAATGTCAAGAAGGGGGACCATCTGGCTGGCACCAACACAGATTGGAGATAAAAGTCAGATTCCAGAGAAGGGTACCATATTGACAGTCCCTTAGGCAAGTTTCTTGTGGCTCATTGTAATGCTAGGAAACAAAGGAGTACCAGGTGAGATTCAGGGTCAATGTTTACTACAAAGAGGAAATTGGCCCTCAGTCCCCCATATCATCATATTACAATAACTTGAGATAAAGTAGTATTTTTCCCTATTCTAGTTAGAACTGTCTTCATTGGATTAGGAAGTCAATACATATTGCTGAACATACCTATATTAAATGCTTTATAAGGAAACCGAAGAGTTTAATTTTCTATTCTTTTTCTTAGAATAAGAAATAAGATAGAAGAGAAAAAAAATCAACTTTTGAGTACTGAAAAAATAGTTTAGAAAACAATAAATCATTTTCTTTTCAAAGAAAAGAAATTTAGTACTGTGCACTTCCAGGAGATTCTTAATAGTGCTACAGTTAATCTATCCATGTCAATCTCTTATCACAACTAAGAGTCCTGCTTCTGAGACCCTGAGTTCTGACAGAGCTTACTTAGAACACATTGTGACTTTTCTACCAGCTCCAATTATCTATGACCCTGACTCAAGTCAGATTTGCTTGTATCTGTTAATTCTCAGACTTTGTTAGGAAAATAAATACATAGTAAATATTTAACGCATAGCAACCACTTAGAAAGCAATATAACAGAAAAAATCACTTAATAAATACCTTTTCATTCATTCATATTGTGGCAATCCTACTGTGATTTGGCTTGTAATACCGTATAGTAGAAATTGGATTCACGGCAGCTAGATGGTGTAGTGGATAGAGCACTGACCCTGGAGTCAAGAGGACCTGAATTCAAATCCAACCTCAGACACTCAATAATTACCTAACTCTGTGATCTTGGGCAAGTCACTTAACCCAACTGCTTTTCAAAAAGAAAACCAAAAAAAAAAGAAAAAGAAATTGGATTCTACCTGTGTGGGGTGTGTGGTGTGTGTGTGTGTGTGTGTGTGTGTGTGTGTGTGTGTGTGTGTGTGTGTATGGTGAGAGAGAGAGAGAGAGAGAGAGAGAGAGAGAGAGAGAGAGAGAGAGAGAACTGGTTAAAACACTTTCTTTGACCAAAAAAACAAAAAGCCTGAAAAAATGTGAAAACACTGCATAATGTAAGAAATATATTTATGCTTAATTCAGACAATAAAGTTATTATACATAGGCTCACTAACTGACCAGCAAGCTATTTGACACAATGGTTCAACTCTCAGTCTTCTTTCTAATTAAATAGACAATAGATCAATAATAATTGATTATATTTCTAATATGTTTAGGTACTATGTAAGGCCCTGAGAATAAAAATGGAAATAATAAAATCATTTATCCTCTTAAGGAGCTTACATTCTGTCATATAGTTGTCTAAAGGTATCTAACTTACATCTACCAACACAAAGAAAGCAGTTAATAGACCTTAATGTTCCATAGAAATATGATCTATGACTCTTAAATTGATGATATCCATTTTTGAAAAGAAATTTGAAAAATCTAATTTCCTCTAAAACAACACAGTATGTTATTAAGGTAGACTCGGGTTTACTATTAAATTTAAGATATAACTGAATTATTTCTGGAAAATAGGAATAATCATAGGAAATCTAAATATTAAATCTTGAGTTCATACATTCATACTATGCACATGCACAAAAAACCCTTTGAAAAAAATAATTATGGATGGAGTTATAATACATCTTTTCTATTTCATCTTAACTAATTCCTTAGCCTCATCAATAATTTTGTATTTATCTCAGTTAAATAATTTTGTGTTGGTCAAAATCAAGTATACCCAAACTGCTGATCAATTTGTGCTAATTTATACCAAGGATTTTTCCCCTTCACACATCATTGAAACATTGCTACAAAATACATAGTTATTTATTAATTAAATGTCAGTGTTTATCACTTCTTTTAACTAAATTATATATTGGTCATGCCATATTTGAACTCTTTGTTCATCTCCTCAAAGTCCTTAACTTTCAGATATTCTACCAAGTCATTCAAAAATAATATTTGAAAAGTTTTCCTTGTAATTAGGAGTTATTCATTTCTGAATTCCATTCAAATAATTTACCAATATATTTGTGGATGAGAAAGTTTGTTTGTTTTCACCAAATAAATAAGACTCTTCAAACCAATCCCAAAGGATGGAGGAAGGGGAAAGAGAGGTGGG
This sequence comes from Macrotis lagotis, assembly GCF_037893015.1. NCBI lineage: Eukaryota > Metazoa > Chordata > Mammalia > Peramelemorphia > Peramelidae > Macrotis > Macrotis lagotis. The sequence continues at coordinate 193,229,045 of NC_133658.1, read as the reverse complement.
TAAATCCAAAGAGGATTTAAACCAATAGGTGGCAGTGTTCTCCTTGAGACTACACATATTTTTCCCTAAAGCAATATTAGTCGTATTATGAAAGAAATTGTGACTGACTATTATCATGTTTTTAGCTTACAAAAAGCAGGTTAAGAAAGGAACTTTATATTTAATAAAATCTTTGTTTGGAATTTTAAAGCAGAATTGTAAAGAGATTTCCACATTTCCCCTCAAAAATGCAAAACCAAAAAACAAGGCTAATGAATTCTGGTAATCCATGTGTAAATCCTCAAGCATAACTATACAATTATGTCTTTCAAATGCACCGATGATGCTTAAAGAAATATTTTCTTAAGGTGAAATATCCATTTCTCTACTCATTTCACTTTTGGATAAACAAAACTAAACCATTGGTGTTTGTTTTTACACCTAAGTCCCACCACTATTGATTGAAAAAAAATGCACATAAAGAGAAATTCAGACTGTAAATATTAATTGTCTGGTTGATTTATATTAAAAAACAGTCAACTTGTATATAGTTTTAGATCAAATTGTAGTATATGTATTTGCTCGTCTGTCCGTCTTTGGCTCTGTATCTCTCTTTTGTCTAGACTTGTGATTCATTGATGTGAGGAAATTCTGGTGTGTAAATTCCTTTAATTATGGGAGATCTCATTTGGATTTGGAATTTGAAAACTGGTTTCAAATCCTGACACTCTGACAATCATTTACTCTGTGATTCTTGCTCACAAATTTCCCCTCTTCAAATATATTTCCTTATTTAAAAAAGGAATTGATAAAGGCTATAGATATCATATTATCTCATAGATAATATGATGCTGGCTTTCCTTCCTTTTCTCCCTTTATTATCCCCTTAATCAAGTTCAATACTTAAAGATCAAAATATATATATAGATATGAAAGTGAAAATAATATATATTATCTCTTTTCCCCCTTTCATAGATATCCTAGGAATAAAGGGAAATTGACAACACATTACTGACATATGCATATAGAGATAGTTTTGCTGTATGAAAGGGGAAGGAATAAAGTTCAGTGAATTGTGGCATGCCCTCTTTTACTCTCCCATTCTCATCTGACATTGAAGGATGTAGCCCAAATAGCTAATAGAGGCCCACTTCAAATGTGGACTTGGAGACAAGCAGGTGTTAAGTGAAATATCTAGGTCTCCTAAATTCTGGGTAGGTAAAAATAATAATTAATTATAATAGCAAAAATAATAACAACTAAAGTTATTTATATGGTGTTTTGAGGTTTGCAAAAGTACATTTTAAATATTTCCTTTATTTATCTTACAATTCTGGAAATTAAGCACTATAATTATCTCCATAATTATCTTCCTGCAGATGAGGAAAATTAAGCTGATAGAGGTTACATGACTTCTCCAAAAATCACACAGTTCTGTAATTGGATTTGAACTCTGGTCTTCCTGATACCAGGTCTAATGCTCTATCCAGTGAGAGAATAGCTTCAATAAATCACATCTGGGTAAATCTTAGATAGATAGATAGATATACATACAGATATAGAGATAGAGATGGAGATAGAGATAGAGACAGAGACAGAGACAGAGATAGAGATAGATATGGATATAGATATAGATATTTTCTCTTTTTTTAATAATTTCCTACTGAGAACACTGACTTACCACATGATTATTCATTTACCTAAGTATTTGCAGTTGAAGATGTACAAGATTTCAACCAAGAGAGATTGATTTGCATATTTCCCCATTTCCAAATTTCAATATAGACTGAAATAGCACCAATTTAAGTAGTCTATAACATTGCAATAGGAGGAATAGTCAAAAGAAGAGGAGCTTTTCAATTTAAAGAATAAAAGATGGAGTAGTACATGGTCATTATCTTCATGTATTATAAGAACTCTTATATGGACATGTTTCCAGGAGACAAAAATAGGGTAAAAAGTTGTGGGGGTAGAGGCAAGTAGCTTTCACTTGTTTTATTGCTCTGAATAATAATGGCTCTCTGATAATGGAAGTGTTCAGATCTAGACTGGATGACTACTTAATTTGTCAGGCATATCGTAGAGGAATTTTCTATGTTGAATAGGATACTGTCTATGACTATGACAAGGGCTTGCTAATTTAGTGATATTTATATCTAAAATGCCTATGCATACATATCATATAGATATGTTTATATATATATATGTATATAAAGGGAGAGATAGAGAGTAGAGTAAAAGACAGACACAGAGACAGAAACAGAGAGAGACATAGAGATAGAGAGATGAGAGAGATGCTTTTTACAAAATACTCTCTTAGGAACTATATTAGTTATTTATCCATTATCTAAGAGAAATATTGATTTAAGTTTTTCATATCATTTGCTAAACAACTATCTTGCTTTATTATATCTCAAAGACTGAGGAAAGGGAGAAATGCAAAACGTTATTTAACCATAATGATCAAAGAGTAGGATCTTCTATCTACTTCAATTTAGGGAAAAAGAAAAAAAATGAGTCTATCATGTAGATGTTATAACATTTTACTTTCTGTTACTCTTTAAAATATTTCTAAAATTCACAAGTTTAATACCCTGTTCTATATTTTATAGATAATTGAATATTTCTTTGAAGATATTGCATCATGTCGTGCCTTCATATCCTTACTCTGAACAATTAGTTTGCCTTGGTCTCTTCCTGATCATTTTTCTGACTTCCATCTCCTCCACTGTTGACTAATCTCTGGTTCCCTATTCTGCAGCAATGAGGCTTCATTGTTCCCCTGTTGGCACTTTGTATTCCCCAATCCCCATCAACCCACCAACTTAGGGTTTATTTGTTGATTTGAGATACAGCATAAAATATTGGGTAGAGATTTGATTTATAAGTTGAGAAAATCTAAGTTATATTCCTACATTTGACATGTACTGAGCGGTGGTCTTGAATGAGTCATTTAATTTTCAATGTCCCAAAAGTATTGCTGATCTATATCGTCAAAGGAAATATTTCAATCCACAGTTCCTTGATCAGTTAAAACTAAAGTAGTTTATTTTAAAGATTGCATACTATTTATATTCTTGAATAATAATAAATTTAAATATGTAGGGTATCTACATAGGGAAAGGATTTCTGGAAATATGCAGAGATAAGGAAAATTTGAGAACACTTTCTCAAAATAAAATATTTTGAAAAGCTGTTTATATTTTCTCTCAAAAGCTCTGCTAAGTACATGCTCTTTATTTCTGATGACATCTAGAAAGAATTCATCAATTAATAGGCTAATTCATTAAATATATATATATATATATATATATATATATATATATGTAAACTAAAAGAAGGATGGCAAAGTGATATGGTTTAAAAAGAATGTAACTTTCAGGAAGGACTGCCATGACCAATTAAATAGGGATAAGAAATCTAAATGACTAATGTTTTTAAATATAATTCATTCAACATCACTGCTATACTTTGATACCTAATATTATGTAATTTTCTAGGACTACATAATATAAACTCAGTCATATATACATATATATTCAAACATATTTACTTGCATGAATATGATATATGAATCTATGTTTATATATTTATCATATCTAATATGAAAACATAAGTATTTCACTTTCCTAACTGCTCAAATTCTGATTCAGGAAAAAGTTTATGGACTTTACAAAGACATTGTAGCTCTCAATTATATTTCTTCATCAGTTCTAGATTCTTTTTCTAAGAGCATTTTTAAGTCAAAGAATATGAAAAGTCAGCTTTCATAAAAAGTAATCAAAGCCATCTGTAGTCATATAAATGGTCTTAATCATTATTGATGAGAGAAATGAAAATTAAAACAACTCTCAGTTACTACCTCATACAGAAAAGGAAAAACTACAAATATAGGAGGGGATACAGGAAAATTAAAACACTAATGGTGAAGTTATATACTATTTCAACCATTCTATAGAGCAATCTGGAACTATACCCAAAGGGTTATAAAACTATGCATAGCCTTTGAGTAAGCAATACCACTACTAGGTCTGTGTACCAAAGACATAAAAACAAAAAAGGAAAAGAAGATCGTTTAGTTGTAGCAAAGAAATGAAAATTGAGAAGATGTTGATTAATTGGAGAATAGCTGGACAGGTTATATTTGAATGTAATGGAGTATTGGTATGCTTAAAGAATTGATGAGCAGAATGCCCTCAGGCAAACATGTAAAGACTTACATGAATTGATGCAAAGTAAAATGAGCAAAACCAGACAAACACTGTAAACAGTAACAACAAAATTGTACAGTGATGTACTATAAACAACTTAGCTATTCTCAGCTATACAAGGATCCAAGATTATTCTGTAGGACTTACAATGAAATGTGCTATCCTTCACCAGAGAAAGAACTAGAAAAGCCTGAATGAAAATCAGTGATACATTTTCATTACATAATTTTTTTTCTTATTTATTTTTATCTGTATGGTTGTTTCTCAGAATGGCTTACTTGGAAATTTTTTTTGCCTTACTGCACATGTATAATCTATTAACTCCTTAAAAGAGGAGAGGGAAGGAGATAATTTGGAACTCAAAATTTAAAAAGAAGAGGAATATTACAATTATTTTTACATGTAATAAGGGAAAATGAAGCATTAATTAAAATTGTCAAGAACTTTTTATGTATAAAGAACAAAATAAATGCACAAGGGAAGGTTAACCAAAAATATCTGTGCTTTTGTTTAATCAAATCCAAATTCATTGAGTTTTGACTGTCCACTAGGTACTGAAGCTTATTACAAAGGGTTTGAATTGATTATGATCCTTTCTGTCAAGAAATAACCATAGTATCTTTTCAGTAGACAGTTGCCATCTACTAATTTTTGTGGATTGCTATTGATACATGCAGTCAAAGGTCAAAGAGAAATAGGAAACTCTGATTTGGTGTTTCCATGCATCTTATATACTCCATTTAGTGTCATGTCCCTAGAATACCATTACACTACCTATCTTCTTTTTTTTGGTCCAGAAATTATAGGTGACTATGTTAGTGTCAATAATCTTTGAAATTAAAAGCATGCCATGAGATTTTCAAGTTTATAATAAGAGCTGTTTATATATATATATATATATATATAATATTATTTTATGTGTATATTTTCAGGTTTTCAAAGTACTTTATATAATTTTTCATGTGGTCCTTGCAGTAACTTTGGGAGTTCAATAATAAAAATATTAATATCATACCCATTTTATGGATGAAGTAACTGAGGCTCTGAAATAGTGAATGATTTGCCCAATATCACACAATTGCTATGTGTCTGAAACTTTATTAAATGATTTGTAAAAATGAGCCTAGATTTCCTAAGTGATTTCAAAAATTATCTTCTAAATTGAATGAGACAGTTATTTTTTCCTCTTGTCACTATTATCCCAAGGGAAATAAAATGCTGTGATTAAGATAGTCCAAAGGCAAGAGGGAAGAATATTTAATTGGGGATTTAACAAGTTTCATCAAGTTTTTTATCGCATAGTACTTAGCACTCCAATTAACACTTAGTTTGCAACAGTACCAGTATTCCCTTTGCCTTCCCATCTTTTGTCCCTAATCAATTTAGATACATTTTAAGTCTTTGATAGTTATATGGAAGTCTCTGCACACTTGCTTTAGTTATATTAGGGAAAAGGGAAAAATAAGTCTATAGAAGGAATAGATAGCAAAAACATGAAAGTTATTAAAATGATTGCTTTGCTTTTGATTAAACTTGGCACGTCCAGAAAAGATGCTATTGAGAAATTTTTGTTATTATGAAGAAATTAAGATAAGGTATTCTCATAGTTCCAAATTTACAACTTGAATATAAGAGCCACTCATTCATTGTTGTAGGTAACATGTCTCTGTCTTGGAGAAGGAGATAGTAGCAGGGTTAACTAGGCTATGTAACTTTGGACTAGAATTATGGACAGTTTTATTTTTTGCAACCAATTTTTGACCTTGCATAAGTGACTTATGGAGTCTCAATTTGTCAATAAAATTTAATATTTAAGGTAATAAAGCATAGCTCTGATCTATGCCACAAGGAAACTGTATCCATTACTATTCAGTAATTGTAAAGCACTCTGCAGATATATAAAGTACTTCATACATAATAAATGAAATCCAATGCCTATGCTGGCTTTCATAAAGTGGAAAGTGAAGTTGTTGGAGATCAAAAAGTTGCATGAGGGTGATACTTCAGATGTCCCCATACCTTTGTTCCAACTGTGTCTGAGACCTCAAACATGTACAGGTAGGTTAAATGTAGAAGGAAAAAGCATATGCCAGAGTTATCTTATACAAGTAAAGGGATTGTTTTTTAAAATGAAATTAACTATTTTCTTAGAAATTAAGACTTCAATATTCCAAGATGCTTTCTAGCTTTGCAAAGGGTATTGGGAAATATGAAGAAAAATTCTCATTAAAAAAGTTATCTTAATTCAGCTATTTTTCTATAAGCACTTTCAGGAAGAAGAACATCACAGAATCAAATCAACAAGAGGAGGCTGGCTTAGTTCCAAAAGTGATCATGAATTACTGAGCCAAATCCATTAGAAATGAAGAGGATTCAACATCCCCCAGAACAGATACTTTACCATAATTCCATTCAAAGGTATTGATTTTGTCTGACTATGTTTCCCACTTAGGAAAAAAAATAAGAAGAAATGTTCATTACCAAGTAGCTCAAATCACTTTGAGTGAACCAAACTTAGGAGGCCCAGAGATTCTTTCATTTCCCCAAGATCATACAGCTAATCAGTGGCAAGGATAAAGCTAGAGCTTAACTCTGCCACCATACCATATATTGACTACTCCCCTTTTCCTGACAGAACGATTATATGCCCTAAACATTTTTATGAGCATTCTTAACACTTATATCAGGTGTAAGAGCAGGTAAGGTCTAGCAAGAGTGCCTTGCTAAACACAGTTGAGTGTATTAAAATAGGACCTTAGAATCTGCAAAATTCAGTAGGGACCCTGAGTGGGAGGTAGAATGAGTCACTCAGACATGAGATAATGGAGATGAGAGGCACCAGACTGGGGGCATTGTCTTCCTGGGGAATACGATGGCTTCAACTTCTGTCCTGTTTAAATAAAAACAGTGGCCAAATGTTGTTGTGGTAAAGATTATGGGATTCTTTTGACAGCATCATAAATTGTGTATGCATTTTTACAATAATAAATTAAGCCAAAATAGAAAAGATTATGTGTAGACTCAGAAGTAGACAAACCGGAGACAATATAGGGATTATTAGGTACCATACGCTATGAAATTCAATATTGTAGTCTATCATGATCAAAAGCATTATATAAGCAAGAGGAATTTTGTCTGCTTACAAAGGAAGGCAAAATGAAGTGAGCAAATCAAACAGTTCTATTCTTGGATCTTGGTCTTGGTTCTAGGTTTTGATTACTCATATTTCTTAGGAGATATATAACTTAGAGTTTATCTTTATTTTTAAATCCTGTCTTTCAAACAAAACTCAATGCTATCATATGCTTTCAAAGCAATGTAGCAAAAAACAGTGTTGGCTCTAAATGTGAGTATTCACATAATATACTTAAAGATATAGTGAAAAATAGAAATGAAAACAGATAAAGATCTTGCTCTAGTTAGCTTGTTTTTCAGTCATGTCCAACTTTCTGGGACCCCACTTGGGATATTTTTTGGCATATATGGAGAGATTTACCTTTTCCTTCTCCAGTTCAATTTACAGATGAAGAGCTAAGGCAGGCAAACAGGTGACTTAACTACTTTTACACAGTCAGGAAGTGTCTGAGAACAGATTTGAATTAATCAAGGCAAGCCCAGACTCCAAGCCCAACACTCTATCTACTGTACCACCTAGCCACCCTGTTATAGATTTAAGGATCCTATTTAAAACTGTCTTTAAAGGTACAGATCAACAATTTCTCTGAAATTATAATATTAGATAAGTGAATGGTCTACATAGAGATTAAAGGAGCTATTCTGGTCTCAGTCTGTGCCAAAAATGATGTTTGAACCCTGATTCCAATATTTATGTAGCTGTAGAAGAGATAACATTGATGTGTTATGTGTAAGTATATGTATATCTGCAATTAAAATATATTATTTCAAATATAAAATAAAATAACAATACAAAATAAAAAAAGAATTCACACTTCTATATTCAGTTGATCAATAAGCATTGATTTTCTTCCTGTTACATCTCCTGTGTCAAATAGTGAAGATACAAAGGCAAAATATAAACAATCCTTGCCTTGAAGATGCTGACATTCTAACTAATCACCAATACATACATATGTAAATAAATATAATATTCAAGCAAAATACATGGAAGCTACTTTTGAGAAGAATGCTCTTCCTGATAGGTGGTGGTTTCATGCCAGACTTCATGTAGAAAGTGGTGCCTGAGTTGGCTCTTGGAGGGAATCAGATATTATATATGAGTGAGAAGAGGAAGAATTATCTTTCAGATACTAGGAATATGTATGCAATTCTTAGCATTATGCATATAATATAGCAAGAAGGTCAGTAAAATGGGTTCATAAAATTCCTTCTTCATAAGCACCCAAGACATTGATCAAATAAAGCATGTTCTTGATCATTTGCATTTAATAGATAAGGAAACTGAATTTTAGAAAGATAAAGCAAAACTCTTGATTTTTCACAGCAAGAAAAATTCAGAACTCAGATTGTACTTAAAGTCTAGCACTTCTTCACTTTAAGTTCCAACTTATATAGAGTTTAAAAAGAAAAATTAAACTGTTAAATTATTGCAAAAATGAAAAAATTCCAAATATATATGAAATGCCCCCAAATGATCACATCATTTACAATCTTCTCAGAAAATTCTAGGCATCTCATGAATAAACTTTCAGGCTCACATCATTGAATGAAATAACCAGAGAAGGAATTTCATTCCATGAGATCTTTCATCCAATACTTGGCTGAACAAAATTTTTTTACAGTAAAACTGATGTGATAGGTATTTTGTGTGTATATTCCCACTACTAGTCTACTTCTTTATCAAATATTCATTTAAATAAGTGCCACTTTAGAGTAGCTGTATTTGAAGATACTTTGAGATGTATTGCCAGTCACTTAAAGTAAACCATGGAGTTGGAAGCTAACTGTAGTTATCCAAGAGGTCTTAGAATGAGAGTGTATGTTGCTGTCTTTTCCTCCTAAAGATGCAATTTATCAGAAGTTTTCCATGTATGCTTGGATAGACCAAAGCAAGTGATCATTGAACTGCACATTTTTATATACCATTGACTATCAACTTTAATTTTAGATTCTGGATCAGGGTGAAATGTAGAAAGTCTTCATTAATCTCTTCCATATTTGTTATTTAATGTAGACAAACTTATTAGGACTTTAAAAGGCTCACTCTTTCCTAACTTATCTAAAATAGCAATTTGTGATGATTAAATGATTAAGTCGGAAAAGTATTAATTTAATAAACAAGTGTAATATAACATAAATCATGGAATGAAAACTAGTTTGGGAATAGAAGGACCTGAATTTGGATATTGATTCCACTCTTTAACACCTGTGCCACCATGGATAAGTTCGATACTTGTTATGGGACATTGGGCAAGTTACTTATCTCTCTGTTTCTTAATTTCTTCATCTCTACTGTATGGACGAAGGGCTGTTAAGTTTTCAATATAAAGATTCATAACCTGAGAATCAGCAAAAACTAAATAAGGTCTTGATTTGTTGTCCTTTTTTTTGCCTTGACTTAAGAAAGTGATGGAGAAAATAGGAATAATATAAAATAAAAGTGAGTGATGTGCATATTTTCACCATAGAACCTGTTGCTAAATATTGAACTTCATATATTGGAATAAGGGGATCAGACAGTCTCCATAGATAGTCTCCATTTCAATATAAATCTGTGATCCCATGATCACAGTAAGTAGAATAAAAGTAGATTATATACTATATGAACTTTTGATGTTGCTAAAACCAGACTGCTAACTTAACAACTGTAACTGACTAGTCAAGTCAGCAGAACCAAACAAGTCTCTAGGATACACACAGTAAGCTATATTATAGGAATCTTAGGATTTACTTTTTTTTTTTTTTGCAAGGCAATGGGGTTAAGTGGCTTGTCCAAGGCCACACAGCTAGGTAATTATTAAGTTTCTGAGGTTGGATTTGAACCCAGGTACTCCTGACTCCAGGGCTGGTGCTCTATCCACTGTGCCACCTAGCTGCCCCAGGATTTATTTTTAAAAGGATATTAAAAATTAGTTAGTCTCACCTCTTCCTTTCATAGTTGAGGAAACCAAGGCCCAGAGGATCTGATTTTCTTAAGATCAAGCTCCATCTTGGGTAAAAGGAATAAGAATTGTAATTGTAATTTGTAATGTGGTGTCTGTGTTTAAGCAAATTGGGGTTGCCCACATGCAGAAGATCTTTGAAACCAATGAAATTTGCCTACCGCAAGTTTGAAAATCTAAACCATGTAGCCAAAATTTTGAAATCATTTGTCACAATAAAGGAAAACAATTGGGTTAAAGAAGCTGGGCTAGGTGGCGCAGTGGATAAAGCACCTGCCCTGGAGTCAGGAGTACCTGGGTTCAAATCCGGACTCAGACACTTAATAATTACCTAGCTGTGTGGCCTTGGGCAAGCCACTTAACCCCATCTGCCTTACAAAAACCTAAAAAAAATAAAAGGAATCTGGTGCAACCTTGATTTCATTGCAGGATTTTTTCAGGGAAAGGAGTATTTTATTTTCATTTTCATTTTCCCGAGAAAGTATCTTGCAATATTCTTATTTGATTAAAACAATTCATGGTATTTTTGAAATGGAATTCAACTGAACAATAAATCAACAAAAAAAAAGTTTTATCTCTTCTTAGCTGAAAAATATGTTGTAATCATTAAACTTATTCTTAAATTTTTGATATAATACCAATTATTATAACCAGCATATAATAATAATAATAAGTAACACAAAATGATGTTTGAATGCAGAATATTTTTTAAAATATCATTTTATCTTCAGATCAAGACTGGAATGTTGATACTACTATAATCTGTAACTTATAGGCAAAAGTCAAATGACTTGTTGAGGGTCACACACACCTAGTAAGAATCTGAAAATGGATTTCAACTCAGATATAAATAAATTCAGTTTCAGTACTCTATTCACTGAACCACTTAATCATATATGCTTTCTTATTAACCACTGAATTTATAAATATGTATATATAATTTAAAATATATTCTACTTTATTATTTTCCTTATAAAACAGCTAGCGACTATAATGAATACAAGTAATATGACTGCTTGAAGGACTGACTTCATCAGCTGGTACAGAGTTAAACAGCTTCACCCACAAGGACAAATTTAAAATAAAGCAAACTGGAATAAGAATACATGACAGTCAGAAAACCTGGAATTGAACCTGATTTCTGTTAATGTTTTTCCATGTAAGTTGGAGAAAATATCATATCCTCCTTTGGCCTGTATCATAAATAAAAGGAAAGGATAGACCTAGAATAAAGGAGCTCTAAAAAGATTATATTAATTCAGATCTTATATACTTCTATTAAAAACATTTAAAAATTTTTCTTAGTCTTCTTAAAAGAGGCCAAATAAACTGGAATATAGTGATGATGGTTCCACTATTCTTGACCTTGAGTGAATACACATGGGGTGCAATGATGATTACTAAATGATACATTTTTGATGTTTTATTTTATTTTTCCACTTACATGTATACATGTTATGAAAGTTTCTCAATATTAATCCACTTACATATTTATAGGCTACACATTTTTCTACCCCGCCCTTACCAACCCTCTCCCCTTGTAGGCAAAAGTCTAGTAAAAGTTTTACATGTTCATTTGTGTTAAATATGTTTACATATTAGTCATTTTGTATATGACTAGAATTAGAAATAAGGGAAAAGAACAAAAACCAAGAGATAGGAAGAAAAAACATAAACAAAGTTTTTAAAAAGTGAAAATAGAATCATTTAGATTCTGTGATTTTTTTTATGTTTCATTTTATTTTCCTCTGAATGTGAATGTTGGTGTCTATAAAAGTCTCCCAGGGTTGTACAAGATCTTTGAAATGCTGAGAGGAGCTTCATCCATCATAGTTGGTCAACTCACAATGTTGTTGATAATGTGTGTACTGTTCTTTTCATTCTGCTCCCTTTCCTCAGCTATCAATTTGGGTAATTTTCTATGCTTCTCTTAAGTCTGATTGTTCATGGTTTCTTATAAAGCAATAGTACTCCATAACTGAATAATACATGTTTAAGAAGGACATTGAAAAAAATCAGAGAGTACCTAAAGTGAGTCTTATTGAATTTTTTGGGGGTAGAAAGAGTGAAATGGACCTTTCAATTAATGCTGATGTCAGTTGAAATTTAAAGCAGACTTTCCCCAAGATGCTCTCAATAGAGAATCTGAATTCCATTTAAACTGAACTTAATTTCTTGGCTCAAGAAATCATAACTTCTTCATTCTAAACACAGTATAATTTCCATTAGATGATAACTTTACTTTTATGACCAAACAGTTTGCCTTGATGATTATTATTTAGAATGTCATTTCTATAGTTTAAACTTCTAGCATTTAGCTTCAATTTTTATAGACTTCTACAATGAAGATTTAAAATTCATAAACTAAGCTAAAAATATATCTATCACCACATATGAAACAGATATTAAAATAACAATACATTTTATTTTCAACTCATTTTTAACTCATCATATTTTAATCAACTTAAAAATCTAATTGGCTTTCTAAGGTTTTTTTTTTTATATATAACAACTCCATATCTGATTTCAAATTTACACTATAAAAATTCAAGGATTTGAGGATCCAGGTAGGTATAGTTTATTTCTTCATCAGTTTCAAAGAAAAAGATAATATATATGAAAAAAGCAAGTAAAGGAATAATAAAATTTTATTTCACATTCTTGCAAATCAATTAACAAAAATTCATATTCTCAAACATTTCAGCATAATGTCTATAACTGTTCAAATTTCTATAGTCATGAGAGTTAGAAAAATATACACATTTCTGATGATTTATATCTCTTATCATATAACTTTTCCATTACAAAGGTATAGAAATGTGCATTGCAAGATGTCAGGTTCAGCTAAAAAATTCAACTACACTTTGGTCCCCAACATCTAAATTTAGCGACGGGGAAACTTGGGTTTAAGTCTTCTCTTAAAGAAGTAGTAGTTGTGTTACTCTAAATACATCACATAACCTCTCTGTAATTCAGTTTCATCATTTACAAAATGAGGTGTTTGAACTCTGTGACCTCTGAGAATGTTTCAATTTCTATACCTATGAACCTAAGTTTTGAAGTTATTATAAGATTAATATGAAAATATATGATGAATAAGGAAAATATGAAGATATTTTTATACCTTTTAAAAAGAAGAAACACAACCAGAAGAATGGAGTACACATTAATTATCATTTGAGGAAAAAAGATGAGAATGAACTGAAAGTCTCATAATGGGGATTTAGTTGAGAAATAGACTTTGAAAGGTTGTGATACTGTAATAATTCAAATGAATCAGTTTAAATGTAAACACTTGTAAATCAATTTTAGTTGTATAAATTTGTTTAATGTTAAATTTCCATAAAACATTTATTTTTAGAAAGCCTAGCAAAGCTCTTCTTATTTGTGTCAAATTTTGGAAGAGTAGTAAGGCAGCCAACATAGACCTATCAGCCTCTCCCTATATTTTCAGGCAACTTTGTTTCCAGAGCTAAGTATAAGTTCCTTTGTGAGGCAAAACTCTTCTCCTACTTCCTACATTTTGGAAAACTGTTATCTCCTAGCTCTAATTCTTCCAAAGATAAAGATATATCATAGATTTATAGCTAGATTGGAGTTTCAAGGTCATCAAGTTCAAATCCCATTTTATATAGATAAGAATATGAGAGTCCAGAAAGATTAATTGACTTCCATATTGTCATGACTATAGGAATTGGCAGATTTGAGTTTCAAATGCAGGTCATCTGATGTCAAGTCTAACAACCTTTCAACTGCAATCCAACCTTTTTAAGGGATTGTCTTTCTATTAGGCATAAAGTTTCTTCAGTCTGAGCCCCAAGGTAACCTAATGTTAAATTAATCATTACCAATAATTTCTCTATTTCTCATAAAAAAGGGTGAGGAAGAGAATACAAGACAGAAAATTAGCTCTTCTGTATAGGTCTTAATCCTGGTTACACAGAATTTTCCTTTAGCTGCTGGCAAGATAGATTTTCTCTCTTTCCCAATGGCAGAAGTTTGATGTATGTTGAAGGAGGAAATGGAATAAGCATTAACATATTGCTGATTATAAGCCCGGCATGGTTAACAGGAATTTAAAAATAGGCTAATTGCTTCAGTTTACACAGAACATAAAGGTATACTTACTGGAAACCATGCTATAAGAAGGAATTTGAGTGGTTTAGCCTAGAGAAGAGTAAACTTAAGGTGTCCTTAATTATTTAATGGACTACAGAGAACTATAAGTTAGGGACAGAAGTTTCAGAATGGCAAATTTATTCTTAAAACAAGAGAAAAAAAATCTAACAATAAGGATTACTTACCCAAAATGAGATAAATCTCTTTGGAAGAGAGTTAATTCCTTATCACTTAGAGGTCTTCTAATGCAAACTGAACTTGCTGAGTGTATTATTACAGAAATTTTTGAGGTGGACTGCTTCTGAGGATTAACATCTGAGATTCTATAATTCTGTGATATATATGTAAAAAAGAAAATTAATCTTTATCTCTTGACTTTATATCTTGCTTAATGAAGGAATGAATCCCAAGGAGGAATGGCTTGGGATTACTTTGATATGCACAATTAACTTAGTCATAATAGTAGGTTGTTATTGAATACAAACAGAAAATATAGCCATGTTTTTAACTTTAAAATATTGATACTTCATTTTTATAACAACTTCATTTTTTCAACATATAACTCCCCCTTATCTTATTCAGAATGATATGCCAAACAACAAAGAATAAAAAAGAAAAATATGCAAATTCTGTACCTATGGGCTCCCATCTGCAAAGGGAGGAGGAAATGTATTTTCACACATATTAGGAACCAAATCATTTTTCTGTTATTTATGTTAACATAATAGTAGTTCAGTGTGCACACCCTCTTTACTTAATGAAGTATCAGTACATGTAAATCTTCCAGTGTTTCTCTGAGTTATTCATATTTCTTATTTCTTACAATGTGGTATATCATTACATTCACAGACTAAAATTTTTTCAGCCCTCTGATGGACTTTTACTCTGTTCTTTACTATTCCAAAATTTGCTACTGTCAGTATGTAGACATATGCCATGTTTTTTCTTTGGTATCATTTTGATTTTACCCTAGTGATCCCAAGTCTTTGCTAATTAATAATAGCTATTCTTGTCAGCTAATTTGAATTGTCTACAAGTAACTACCCTTATGACTTAGAAATTTTTATTCCAACTATCCTCAGATTCTATTACTCTTATTTTTTTCATTTCCCTTTTACCTATTAATGCTTGAACTTTGAGGTCTATCATTTTTATCACTCCAAATATATTGGGAAATGAAGTTGATACAAAAACAAAGTGTCAATATTTTATCACTCCAAAAAAGATTTAAAATTAGAGGGTTATATGCAGATAAGTTTAATTCATTCTCTTTTTTTATCACTAAGAGTTGTCAATAGTGCTTTTTATCCACTTACTAACATCTGTGCATTATCAATAAAATGCATTTAGTTTGAATGCTTGAAAGCTTATTATGCCCCAAAGACTATTTCAACATTCCATTTCAGAGACAATGTGGTGCAATCGAAAGAATGTTGCTCTTGAATCAAGAAGATTCCACTTATGAATTTACTAACTGTATGAACATGTGTGAACTGTATGAACACCCTGCCTCTGTTTCCTCTTCTGATGAATATTCCAATTTGACCCTCCATCTAACTTGCTTGCTTATAACTATTTGCATATTGTCTTCCCCATTAGACTGTGAGCTCCTTGAAATTTGGAAATATCTTTTCTCTTAATTTGTACTCTCAATGCTTATACACCTGGCACATTGTAGGTATTTGATAAATATTTACTGACTGATTAACTTCTCTGAAAAAATTTGAGATTTTCAGTTAAGAGGACTATCTCAAAGGGTTACTGCGAAGATTAAGTAAAATATTGAATCGAAACTATTTCACTAACTGTATAGTATTACATAAATGTCAATTACATTCAAAAAAGATCAATAAAAATTCAGGCATAGAAAACAAATTCAGGTATAGAAAAAAGAAACATCAAATTAAATGTGGAGGTAGATAGCATAAGGAGGTAGCATTGTTGAGTATAAACATCATTGAACTGACCCTCAACTAACTCTAGGCTTGACTCTGATTTTTCTTACCCCTGGATCTTAAACAAATCCCCTTAACTTTTTTAAGCCTCAGTTTCCTCATCTGAATCAGGAACATGCACGGTAAAAAATAGGACCTAGATTCATGAATACCTAAGTTATATGTGTCCTCAGATACTTAATAGCTCTACTACTTTAATAAGTCACTTATCTTCTGTCTCAACTGTCTCAAGTGTAAAATGGTGATTAAAAAAAAGAACCTACTCTTCCAGGGTTATTGTGAGGATCCAGTAAGATAATGTTTATGAAGTGCTTAACAGAATCCTGGCAAAAATTTTCTAATAAATACTTATTTAACAAGAACATAGTAAAGATTTTTTTCTGTCTTCTGTCCCTTCCCTTTTTTCCCCTTCCTTTTTTATTTCCCTTCCTTCCTTTCTTCTTTAAAATAAAGGTTCTAGATGAGATAAACTCTAAGATTACTTCTCTGAAAGTTTTGAGTTCATAAGTTTTATCACAAAGTGTCCTGTGTCTGTACAGGTACATTCTCATCAATAATTTAAAGAAGCAGCATATTATCCATTTGGGAAGATAACTTCATCACTTCTTCCAAGCACATTCTAACCACTTAGATGTTCTCTGTGACACCAAGTAGAGGAAAGAACAATAAAAAAACTTCAAACTAGGAGTTGTGAACTCCTCCCTCCTTTTACTTCTTTTTTTCCTTTGCTTTTTTCTTTTTCCTTTTCCATTTCTCTTTCCATTCCTTATTTGAAGGAAAGAGAATGAACATAGTGGTAAATGGGGTCAAAAAAGTAGTTGAATTGTCTTCCTTGAGATAAATAATACTAAAACACTGCTTTTGTTATTCCTATCCAGAGGAAGAATAAAACAACAAAGCAAAACAAAAAAAAATCTTCAGAATGTGAGGAACACTTTATAAAAATGAACTCTTTTATGTATCTCTTTCCCTTTATCCCAATTCCTCATGACAAAAATGACTAATCTGTAAATATGTTTATCAAAAATATGTATGAACAATGTTAACCTGACTGCTATTGGGGGGGAGAGGGGTGGGAAGAGATGGTGAAAGGAAAATTTGTAATTGAAATATATTTATTATATATATGGATGAATGTTGAAAAAACTTTCACAGCATGCATTTGGAAAAAGATATCAATTTAAAAAAGCACTGATGTGTTTGTTTTTTCTTCCTTGCTTCAGGTCTCCAACTTTACAATTTGAAGTTAAGAAGCTACTTCACTGAAGAAATTGCCATGTCCTTCAACTTGTCATCTACCAATTTCCATTATTTTTATACCATCTCTTTTCTAAAAGGACTCCTATTGTTCATCCATCATAAAAATGGAAAAAAAACACATTTACTCAGAAATATAAATCACAGCTGAAAGTTAGAGCTTGCTCAAGCTTTTGTTCTTTAGGGTCATAAGGGTCTTCATCTTTTACTCTGACAAAATGGCCATTCTGTTTTCCTTCTTGCCACTAAATGGCTTGGTAGGAAGGTAATTTTATAATTGTAGTTGCAAAGGAAAAAAAAGACTTTATTCTGAAGTCTTTTGTTGAATTTCTCTCAAATTAAAAAATAAAGAGATTAAAAATGTAATGGAGATCAAAATGACAATTGCAGGTTGACATATCTGATGAATAAACTCTAATATCATAAAAACCATCTCTGTAAAGAGAAGATATAAACACTCAAAATGCCTTCTGCTGTTCATTGAGAGAAGCAATCATGAAAAAGAAATGCAAGTGACTCAAATAAGCTTGACAGGCCTTAAATTCAGATATAGTATTTCAAAGGAAAGTTACTTTGACAACTTATCCTTTTCCTTAGATATGAATAAATTTGGCACAATCACTTGGAGAAACCCTTTTTGACACTTCCTGTAGGTCACCTTTGTACTAGCTGTTACTTTACAAAACATTTCTTGAGATTGTCACAAATAGGTGGGGACACCAGCAAGGAAGCTGTATTCAATTTTTTTCTAATAAGCATTTTTGAACTTATATTTTGTACAATATACACTACTTAATCATAGCATCTCAGAATTGGGAAGGACCCAAGAGATCATTCATTCTGTCCTATACATACTTTGATAAAAATGTCCTATACATTGGCTAGTTATTGTGGCAGTTATAATGAGGTTGAAGAGGAGAAATCACTCAGGAAGTTGGAGTTGACTTTGCTATTTAATGACCTTTATTATGTGGGTTTCAGTTTTTTGATGAGTAAGATGAGTGGTTTCTAGGGACACTTCTAAGAGATGAAAGTCTATCCTTGCTTTGGAGAAACATATAGTCTATTTTAGAAGCTAATTCAACCACAAAGT
The DNA here is from genome assembly GCF_037893015.1 of Macrotis lagotis. Lineage (NCBI taxonomy): Eukaryota > Metazoa > Chordata > Mammalia > Peramelemorphia > Peramelidae > Macrotis > Macrotis lagotis. The sequence goes on along the minus strand of NC_133658.1, from coordinate 193,210,351 downwards.
AACTGAAATAAAATGCAACATGGCTTTAGTATTGTACATATGATAAATGCAAAGGGATGAAAAGGAAGATAAACTACTTCCTATCTATGGTGAAAAGGAATGTTTGCACTGATGGAGTAAGGTTTGAGTTGAGATATGAAGGATATTGATAATTGAAGATGGATTCTAGAGTATATTTCAAATTGAGGGATGGCAATCACAGTCCCAGAAGTTAGAAAGTCAAAATCATGCTTTTAGAACAACCAGAACAAGTTCTCATCTGGGAACAAGTAGTTACTAAATGGTAAAAGTGGGAGATTATGCAGAAAAAATATTTGAGAATGTATTGAGGAGACCTATGCAAAGAAATATAAACATACTTTGACAATGGGAATGGAAAAGGTAGCTGAAAAAGACATTTTGAAAGAAGTTATATGTTTTGTGACATTAAATGTAAGCATGAGAGAGCTGGAGAAGTGGAGATCACATCAAAATTCACAATTTGAGTGACTAAGTACTATTCACACAAATATAAGAGTCAAATCACTAGATGCCCTAGTGGATAAAACACTGAACTTGAGTTTAGATTCTGCCTTAGACACTTACTAGTTGTGTGACTTTGAATTGGTCATTTACTATCTCTCAGTTTCCTCATATGTAAAATGAGGATAATAATTGTACCTATCTCACAAAGTTGTTGGGAGGAACAAATGATATTTTCAATATGCTTATCAGAGTACAGGGTATACAGTTTATATTTAATAATTGCCTTTCCAATATATTCCAAGTAAATAAGCATTTATTAAAGCTAGAACAATAAAAAGCAAAAAAAAATAGTTCCTGCTTTTAAAAACTCACACTCTCACAAGGAGGGAGTAGGGAGAGGCATTGTCCAAACAGAGTTTGAAGGGGAAAGAGAGATGAGTTTAATTTTTCAGGTAGTCTTCAGATAGTTGATAATATGAATAGACCTTTACAAAACTGCAAAGGGTTTCTAGCTCAGGTGTCATATACACTGAGTGTTAAATGGTGAATGTGTTGAATTTATAGGACAGGTCATCTAGGTGGCACAATGGATAGAGCACTGACCCTGGAGTCAGGAGGATCTGAGGTCAAACGTGACTTCAGGCATTTAGTACTTACTGCCTGTGTATCCTTGAGCAAATCATTTAATGATGTGAATTGCAAAAGAAAAACATTAATTCATAGGGTTTGTGATTTTACTGTCTATCATAAAGAACTTCCCAACAAATCATCCCTTACATATGGAATTATAGTCTTATATTGTTGCCTACCTAATGAAGATATTTAAGCATTTTTTGAGAATTAAACAGTTACTATATATTTCAGAAGCAGAACATGAACTCATGTCTTCCTGCCTTTGAAAGCAGATCCCTAACCACCTTACCACTTGATGAATGGGATGGAATAGTTGAGTCACCAGAATAGATGAGATAAGCAGGAGAGAGACTGTAAGGAAAGAATAGTGATCCAAAGACAATTCAAATACTACAAAGAATCAATCCTACAGATACAGAAAAATAAAATGTCAGAGTAGAATAAACATGTGATCAGGGATTCTTAACAGTGTTGTTGAACAATTGATTACAAGGGAGTTGGAGTGCCAATGCTTGGATGGTGAAGGAAAATAATACAAAAAAAATAACCTGCCTTTTCAGACTCACTGCCAGAGATGTTCTTGTTAAATATCTTACTTTAGAAAATAATATAGACGTTCAGGAAATTCAGGAGTTCAAATGTACAGAAAGTGATTTAATAACATAATCAGTTTGTGGGAAAAAACAAAGCCCTATATATATATAATATATATAAATATGGGTATATATATTTATGTGTATAAATATATATAAATGTGTATATATATTTATGCTTTTGAATATCTATATTACATGCATGAATATATGTCTATATATGTTAAATGCATAGAAGTTGTTTGGGATATATATTCATATATGTATATATATTATGTATGTGTTAGTTGGAAGATCTACACTATTGGGAGGACATCTGTGGTACACATAAGGTATATCTTTATAATTAATGTATATACACACCAATATATTTATACATAGATTGTTCAAATAAGATATGTGCTTTAGAGGTCAATGAACTTTACAACACAAGACCAAAAATTATAAAAGTGAAATAAAATGATTTATGCTTGCTGTCTTTTAAATGACTTGAAAATTTAGAGTGAATTCACCTTTCCTTTGTTTTGATGAGGAAACCACATTGGCAACAAATATCTTCCCTTCTGAGGAGTTCTTTTGTCTGTTTGGAGGAGCAATAGGTCAAATGCTGTTAGGAAACCGTTACCTTTGCCTTCTACTATATATCAGAATTTAGAAAATACAAAATGAAAATATTGACATTTAATCCAATGGATTTTTAATTGAGCATTTTAAAACCTTCTACAATTTCATTCTAACTTGACTAATGTTAATTCTTTACTTCTACCTTGGCAAGTTTCCCATGAATAGATGATGCTGATACTCCCACCTTAAAGTGTTGTTTTTTTCTTTTATGTAACTATGTAGATTTTATTAATTCTTTGAAATACCGTCCAAGATTCACCCAACCCACCAATCTCCCTTTGTGAGACCATATTTCCACTCATATCCACTAGCCTAAGCCATTTTGATAGATTCATTATCAATCTCTTGCTTCCAATCTCTTCTTTCTCCAGTCTGCCTTCCATGATCCTGCTCAAGTAATCCTCTTAAGGTACCAAACTGATTGTCACCCCCCCCAATGGGAAAAAACAATAACAACAACAAAACGCATCACTGGTTCTGTTTTACTTTCTGGACAGTATTTAAACTTCCAGCAGTAACATTCAAGGAACTCCATAGTCTGGCTCTGAAGTAACTGTATAACTTTATTTCATTGTATTGGCCTATAGCTAATCTATGTTCCACTCTACTAGACTAACCTCCACCCCAAATCATGGTATCCCCTTTGTGGATGTGTGCCATCCTCTAGGATGATCTTCCTTCTGCTGTAATCTGTTGAATTCTTTTCTGTCATGCTTCCTTTTTAAAATCTATTAACATAGTCACTACTCTCAATTCAAGTCCTCATCACTATTTACAAGTACCAATTGATCTGCTGGCTTTGCATGTCTCTCCAATTCAACCCAATCTCAGCTGCCAAAGTGATTTTTTTTTTAGTTTTTTGCAAGGCAATGGGGTTAAGTGACTTGCCCAAGATGACGCAGCTAGGTAATTATTAAGTGTCTGAGACTGGATTTGAACTCAGGTGCTCCTGACTCCAGGGCAGGTGTTCTATCCATTGAGCCACTTAGCTGACCCCCAAAGTGATTTTTCTTAAAGCATAGATATGACCATACCATTGCTGTACCTTCCTTTATTCTATAAATCCCTGTGTCTCACTCCTGCTTATAGGATCAAACATAAAATACTTTGTTTACCATTTAAAATTCACAGCAGCCTGACTCTTTCCCAGTAAAATTTAATTTTGTTACATTATTTGTCTCATATCATATTATATGAATAATAGAATATAATAATATTCTGCTAATTCTCTCCACATACTCTAAGATTAGTCATACTGGTTAGCATATTTGTTTATTCTTGAACATAACACTCCATATTCAATTTGCAAAGTTTCTCACTGATTTCTGCTTCTCCTGAAATTCTCTCCTTCCCAATTTGTAACTCTTAGAATTATTGGCTTCCTTTAAGATTCAGCTAAAGCACTTCTTTTCCAAGAGATCTTTGTGGATCTTTCCAATAACAAGTACCTTCCCTTTAAGATTATTTTTCATCTACTCTGTATTTATGATGTATGTTCTGATTAACATATGTTGTCAGCTCGGTTAAAATGTAGGCCCTTTTAGGTCAGGGAATATTTTTCTTGTATCTCTGTGTATTATAAAATGATAACCACAAAGTAACAGCTTAATAAATATCACTTACTGACTTGAATGAATATCACAACCAGTGTTATGCTATCTCTTTCATGAAGCCTTCTCTCTCTCTCTCTCCCCAAGATCTGTGGAGATCTGATGGATTGAAGTCTCAGTCAATATTCATGCCAAGGTTTATCTGATTTAACTATCAGATCCCAGAGTGTTATTGAAGCCTTCTCTTGTACTTACAAATGACCATAGACTCTTCTGCCTCAAATCTTGATATCATTACCAAGTTTTCATTTGTACTTATTTTTATAGTATTAAAGTATATCTTTCCCCCCAATGGATTTTTAATATCTTAGAAAACAGTTTGGATTATATTTATTTATCCCCAGTGTCTAGCACAGTGCATTTGCCTAATAAATGCCTTTTAAATTTAAATATGGTACACATTAATCTGTCACCTCTGAGCTCCCCAATACTTAGTACCTGTAAACATACATTTTGACTTCTGATAAAACACATTTTAATTCTCTAATTGGTTCTTCTGAAGTAATAATCAGTTTCTAATGAGAATGTAAATCTCTGACAAAGAAAACATTAAAAACTTATAGGCCATACCTGAACCTCTTTTCCTCTATTTCCAAAATGTTGAGCAGAGAACTGCACATAGACACTAGAGAGATCATGTGGTATTTACTTGAATATCTGTATGATGCTAAATCATACAATATCTATAAAACTCTGTAATAGATCTCAAGCTCAAAGAGGGAAGTGAATTTGTATTGCTTTAACTTTGTGGCTCTCCTCTAGAAATATATATTTTGTTGTGCATAGAACTGACATTTCATAGATAATTGGAGAATTAATAAATGTATATATGGAAAAAGAGGCCTGAAAATAAAATAAAGCACTTGAAAAAAAAATATATATATATATACATATGTATATATATATAAGGTTAACATATGTAAAGTGCTTTGTTAGTAAAGATTAAAAAACACTTCTAGTTTACAAATCACACATCTATATGTCTATATAGAGATATATACATTAATATATACATACATAAGACCTCTATATAAAGGTGAGCAAAGCATTTTCCATTTGTTAACTTAGTTCTGACAAGTCTGTGAAATAGATGCCATTACTATTACTACTTCACAAATGAGGAAACTAAGGCTAAATAGGATCACACAGTAGTAAATCTGATGAATTTGAAATCAAGACCACCTCTCCTATACATAAAATTAAGATAAATGAAACTTTTCTAAATAAAAAGGGATATTCTATTTGAAAGTCTTTATTTGAATTGCTATTACCAGGGAAAGTAACATAAAGTTTCTGGAAGTTTTCTTCTTTTACTCTGAGTTCCTAAAAGATAGACATTCACAGGGATGGAAAGTCAGTGATAAAATCTTACAATTTCAAGTAGATAGGACAAAGACAATGTTGACATTTGATTCTTCTCACAGGGTACATCATAATTATATGCCTGAAAGTGGTATAAAAATAACATGACCAAGATTGTAGGGTTCATGATTGAGGAGGATGATATTTTTTAGCTTACATAAGTACAAGATTGTTCAAAAACAGTTTATTCCTTGTTCAAACCTACCCATTTTCTGATGCTTAGGACCTCCACATAGATTATTTTCTATGAAAAGTGTCAATCATACCCAAAAATTCTTAAGAAATACTATCCAGTGTGATATGTCTATTTCCATCTTCTGAGAGGAAATGTGTTTACATTACAAAATTAGATATATTAGTATTTGATGACTATTTCACTCAATCTTCTTGGCATTTTTTTCTCATTTCCCATTGGGTTCAGAATATAAAAAATATTTAGTTCAAGAGAACCCAAATTTTTATGAGGATGAGGAAATTTCCATTTCTCAAAAGCTTTGGGATCATTCTCTGGTATATTTTCATGGAATACAGGGTAGGACAGAAAGTGCTAACAATGAGGAATTCCTGTTGATAGTCAAGTATCTGATTAGTTCCTGCTAGCTATGCTTTCCTTGCAGAAATTCCTAGCATGAAGCTAACAGTAGGGTATAACTAAGGCAAATAGTGAAAGACATTTGGCTTTTAAAACTTCTGAATCAATGAATCACAACATCATAGGGATTTGGAAATTCTTTTTGCTGAGGTTCCTAACCCATGTGGTAACCTGTCTAGAATAGTGTTATATGATACAAAGTACACTGACCTAGGAGCAAGAAAAGCAAGTTAAAGACAAATTTCTATTGCAAGTTGTAGGTTTTACCAAAGGAAGTCGCTGTCTTTATTTCAGATCTTGATTTACTAGTTTATAAAATAAACAACTTTTATACAATTAAAGTTTCTCTTTAATGAAATGATTTGCTTAATGAAACTTCTAAATGATCTCCTAGTTTTCTCCTGTTTTTGTTGTAATTACAAATATTCATGATCATAATCCAAAAATCTAAAACTTGACCTTCAACATCCTTTCTCTTTATCCAAATGTTAATATCTATACTTCTACTAGGTTCATAGTATCAGTTTTTTCTTAGCTATAAAATCTAGTTGTTATAATCAATCTTTTATGCAAATTTGTCTTTAAGAAACACAAAGAAACAACTGAGTCTTTCAGCATGAAAGATTAGCTCCCTCTTTTTTTCCCCAAAAATATATGGGGAAACTGAGAATCAAAGGCCACAGAGGAAATATGTGACTTTGTTGGATTTTTAACCAAATCATTTAACTCCAAGTCCTATATTCTTTCCAATGTCCAACAATAGTAGGTAATTATCATTTTATTTGCCTGGTATTTTTTCCTGTGGATAAGGATAATAAAAGGCAACCTGATGCAAGGAACCATTAGTAAGCAGATATCCAATGTTTTCTTCTGTACTGGGTTCTGGATATACAAAAGCAAAAAAATAAGTAAAATAAAATAAACAAGCACGATACAATGAAGCTTTTGACTGAATGGCCCAAATAAGACCTAGGAACTAAAAATTGATTTCAAAAATATATAGCCTAAATTTTGGGCCAGATATACATAGATATAGATGCTATAGATAGAGATTAGATAGATATAGATAGAGATAGAGATAGAGATAGAGATAGAGATAGAGATAGAGATAGAGATAGATATAAAACTAATGGAAAATAAATAATCTTATTTTAAAAAATAAGTGGATCAAACAGCAAATTATAGAAAGAATTAATTATTGCATCCTAGATAATGACAATAATGAAACAACATAACAAAACCTATGTGATTCACTCAAGGTGGCTATCAGGGGATATAGTATTTCTTTAAATGCGAAAGAGGAAAGAGGAAATCAATGAACTAAAAAAATTAGAGAAAGAACAAATTAAAACCCCAGTTAAATACCAAATTAAAAATTCTAAAAATTAAAAGAGAGATTAATAAAATTGAAAGTGAGAAAACAATTGAACTAATAAATAAAGCCAAGAGCTGGTTTTATGAAAATAAAACCCAATAAAATTGATAAACCTCTGGTCAATTTGATAAAACAAAAGAAAGAAAAAAACCAAATTGCTAGTATCATAAATGAAAAAGGTGAACTCACCACCAATGAGGAGGAAATTAAAGTAATAATTCGGAATTATTTTGCCAAAACCTATGCCAATAACTTTGACATAAATGAAATGGATGAATATTTACAAAAGTATAAGTTGCCCAGGTTAAATGAAGAGGAAATTAAATACCTAAACAACCCTATCTCAGAAAAAAGAAATTCAACAAGCCTTTATTGAAGTCCCTAAGAAAAAATCTCCAGGACCAAACGGATTTACAAATGAATTCTATCAAACATTTAAGGAACAATTGTTTCCAATTCTATATATACACTCTTTGGAAAAATAGGTGAAGATAGAACTCTGCCTAACTCTTTCTATGACATCAATATGGTGCTGATACCTAAACCAGGAAACATTAAAATAGAAAAAAAATGATAGGCCTATCTCCCTGATGAATATAGATTCAAAAAAATCTTAAATAAAATCTTAGCAAAATAATTACAAGTTATCACTAGGATAATAAACTATGACCAAGTAGAATTTATCCCAGGAATGCAGGGTTGGTTCAATATTAGGAAAATTGTTAGTATAATTAATTACATCAATAAGGAATCTATCTGAAATCTTATGATTATATCAATAGATGCTAAAAAAGCTTTTGACAAAATACGGCACACATTCCTACTAAAAACACAAGAGCATGTAGGAATAAATGGACTGTTCCTTACAATAATAAGCAGTATCTATCTGAAACCATCAACAAGCATAATGTGCAATGGGGATAGGTTAGAGGCATTCCCAATAAGATCGGGGTGAGACAAGGATGCCCATTATCACCACTACTATTCAATACTGTAATAGAAATGTTAGCTTCAGTAATAAGAGAAGAAAAAGAAATTGAAGGAATTAAAATTGGGAAGGAAAAGAAAAAAAATCTTTTACTCCTTGCAGATGATATTATGGTATACCTAGAGAATCTAAAAAAATCATCTAAAAAACTACTAAAAATAATTAGCAACTTTAGTAAAGTTGCAGGATATAAAATAAACCATCACAAATCCTCAACATTTCTTTATATGACTAGCAAGATACAGCCTAAAAAGCTAGAAAGAGAAATCCCATTTAAACTAAACTCAGACAATATAAATACCTGGGAGTCTACCTGCCAAGACAGATTTAAAAACTTTTTGAAAACAATTTCAAAACACTTCTCATGCAAATAAAATCAGATTTAAATAACTGGGTAAACCTCAACTGCTCATGGATAGGCCTAGCTAATATAATAAAAATGACAATTCTACTAAAACTAAACTACCTGTTTAGTGCCCTATCAATCAAAATTCCAAAAAATTACTTTAATGAGTTTGAAAAAATTGTAAGTAAATTCATATGGAGAAATAAAAGTCAAGAATTTCCAGGGATTCAACAAAAAAGGGGCAAAAGAAGGTGGCTTAGCCTTACTGGGTCTAAAATTATATTATTAAAGCATCAGTCATCAAAACTGTCTGGTATTGGCTAAAAAACAGAGTGGTGGATCAGTGGAATAGACTAGGTACAATAATAGCAAATGATTATAATAATCTTCTGTTTGATAAAACCAAAGAGTCCAGCTATGGGATAAAAACTCTCTCTTTGATAAAAACTGTTGGGAAAATTGAAAGTTAGTATGGAAGAAGCTTAGATTAGACCTACACTTCCCACCCTATACCAAGATAAGATCAAAACAGATACAAGATTTAGACATATAAAGCAATATTGTAAGTAAACTAGAAGATCAAGGAGTAGCTTGCCTGTCAGATCTATGGGAAGGGAAGGAATTTATGACCAAGGAAGAGATGGAGAACATCATTAAAAACAAACTAGATAATTTTGATTACATTAAATTAAAAAGCTTTTATACAGACAAAACCACTATAACCAAGATCAAAAGAAACATAGTAAATTGGAAAACAATTTTTACAACTAGTATTTCTGACAAAGGACTCATTTCTAAAATATACAGAGAATTGAGTAAAATTTTTAAAAAAGCCATTCCCAAATTGACAAAGGGTCGAATTATATGCAAAGGCAATTTACAGATGAGGAAATCAAAGTGATCCATAGTCTTATGAAAAATTGCTCTAAAACATTATTTATTAGAGAAATGCAAAACAAAGCATCTCTGAGGTACCACCTCACACCTCTCAGACTGGCCAACATGACCAGAAAGGACAATGATCGATGTGGGAAGGGATGTGGGAAATCTGGGACACCAATATTTTGTTAGTGGAGCTATAAACTCATCCAACATTTCTGGAGAGCAGTTTGGAATTGCGTCCAAAGGGCAACAAAAAAGTGCCTCCCCTTTGTTCCAGCAATACCACTCCTGGGTCTATACCATGAAGAGATGATGAAAATGGCTAAAAACATCACTGGTACAAACATATTCATAGCAGCCCTGTTTGTGGTGGCAAAGAATTGGAAATTAAGTAAATGTCCTTCATTTGGGGACTGGCTTAAAATGTATGTCATGCAACACTATTGTTCTAGTAAAAACCAGGAGGGATGGGAATTCAGGGAAGCCTGGAGGGATTTGCATTAACTGATGCTGAGCAAGATGAAAACATTGTTCACTCTAACAGCAACATGGGGGTGATGATCAACTCATTCCATCAGTGCAACAATCAGGGAATTTTGGGTTATCTGCCATGGAGAATATCATATTTATCCAGAAAAAAGAATTGTAGAGTTTAAACAAAGACCAAGGACTATTATCTTTAATTTAGGAAAAAAACCCATTATCTTATTATATAATTTTGCTATCTCTTTTATTTTATTTTTCTTCCTTGAGGACATGATTTCTCTCTCATCACATTCAACTTAGATCAATGTATACCATGAAAACAATGCAATCACTAAGAGATTACCTTTTGTGGAGGATGGAGGAAGGGCAACAAGATTAAAGGAAAAATTGTAAAACTCAAAAATAAATAAAATCTTTCTAAAAAAATATGGCCTAGATCTATAGTTTCACTAATATAATGAACTTCTGAGTGAAGCATCTACTGCTACCTATGTAGCCAAATACTTCTTTTTAAACTAAGCATTATTGATAGCTATTTAAATCATGAAAAAGTTAAGTCACTTGATCAGGACCACACAGCACTTATGAACCAGAGTAAGGACTTGACCCCATATCATCCAGCTCTCAAGGCCAGGGTCTATGTACAGTGCCAAGATGCCTCTCATATTTACTTCAATGTCAAAATTAAAGGGAATGGGAGGAAGGAGAGTGTTACATACATTTAAAGGAAAAAACAATTCTGTGCCTCAATTTCTTTCAAAATAAATAGACTAGTTCAATAAGACTGGAAAAACAGCATTGCATACAAACTTACTCAATGAAAAAAATCAAGAATCTGATACTACTGTACGGCATAGCAACATTTGATTAATCTATTATTCATAAGGTGAGAATGTATGTCAATGTCAAATTTACACAAAGATTTTAAGTTATCTATATGATGTGAATCTTCCTTTGTCACATTCATGAAAATCAACAATATGCTGAAATTATTCATTTATGAAAAGTTTGCCCAAGACACTTATTTCAAATCAAGAAAATGTTTCTGAGTCAATGCATATGAAATAATCACCTTCATTCAAAAGAAATTATATAGAATTCATAATAAGTCTTATACATATATAATATATATGAAACATGCATAATTTATCTTCAGTTCCTTATAGTTTACCTATTATTAATGAATGAATGAATGAACAAAACTGATAATTATAGACTTTTACAGCATCACATAGCAAGTATGTATCAAAGATAGGATTTGAAGTCAAGTGGTCCAGACTCCAAGTTTAATATATTATGTTGCTTCTTTTTGTGAGCTTAGCTTCATAAATATTATTGACATTATCCCAATTTTACAAACAAGGAAAGTGACTTAAAGGAAAAGGAATTGACTTGTCAAGGATTACATAGCTTGTAATTGAGGATTCTGTGATACTATTCATTGTTATATATTATGACAAACTACCTATCACATATTTAAAATGTATAAATATAACAATGAATATAAAATAACAATGTATTTATAGATATGTATTATTATACCTGTGAAATATGACCATGGTCACATAACATGCAATTAAGTATACTAACGAGAAGGAGAGACACTATATGACATTCATAAATTATTTATAAGCCATATACAATTATTGTTCTTGGAAACATTACTGAAATAAACTTAGAATTTGCTTTTCCTTTCTAGATGAAATATGTTAAATTGTTTTATTGCATTTTATCAATGTAAGTTGTTTGAAACAAATCAGCATTGAATTCTGAAGTCACAGTGATGATGTAAAAGAAATATTGGGAAATTATTTTGGGACCTTATAAGCATAAAATTTTTGCTTTGAAAGTGGTATTCAAATAGAAGTTCTCTTAGTAATTGAAAGGACACTTTTAAATTGACATTGATAACATTGTCATCTGTTATAAAAATTCTGAAAGACCATAATAATTGAGATTCAAAGTGGTAATTAGCTAGTGAATGTTGATATCAATTTTGAAATTGCTATATTGATCTGAAGAGCCATGTCTGAATGACCTTTACCAAATAAATGAGTCAAATTCCCTCTTGTCAAGTCATTAGAAATATTTTTATAACTTGAATAAGCCATCACTTTGTCAGGTAGGTGATTTAATCAATTTAATTCCATTTCACAAACAGTATCTACTATGTAACTATCCTTCTCTACAAGTAACTATTATATTTCTAAAAATAAAGTAGCTAAAGAATATACTTAACAATACCCACTTTCTGATACTGATGTTCTCAAACTATTAGTCTGCTGAATGAGTCTTAAAATGTTTTAAATAAGGCAAAATGTTGTTTTTCAATATAAATTATACCAGTATAACTTCACATCTTGAAGACTTTGTTTATAGAGATCTATTTTGAATGTGCCCTCCAAATATGCAAATCCTGTAATTCAAGTATTTATATTTGAAGTACTCTCAAATGCCATCTCTGATGGATAACGTTGGCAATAACATTTTGATGGCCTTTCCAACTGAGTTCAAAGATCTCAAGTATTTAATAATTATTAAATATTTTAATAATATTCCAAGTGATCATTTGAAGTTTAATGAAATATGAAAAAGATTAACATTATTTTGATCATTTCATCAATGATTTGATTGGGATAGTCAGCTATATTTTTCTATTTTTTTAAATAATATTCCTGTGAGTTAAAAACATAGTGTAAGTCAGAAACAAAATTTCAACTAAGTTGAAAATGTATTAGTGAAAAGAATGAAATTATATTATCTTGTCTGAGCTATTCATGTATACTTCTTCATTTAATAGTCAATTTCTAAGTTTAGGTAAATGCTGTCATCCCAGGTCAATGTGGTAGCACTAGAGCTCATCCAAGTTAATTTGTTGAAACAGTTATTCCTCAGTGAAATATTTACAGCATATTCAGTGTATGTTTTGTTCAAATGAGACAGGTTGCCTCATGGATGCCTGAAATCTTTCATCCGGCTAGAACAAAGATGTTTGAGGACAAAGCAAGATCTTTCTGCTTTCCTCAGGCACTGATGGCATTTGTCCCTCTCTTAGAAATTACAGGTTTATATAAATGGTTTAGAGGAAATCACAACCAAAATTGATAAGAAGGCAAAATCAACAAAGCCAGATACATTCATATTGTGCTCTGCATCCAAAGAACCTGATCTGTAGATAAATGATCTGTACTGTTCCCATAAAACTTTCATTACTATTTGGTAATGGCATCTTCAGCAATCTAATTCATGTACTTTTTGCATCCATCCTATGTAAAGCTTTATTTATTTATTTTTTGAGTTTCAAATATTCCAGGCAATATTCCAGACTTAAAAGTAGATCCACTGATTAATCAAAAGCTGCTGTCATCTTGAAATCTCAAAATCAATAGAATGTTTTGAATTAAAATTATAGTTAAGGCTGACATTTATTCAAATCAAAATGCATTTATTAAACACCCACTGGTTAAATCAACCTGGTGTTAATGGGGTCAAATTCAAGAGGTTATTCTCTTAAAATACAATTATTGTAAAGGAAATTTCTGTGAAAAATCAACTTGTGTAAAAAATATAAAATAACAACCCAATATTCTGTAGCCATAAGCTAGAAATTATTCCTCCTGCTGTTTTTGAAATCATACTATTATCTACATGAGTTTTCAGGACAGAATGTGAATAGCTTAATGCAAATCATCATCACTACTGAACTAAGTAATGTAAAGCATATGCCCTACTCAATGTAAACATATATGAAGTGCAAAAGGAGACTTCCATTTAATAGGGTAAACTGTCATAGCCACAATCAAGATGAATTCTCAGTTCTTACTCCAAAGACTTAAAATATTGAGGATCCAGGAAATCAAGAGCATTAGTAATAACCTTTCTCCCTCAGTATCTAAGACTATTAAAACTGAATCAGTCATTATTTTTTTATTGTCTATTGCAAAAAAGTATTATAATGCAGTGCTTTCATATCACTCAGCATGCCTCTTCCTTGTTAACTGTCATTTGCAAACTTAAGTATTCTTCAACATCCACTGCCAATGCAACTCTCCTATGGAACATTTCCATTTCAAGAGATTCATCTTCATATTAGCTGTTATTACTCATTGTTTCACAGATATATTGTACTTCAGCCAATATTGTATTTGTGTGTAAACCACATTTCCCCCCATACCAAAACTGAAACATACTTGAAGGCAGGGACTGAGTCTTAATTGTCTGTATCATTCTCAATGTCCAGCACAACATCTTATTTGTACGATCCTTCAGTTAGATTCCCATAAATTAATTCCCTTTAAATGAGTTAAAAGATATAGAATTACTTTCTTATTGCCCATAAGTTACATAAATTGGAAAAAAATTTACTGGAAAATTTTTTCTATATTCACATGTTAATAGCTGCTTACAATTCAAGTTATTTTGAAGTTAATAAGTACACATTTAGTATCTGGTAGCTTTACCTACCATAGTTAACATCATAAAATGATGGGTTCAGAGTTTGATGGGATCTTAGGGGCCAGGGAGGTCAACCCTCAGAAGAAACTGAGGCAGACAGTTAATAGAGAGAGTATCATTAGTAATGTCCTTGGCAAGACTTGGACCCAACTCTTTGTCATTCCTAATCCAGTGCTCTGCTTCTACAGTATGGCAAAACATAAGTCACTTGTTCGCATATTCATTAAACTCTGTAAAAATAATTGTGATTTTGCATTTGTGTGATCATAACTCTTCATGAATTTAAGTCTTTTTCAGAGAGTTTAGTCTTTTATTTTGGTCATAAATTAAAGAATAAAATAAAAAATTGCTCTCAATAAAATCATATTATTCATTTGAAAATGTTAACAATTAGATCTTTGGCAATTATCTTAATAGAATCTGGCCCATCTGTTGCATATGCACATCATCTTTCTCACAATCTTTGCCTTAAATTTGTAATGCTTGACAGCTGGATAAGGTCTACTTGCTTTATAATCCTTGAGATTTTTTTTTTAATGTACTGGTTCAATGATGCAGACTGCTCACCTGTTCAAATTTCACAAAGTAGTTCTGTAAAGGAAGCTTTTCCTTTTTCTTTTCCTTTAAGCACTAATATCCTAAACCAAGAATTTGTTTTATGCTCCAGGAGCATTGGAAAGCATTCTGGAAAAATTCTAATCTGTAAGGCAGTGATGTAAAAAATATCTTTCAAAAGGAATTTTTTTTCTGGGTGACTGGGTACTGCAAGTTATTTTCAAGAAGGGGGAAAATGGGGCTTAAAATGAGCCATTATGCAGTCTTCTACTTGGTGATCAATTAAATATATTTAGCAAAAGCAACTGACTCACAGAAGTACTCAGATTTAGCAATTCAGAAATATGTAGGATTCAACTGCTGGTTTAAACTAATTTGAGATTCTAAATGTAAATTGTATCTTCTACTTTGATTCCTTATGTGTTGTCTTCCTTATTTATAAAGGATGTTTTACATTCTGTTAGATACTAGTGGTATTAAGAATTGGATGAATTTCTTTAATTTTTGTTTGTGTATGGGTATGTCTTTGAAATACCTTTCCTTGTGCAGGGGAACCAAGATGGTTGAGTAAAGGCTTGAACTCTCCCCCCCAAACCCTCCAAATACCTTTAAATAATTACTCTAAACAAACTCTAGAGTAAGAAAATTGGGGTAGATTTAAATGGGGTTTTTTTTCAGTCCAAGACTACTTAGAAACTTTCCAGGAAAACTTTGTTTCATCAGAGTGAGAGTGAGAGTGGAGTTTAGTGCAGCACAGACTGAGTCCCAGAAAACCAGGAACCAATTTAGGGTAATCAGTGGTAGTAATTGCAGTTTTCAGATCTCTCAGCTCAAAGTTAGTAAGGAAATTGATCAATGAGTCAGAAGCAAATTTACAGGGGTCCCTTTGCTTCTAGGACTCTATTGCATTGCCTATATTTGTATCTGGGTCTCATTCCTGAGTCTTGGTCTCAATTAGAGAAAAAAACACTAGGGGAATTAGAGGAACTTGTAGCTCCAAGGTGGTAGGGACCTTGGTCACAGACCTAGGGTTGAAAAGAGTGCTTGTGATCTCACAAATCAGTGAACAGTACAGAAGAGTTTAGTTAGTTCTCCTTAGTTCATATCACCTTGGAAAAGTCAAATACTTTAGAAGTACCAAGAATTATCACTGAAAATAGTTGCACAAAATTCTCGAAACTTGGAGCATTTACTACTCCATTTGGGAAGCAGAGGCCCACTTTAGCATGAAATTAAAAGTCAAGAAAACACCTGGTAAATAAGCAAACAGAAAAAATATCTGCTGACCATAGAAAGTTACTATGGTGACAAGGAAGATCAAAACACACACTCAGAAGAAGACAACATTGTTAAAATTCCTGCATCAAAAGTCTCAAAGGAAAAATATGACTTCATCTCAAAAAGGGTTTAAAAAATCAGAGAGGTAGAGGAAAAAATGGGAAGAGATGAAAGTGATATAAAAAGTCATGGAAAACAAGTCAACAACTTAGTAAAGAAGGCACAAAGAAAAATCCTGAAAATTGTAACACCTTAAAAAACAGAATAGGTCAAATGGTAAAAGAGGCATAAAAAAGCACAGGAAGGGAGGAGTGCCTTGAAAAACAGATTTGACCAAAGGAAAAATATATGCAAAATAATCATTTAAGAGAATGGTACTAAAGCTCACTGGAGAAAATAATTCCTTAAAAGTTAGAATTGGGGAAAGGGAAGCTAGTCATTTTATGAGACATCATCACACAATCAAACAAAATCAAAAGAATGAACATAATAAAGGAAAATTTGATATGTCTCACTGGAAAGCAACTGATCTGGAAAATAGATACAGAAAAGGTAATTTAAGTCATGATCAAAAAAATTGAGCCTAGACATCATCTTTCAAGAAATTATCAAGGAAATTGTAATTGAGAAATGGCCTACATTTATAGAAATTAGAGTCTTTCCTCACTTTATAAAAGGTCAAAAGATATTAGCAGGTAGTTTTCAGACAAAGAAATCAAAGCTACTTACAGTCATATAAACATTCTCAATTCATTATTGAAGAGAGAAATGCGAATTAAAACATCTGAGATAGTAGCTCAGATTTTGTTAATATGATTGAAAAGAAAAATAACAAATGTTGGAGGAGATATGGGAAAATGAACAATAATGCACCACTGTGATGTTGTGAACTGATCCAACCATTTTGGAGAGCAACTTAGAACTATGACCAGAGGGTTTTAAAACTATGCATACCCATTGATCAAGCAATACAACTACTAGATCTGTATCCCAAAGTAATTTTCTTTAAAAGGAAAAGGACCTGTATGTGGGAGAATATTTATAGAAGCTGTTTTAGAGAATGCAAAGAATTGGAAATTAAGGGATGCGGGGAATGATTGAATAAGTTGTGGTACATGCTTCTGATGGAATACTGTTGTGCTTTAAGTAATTATGAGCAGGAAATGCTAAGAAAAAAAAACATGGAAAGACTTACATCAACTGGTATAAACAGAACCAGAACAGTGCACAGTAAAAGTAATACTGTATGATGATCTATTATGAAAAATTTAGTTATTCTCAGCAGCGCAATGGTTCAAGACAATTTTATTGGACTTTTGATGAAAGGTGCTCGTCATCTCCAGAGAAAGAACTTATAGAACTTGTATGTATCAAAGATACTTTTTATTTTCTTTACTTTCATTGAGTTTTTCTGTATTTTCTCACAGAATGAATTATGTGGAAATGTGTTTTGTATGACTGTATAAGTGTAACCTATGTCAAATTGCTTGTTTTCTCAATGTGGGGAGGGGAGAGAGAGAATATGAAACTCAAAATTTGAAAAAAAAAAAGGAAAGTTATTTTTATATGTAAGTGGGAAAAATAAAATATTAAATAAGTTTTAAAAAAGAAATACTTTTCTAATGATCATTCCTGGCCTTGCTATGGCTTAGACTTTAGATATTTTTTCCTATTTGGACTTCTGAATTTACAATGCTTCTGAATTACTCTTGCCCCTGTACACAGGCAAGAAACAAACTTTATTAGCTAAAATAGTCATTATACCAGTACTGAAAGAGAGGACATTATTTGCATGTGTATGTGTGTGTTTGGGTATATACACATATATACATGCATTTACACATATTTATAGACATACATATATACACATGCATATATATATGTATATTCAGGAAGGAGATTTCTCAGCACTTGAGATTTTAATGTCAGAAGTGTGTAACCTCTCTCTGCTTGTAAGCTCCCCTCCTGCCCTCCACGTCTTATAAAGTGATTTTTAAGTGGTACAGAATGAAATATATAAGGAACTAAATTGATATTTCATGACTTTTGTTTTTTGGAGTACAATAACACGTTGTCCCTTTCAACGCACACACACACACACACACACACACACACACACAAACACACACACACACAGAAACGCACACTTGTGCGCACGCACGCAAGCGCGTGTGCTTACTGAAATTCACTTCAAAATTAACAAAAAATAGTCTAAGACTGCTTAGAACTAGAATTGCTAGGTTTTGCGGATGCACACAAAACACTCAGAAAGACAGGAAAGGAACTGCTGACAGGAATATTAAGTATTCTGGGCAATCACAACTGCAGCCAGCTCAAGGCAAACTGAGCTCCTCAAAGCTCACAAGGCAGGTCCCCAGCTTCCCTGGATGGCAGCATTCACGGAAAAGAAGTCTTGCCTTTGGCTGCATAGTTCCTGCTTAGCTCAATTGCATTCCCTTCTAGACTCACACCGAGAGTGTCAACTCAGCAGGGCACCCCCGCAGGGCACAGTCCGAGCCCTGGGGGGACCTTTCTCCTCGCGTAAACCTGCAATACAGACTGGGGTTCCCGCAAATATTGGGCAGGCTGGAGTAACTGAAATTCTTCCCTAGACAGAGCGCAAACCCGGGCACTGTTAACTGGGAGAGGGCTGAACAGAGGTTTCATCTACACTGGCTTTGGTCAGCCATCTGGCTAAGTCTTCCTCTGCCATTATAGCACTCCAGATATCGTGACCTAGTGTCGGCCCCCGCTACCCATACCGTCAACCTCATAAACACACTCTTGAGCGTACATAGGTTGTTCATTGTGTTTTGTTTTTTGTGTTTTTCTCTGACTCATAGATACAGACCTCTGAAATGTTAGGCGCTAGAATGGGCCTCGCTCCAGGTGAGACACAAGAGGCGGGCATCGCATGCCCACGCAGCTTGGCAATAATAACCCGGTACCAGGCAAATCTGAGCTCCCCTGAGCAGCCAGCGCCCTCCACCAAAAATGCGCGAGCACACACACACACACACACACACACAATCACAATTACACTCACAATGACATTGATACTAGCACAGGCAGACTCACACAGCCTTCTCTTGAATAGACAGGGGGAAGGTGGGCGCTGACACCTGACGGCATCTGCATTTCACTTTCCGAATTCTAACAAAGCATATGGACTGAACCCAAAGCTCTAGACTTTACCTAGCTTTCAGCTCTGAGCCGAGAATGTGCGGAATGGGGGTGGGGGGAGGAATGAATAGATTTCAACCTCTCCATAACAGCCTCTCCCCTGGCGCCTCTTCAGCCTGGCTCTCCCTACTTTGGGACTCAGTGTCAGGATCTTCCGCTCAACCCCTACTCTGCCCCGGCTGCTGTCCTTAAACTCCATGCCTCCCTTCGCCCCCACGCCCACCCTCCCTCACCATGAACCCGGCAGTGGCTCGGCAACCCAGAAGGCTCAGGTCGGGTTTGGTGTCTACGGACACGTGTGTAGATTATTAAACAGCATCACCAGCCCCAACAGCAGACAGTGACAGAAACAACAGCAAGAAGTGGACGCAGTCTCCTCTCAAAAACCTCCACTCAATTACAGGGGAAAGCACTGGTGGAATAGGAACTCCTTGGGAGACTAGGAGCACTGCGCTGCGAGTGATAGCAGGACCTCATGGGTTGAGCACTGGGCACTACAGAAGAGTGGGGAGGAAGGGGTCGGAAGTTTTACAGAGTTAGGTGGCAGGAATTTTCTCCCCCCCCCCCCCCGAAACAAAATGAAGCTATCGTGTTCTACCTGAGTTATTTACACATGAATTCAAAACACACACAAACAGACACACACATACACACGCACGGTCCTAGCAAAACTCTTCCAGTTCTCCACGTATTTTTCCCCCTTTTTCATTACTAATTCTCAGCAAGTAAAATGAGATCAGAGGTTGCCTAGTGCCCTGGCATTCCCTATTCCCCGGGCATGTCTCAAGAACAGGAACTGACAGAGATGTATTTAACACTGAGGGGAGCAAATGGACTGAGAGCAAAATCTTTCAAGCTTCCACCAGTGTCAGGGTTCGGAGACTTAGGAAAACACTGCTTTGAGCTCTCTTTAGGCTAGAGGCACACACCTTTTGCGCCTTCTCTGATCCTGAACATCCTCTAAGAAATCACAACGTGTGTTTGCGTGTATGTGTGTGTGTGTGTGTGTGTGTGTGTGTGTGTGTGTGTGTGTGTGTGTGTGTGGAGAGAGAGAGAGAGAGAGAGAGAGAGAGAGAGAGAGAGAGAGAGAGAGAGAGATGAGGGGAGCATGTAAGGGAAACGGAATTGGGTTGGGACTGGAAAGTAGAAGAATGGGTTGGAGACCAGAGAATTGTCAGCTACTGGACAAGAGTGGAGTGAATGAGGAAAAAAGCACTCCGCAAAACCCTGCATTTATGATTGGAAGTTTCCTCTGCCCAGATAGTCTTCCTTTGCCTTGTCAATCACCTTTGAAACTGGAGCAGCAGAGGGACGGTTAATGGAAGAAAAATAAGATGGAAGGATCTCTATGTTAGAGGATTGTTTGTTTGTGTGTGTGTGTGTGTGTGTGTGTGTGTGTGTGTGTGTGTGTGTGTGAATGAGACTTTAACATAATTAAATGCAACCTGAAAGGATGAGAACTTCCTCATCTAAGTGACTAGAAAAAAACTGGAGTTAGGTGTAGGGCACAATTGATTGATAGGAGTTAATACTGAGAATGAATCAGAAAAGGGTCTAAAACGAGGAAATGGGGCCATCTCTCTATTTCTGCCCCCTCCCTCCGACAAGTTGAGTGCAGGCACACACACACTCCATCTCTCTCAAATGATATCACTCTGGAGGGGAAAGTGAATCAAGAGAGACTTTGTTGTTCTTTCCAGCGAATACACAAGTTCAGGGACTGTTGCCAGCATCCAAGTTGTAACTCACTTAGGGAAATTTTTGCCTAACTCATTTCAAGGGAAAAAATAATCTCGATAGAAATAAGCCACAAGAGAAAAGAGAACACACTCGATTCTCTCTCTTGAATAGGGATAGGATTTAGGTCTCTCTCTCTCTCTCTCTCTCTCTCTCTCTCTCTCTCTCTCTCTCTCTCTCTCTTAAATCTAGATGTTTAGATGCATTAAAACATATGTGTTATATGTATTAATATATATTTATATGTCCATTTCTGTGTCACTGGAATGTGAGATAAAACCATCTTGGCCCCCCCTTTTTTCCCCCCTTCACACACTTCATCCTTACCAACTTGGAAGGAGCGAAGTCTGGGTAGAGGAAGCTGGGGGCGACTTTCTGCATAGCTAGCTACACATCGCACCCCCGGTGCGTTGGAGGTGGGAAAAGTGGTAAGGAGAGGGAGGTTGAGAAAGCAGCAGCAGTAATAGCAGCAGAGAGAAAACAGTGGGGTGGGAAGAATGGGAAAGGCAAAGCCGGAGTGGATGGAGATCTATTAAAAATATATACATATATATTTTAAAGATACCTTCGTAAAATATGAGCTTGTAAGGTCGGCTGATTTTGACGGCGCATTTGGAGGTGCTTTCATGGGCTCGGGGCGGGGGTGGGGTGGTGATGTGGTGGGTTGGGAAACTGTTGGGAAACTACCTCCGTGTGTAGCTTGAACCGTTTCAGCGCACATCCCTGAAGCATTAGAGCACAGAGACAGCGCAGTTCCTATCCAACTCCTGCTTGGCTCCATTCTTGTGGACAACTCATCACCAACAAATTAAAGAAATGCCTCAGTCTAAACACTGGGGTGGGGGGTGGAGGCAGTTGTTTGAATATCCGCGCGCGCGCGCGTGTGTGTGTGTGTGTGTTTGTATGTGTGTGTGTATGTGTGCATGTGCGTGTGTGTGTATGTATCTGTATGTGTGTGTGTGTGTGTGTGTGTGTGAGGGAGTCAAAGCAAAAGACGGCAGGCAATGAGGAATGGAGAGATGAAAAGAGGAAGAAAATGAGGCTCCGAGCTTTTTTCCTGGTCAGTGCATTTAACAGGCTTCAGTGACAGGGAGCTATCCAGCGAATCTCCACTACTCGGTACCCTGGCGACCATGAAAGACACTTGCATTTGGGGAGACTCCCCTTGTGGGATTTAACCCCTACCCCAATAATAACAACAAGCTGCTTCTTACCCTTAGCTGCAGTGACAAGCCCAGCGCCCAAAAGCAGCAGGAGCGGCAACAGCATTAGCAACAGCAGCGGCAGCGACTTGGTCTTCCTCCACGTAGTCATGTCTGCAGTTATTCCACACATAGAAACCAATGGCTCTCCTCAAATGTGACCGTCTCCTCGGAGGAACAGCGGGACTAAGACCGCTGCCAAATAATCACCAAAGGGCAAAGCGAGGAGATGAGAGATCCCGGTCCCGAGACCGCCAGTGCATCCAACGCCTCCTGCAGGACTGGGCGCTCGGCTAGCTTTGCTCTCATAGCATCCAGTCCGGAGCCACTGCAGGGCTGAGCTGCTGAGAGCTGGGATGGGAGAGCCTAGGTAGCTGGCAGGGTCCAAAGCGGGGAAACGAACGAGCAGAGGGAGAGAGGGGGCCAGAGGCACGCAGGCAAGAAGGCTGAGGATGGATGGGGGCGGTGGGGAGGTGGGGAGGGGAGAGGGAAGAGATAGAAAAGGGGGAAAGGCAGATAGAAGAGGCAGCAGGAGAAGAGATCCAGTGAGTGTGAGGAGGAGGAGAAGGAGGAGGAGGAGGAGAGAGAGAGTGTGAGAGGGAGAGAGGCAGAAGGGGGAGGGATAGATCCAGACTAGAGAGAACACGGCAAAGAGCACAGTAGACAGACTGCTAACAGTACAAGGAGCTGCTACTGATTCTGGACTCAACCATCCCTTCCCACAGAGAGGGGAAAGGGAGGGGGAGGCACAGCAATCCCAAACAAACAGACCTACCCTGAGAAAGAGCCTTTGTGCTCACTGCAACATATTGCTCCGTATTCTACTTAATAGTAGTTAGCTACCACATTTAAGAACCCAGACTTGTTAACTTCTCCGACTGGGGAGACTTCAAGACATTTAACCTTAGGAGATAAGCAATGCGATCAGTGACTGAAGACCAACTAAAGAAGAGGAGCTCTGAATAAAGATGACTTGTCTGCTATACCTCTCCCTGACCGGAGCTGTTGACTCTGTCTTTTCCTAAGTTATAAAAAGGAAAGAAAGTACATTGATTGGAGAAAAGACACCAAGATGGACAGCTCCCTGCTATCCCAGTGAAGTGGAAAATGAAAAACAATTAATTCAGGCAAGGCAAAAGCAAAGAAATATTTTTCTGACCAAATTGACTACCCTTGATTCCATTCATCACTTTATTTTTGTAATCACAGTCCTGAATTTTGACATTAGCCTCTTGGGAAGGTAACTAAGTAACTAGTAACTTGGAGGGATGTTTCTACTTCTTCACTTGGAGCAACCCACATGTCCAAGTCTATTTCTCAAATCAAGATACAGAGAGCCAGTATTTATATTGAAAAGGTGATTGGATTGAAAATTGAAAACCAAGGTTCAATTTCTTTTCTTTCCTTCCTTCACCCTTAGTCTTCTCACTTAAAATTCAACTAAACTTGCCCCCAAGATCCTTAAGATCCCTTTTTAGATTGAAATTATATTGCTCTATTTTCAGAAATTAAAAAAAAAACACTGAAAGAGGCAAGTGTATTTCCTCAAATTATGAGAAAGTGTGTTTGAAAAATAACTTTTATAGAACTGTACTTAAATATTATATAGAAATTTAAGTGTTTAATTCTTTTTTATTAAAAAGGAAAATGGGAAAGGGGTATAGCACTTTATTGTACAATTGTTAACAAAAGGAAAATGGAAAAGGGCCCCAATAGAGAAATAGACTGAGACTTTGGAAAAACCTGTTCCTAAAAAATCAAAAAGCCTTTAACTGGAAGAGTTAAAATCCTGAAGAGAAGGGTGAGATGGAGTAATGGGACATCACTTTTAATATTGATTAGAATTGACTGAAGTCACATAAAGGACAAGCTTAGACAAGAGTGTTCTGAACATTTAGTAGATAAGAATACTTGTGAAAGGACATTGGTGCATTAATGGAGAATTTGGGAAATCTTTATTAATTGTGAAATTATATGAAAGCTGAGAAATCTATAATATCTTACAAAATTATAAAAATATTATTAAAATAGCAAAGATAATTCCAGGGCAAAACTTTTTACCAAGTCATGAAGGCTTCTGGAGATTGTCACATCCTACAATTGTATGTTACTTTAGTAACCTGAAAGACAATTTCTAGACTATAAGAAAAGAAATAACAATTGGAGTGCCAGTGTAGTTACTCTTTTAGTAATTATACTCCCAAATATCCCACTTCAACTTCCCACTGCAATGAGATGCCCCTGAAGTTTGGTTATAAATTTAAAACTAATATAAACTTTTTTTGGTAGAATAGGCATATGATGAGTGTAAATGTATAAGGTATATAATTATATGAAAAACATAAAACACAAAGTATGGAAAGCTTGGACTTAATGCACATCAAAGATTTTTTTTCATTTTTTTTATATTTTGATTATCCATTATCATTAAACTAAGTCATGAATACTGGTAGTCCAGGAAATTAAGATATGTGTTCTCTGTGTGAAGTTGAGGCAACTAAAATATTTGCTAACTAGCTTATTTTTAAGCTATGGTGGGTTTACTCACAAGAAGAAATATTTTCCATTCTACTAGTTAGACTTCCTCATCCTGCCAAGAATAATTGAAGACACAAGCAAACATATACAAGGGGGACTTTACAGGAGTATAGTGGTGGGATTGGAAGTGGAAAGATAGACGAGGAAAGAAGGATATAAACGAAGGACTCCTCAGCTCTGAAATGTATAATCTTAGTTATCACTATAGATTTCTCCATATGAAGTCTGAAGTTACAGTTACCTTTACTGAAAGAATTAAAAGAAAGGATAACTCAATCTATCCCTCTGGAATACACAACATAGGAGTCCTGTTCTTAGAACTGGTCTAGTAATGTGTGGGGGGGGCTCATCCACTCTATGATCTTAAATCAGACCTTGGGCAGTATCTATAGCTCAGCAATTGAAAGAAAATGCTTTTTAAGACCCATTAAGTGCTCCAATAGTTCATTTCAAGTTTCTCATCAGAACAAATTGATCTCCTTTGGGAACTAAAGAGCTGAAGTCTCCTTGAGAAACGGCGTCTTGTCTTTCTACTGCCATTCCTAATGACTCGTGTCACCAAGAAGGATTTCTGCCATTAAAAAACATTTCTAAAATCCTACCATCCTGGGTTAGCGTTCATGAAAGATTTTCACCTTTAATATGATTTCAATCAGTAACATTCAAGAATTCTAGCGTAAATGTCCACTTTGGCTTCTAATGGTGAGTTATCCAATAGTGTCAAGAGATACATTGAAAAATGAATATGCTCCCACCCCCCAAAACCCCCAAAATATTATATTTCAAAGGCATTTTAGAGAATATCCTGTTCAATACACTCATTTTATAAAGAAGAGAATTTGAGTACAGAAAAGGGAAGTTGCTAGCTTGAGGTCAACCAAGGTCATATACGTATGGTAGGAAACTTCAGAGACAACACTTGAAGTAAGATCATCTGATTCCAATTCCACTTTCCCCATGATTTTTTAAAAGCATATAACAGAAAGTCTCCTTTGTCCACTGTATAAGAAAACATAAAAGAGGATAAAGTCTACTATTTTCAAATACATGAAACATTAAAATCAAGACAATCACTGTCTCTAAGCCCCTTTCTCTATAATTAATGCAGGATATTTCCTGCAGTCACTCTTTTGGAAAAACAGAAGGATGTACTTCAAGGTTATTCACTTGGCTATCTATGTAGTTTTAAGATTCCTTGTTTAAAAAAATAATAATACTAGATTGTTTTCTGAGTCTCAGTCTAAGTAGTGTAGGAAATGGCCATCAAATGAGATAGGATGGTTTTGTAATATGCTTGTACTTGTGTGTTAATGTTGCGGGTTTTACCCAGAATCTCAAGGCCCTGTTAATTTACAAAAGAAAGATGTAGCACTGCTGCCATCTAGTGTTCATACTTTTCAGTTTTTGCTTGCAAAGAAATTGATAATGGGATACTTTCCCTTTATCTCATCTTTGAGATGAGGAACTTGTTCATGAATGACATCCCTAAAATAATATGCTATTTTTATATTGTCATCTAACAAGAGTTTATTAACTAACAAAACTAGAATTTTTTCTCTTCAAATTTTAAAGAGAAGGAAAGAGTATGTTTATACACTATGATGCTAATACAAGGGACTTAGCTAAGTATTAACTCAAAAGGAATATTGTAGATTCAGAACTGCAACTACTTCTCTGCAGGTTGCTTTCTGAATGTTTCCTAGTATTAATCCTGGAACACTTCACTACTGGAGTGCAGTACTCAACTGTAAGCCAGAGACAAAGATGTCAGAGTCCTTAACACAAGGTTCTTCTAAGACCATGCTGGATATCCTTGGGGAGCCCCTCAACAAGATATTCACAGTGAAAAAAGAAGCAAAAAGGATTAAAATACCTGATAAAATGATTTCTTGACAGATAACTTGACAGTCACAAGTTTTGGTGTTTAGATATAATTAGAACTGAATTGGAAAACAATCACCTGAAAGTAAGGGGGGAGAATTTTTTAAGTGCTTCCACAAATAATTTTTTCTGGAGGATCTCTGGGGGGTAAAATCAGAAATGTAACACTTTGACAAAGTGTAGGGATTATCATTCCTGATGTACATGGCTCCAAAGCCAGGAATATAAGGTTGCTATTCAAGTAGTATTTGACAACAGAAGAAATATTACAAGGGGTGATGAAAGTCCTTATTAGATGGGAGATTTAAAACTTGATGAGATACAATAATTACAAAAATTTAAATAGAGAGAAGAGTAACAACAAAACAATTGATAGTGAATGTTATGAAATTTTAATCAAACTTGGCTCCAGAGAAGAAAACTGAGAAGATTCCTCCTCCAGAATCTTTGAAGAGGTTAAGAAGGTGCAGAACATTGCATATGTCAGAATTTTTCAATTTTTTGGCTAGTTTATTCAATGTTCCTCCCTCATTTCTCTCTCTCTCTCTATCTCTCTCTCTCTCTCTCTCTCTCTCTCTCTCTCTCTCTCTCTCTTTATCTCTCTCTCACACACAGAGTTTTTTGTGCTTTTTTTAAAATTAAAAGTATTGTTTGGAAAAGGAAGGAAGAAGATATGCATTGAGAATGTAAGTGATATATGTATATATATATATATACAAGAAATTAAAATTATTTTTAAAAAATCAAGAGAGGAGAGGAGAGTAAGGTGGTAAAGGATGAAGAGGGGAGAAGAAGGGAGGAGGGAAGAGGAGAGGAAGAGAGTAGGAGAGGGGAGAAGAGAGTCAGGGATTAGAGGGGAGGTAAGGGGAGAAGAGAATAGAAGAGAGGAGAGGTTAGAGGCAAGAAGCAGAGAATTTGTAAGGAAGGTGAAAATTCTGACCTCCTTCTTAAGCTAATGCTAGTTTCTAAACCTAAAATTTATGGAGCAATGAAAAGTGCAGGCTCAGTTTGGACTTCTACAGACTCTTCAAAGTTTTATCAGAGGAATAGCCGGGATTAGCTATTTTGTCTTTTTTTTTTTTTTTACTTTTTATTGTTAAACTTTAAATAAACCAGATAGTATTTGAGACTATAGAAGGAAAGGAAGAATTTGATTTGATGAGATGCCTTTTTAATAGCAAAAGGAAAGAGTCCAAAAGGAACAGATCATTCAAAAATTGAAAAGAAGTGGAAGAGGAGAAA